>NC_139722.1:73117670-73717670 GCF_964211835.1 Anser anser
TGTTGCTGTAATGTTTTCTGTTATATATCATCTGCTTAGCTCTTGCCAAGATAAAGGGCATGATTTCAACTCTTAGGTTTTTGCTTTGTTAGAAAACTTATTCAATAGTAATACCTGTCTTATGCCATTATTCTCTTTCTACTGCATAATTGTGCATTTATTATAACAACTCTAGTAACTTCTACACAATTTTTTAGGCAGTAGATATTCAATTGACGTTGTCTGTACAGAATGTTAGTGTGGGAAATAACTGGGTTATTTGCTCCAAAGCTTTCTCAGCTCTACTGAACCAGCAACGGTAGTAAATGAGGATATGGAATAAAGACACAATAACATTTTAACTGATAATGTATCTTCAAACTGGCTTTAGGACAGTACTCTTCCAGACAGATATTTTTAAACTGGAATTTAGAAGACAGATGCTGAAGAGGAAAGATAAAAGTCAGGTTAGCCTTTGATACCTGTATTGACTCTGCAGGCAAATAAACAAAGTTTATTAAAAAAAGTATTTTAAAAATTAAAAAAAGCATATATATATATATATATATGAGAGTTAATGGAGTTAATGGAATTAACATGACCAAACCACAGGCAGCAAAATTCACAGCTCAGACAGCCTGAAGTCCTTAAAAACTGATTCCTGTCTATTCTCTGCTCTCCAAGGAGAAGAGCAGGATGATGAAAGTCTTGTGCAATGGATATTTGAATCTAGTCCAGGGTGCTTGTTATTTAAGAACAGGGTGAAAATTATTCCTCGGGCTATGAATGGCAGATGATTTTTTGAGTGTATTGACATTTCTAGATAGCTTGACAGTCTTTTTCTTAAAGATTGAACTTCATTATATTGTCAGAAAGAAAAGTAATGCTATGACACACACAGGGAGAAATAGTATTGTCTGGATGCAGGGATGACCATGATAGAATGAGCTACTGAAGAATGAACTACTACCAGTGCAAAATGAAACATTAAAATAGCCACACTGAGATCTGATAGTTCACCACTTTCATATTATAAAGCATGGTATAGAGAGGGTTGTTCTACAATAGATTACATATTATTTGTTTTCTTCTGTTGTACAGCTTAAATTATGAGCAAGCAGTAAACATATTTATGTATCTTAACAGGTAATGGGAAAAAAAACAACAACAACTCATTAACCTCTTTATTATATAAATCCTTCCCAACTAAGACAGAAGATTTACAGCTCAACTGAGACTTATTTAAGCAAAGCATGTAATGCCAGTTTAGACTTCTTAAGGAATCTTGCCTGGACTACAGTTGCCACTTCAGAAAGGACTGGTTCTCCCTGTAATTTTTCTGCCAGCCCATCCACAAATCTCAAGCATCTGTAGGTTTTTGAATGACCACAGGCATCTATTTTTAGACAGTTAAATCCCACCTCTGATATTTACACACTAACGGAAGGTGGGTACTAAGGATCTGAAGTCATTTTCACTTTTTACTGTAATGGGTTGTCAGCAACAGTGCTGAAGTGCTCTGAAGACTTGCATCAACCTGCCTTATGGAAAAGTTTTTGAGCCAAGTATTTTATTGTATCATGTGTACTCTAGTGCTGAGAGTCATTAACAGTTCTGAATACACACACACACACACACAAAGTCTCTTTCCTTTGCACCAAACCATACGCTGAGAAAATCCTGCCTACTGCCAACCATCAAGCATGAGGAACTTCTCAAACAGGAGGGTTCTTTGCTGACTCTTTTCCTCTGCCTGCATAGCATCTGGAGGAGACAATAATCCTCATACTGATAGGCAGCTGCCTAGCAATCCCCGTGGTGGCTGTTAGGTAAATTCCAAGGAATGTAGACTACCAGAGCCACGTACTGCTGTCTGAAAGAGGCATTCAAAAGTCCCAGGCCCACCTATGAAGAAACTCTGCCTCCCACAATTCAGCCTGATGCCTTCATGACCTATGGAGGCCCTGGGAGAAAATGTGAAAATGCAGGAGGTCAGTGAAAACACTGAGAATGCAAAGACCCAGAACAATGAGACCTTTCTATAGGTTTCCATGAGAACAAGTAATGTATGAGGTTCAGCTACACAGAACAGCATGTTCTGAATGTGTGCTTCACATGCATTTATTGTAGAATACACTGAAATACAGAACATACAGAAAAAAGGTAACAAACTGAGAGTTTGATTACTTATCAGAGTGTTAATTTACAGTAATTTTTAATGGATGGCATTTATTTTTGATTCTTAAATTTTAATATAATTTTGATGTAGTACTTGGAGTCTCATATTTCAAATATGCGTATGGCTTTCCAGAAGAGGGCAGTCCATTCCCAGGATCAGTTGGCTTCCATTATGTTCTTAATCCAGGAAGAGTAACTATAAACTATCAAAACCAGAAATTTTCTTATGCAGGGCACAACCAAGACCCCAAAAGGTGATTCCATATTGGACAAAACTGTCTTGGACAAGAAAAACTAACAGTCCTCCACTGTCTCCTTAAAGAAGAAAGAATGTAAATATGTTAGTGACAGCATGTTGGTAATCAGTAATGTGCAAGAAGGAGGCACAGAAGTGAAGTTAATATATCACCGCAGCTGCACAAGGGCAAGTAAATAGCATAACCTGAACTTTGGCTAGGGAAGACTTCTTCCTATCTATTACATAACTATCATAAATACGTGTGTTATGGAGAGCTCTAGAGGCAGCAAAGAGCTAAGATTGACCTTTTATTTTATGCTATTTCATTTTTCAATTTATTTAATAGCATTACATTTCAAATTTTTGCTTTATATTTTTATGGAACAATGTGAGGGGCTGTTTCTGCAAACAAAATGCAATGAGCCAGTCTGCTTTTCTTTACCTATGATCATCCCTGTCCTCTCCTTACCTGTCTCTGCCAGGTATGTGACTCACCTAAGGGAGCCTTGAACTCTGCTCTGGAATAAAAGCAGAGAAGCCACATCAACAAGATACAGCAGCTGATGTAATTTACCTTAACAGCACCTGGCACAGACACTCCTGAACTTGTTTAAGATACGATGCTCATGCCTTACATTTCAGGGCTATTGAAATCCAGAGGAGATACTGGCTCCTATCCTGAGACAGTGCAGCAGCATCAGTGTGGTGCTCAGTAGGAGTTAGAGTCCTCCTCTGCAGCAGCTCAGACGATTACATTGGCCTGTCTGCAGCTATTATTGCACAGCATTTTAATCTGCACCGCAGAAAACCAAAGCAACAAAACTCAGTCTGAGAACTTAGGTGGAAATTCTTCACTCAGAGGGTGGTGAGGCACTGGAACAGGTTGCCCAGATAATTTGTGGATGCCCCATCCCTGGAGGTGATCAAGACCAGGCTGGACGGGGCCCTGGGCAATCTGATCTGGTGGGAGGTGTCCCTGCCCATGGCAAGGGGGTTAGAACTGGATGATATTTAAAGTCCCTTCTAACCTAAACCATTCTGTGATTCTATGGATTTACAGAAGTTGATTTCCTTTACTAAGTTTCTAAAGGTGTTCATTTAACCCATTCACACTCATTTTCTTGCACATTTTATTTGCTCACACTCTTACACCTGCATACACACGAGCACCAAGATCTGCATGTCCAAGCAGTCTGCCCAGGATCACTGGTGTGCAAAATAGGGGACAAGGGATGTCAGCTACTGAATCCTTATCATGTCTCTGGGATTATTTTTGATTAGTGATGGCTAACTAGTTTTCGGACAGATCTTTTACATAATTTGGGATTCAAGAGCTGTTATAAGACAGCTTTTCTATAGGATGCCTTCCTAATGGGTTAGTAGCAAATAGAATGGCAGAACTGGATGTTCTGCCCTCCTCTTGTTCTCCAGTTAAAGAGTCTCCTGCACAGGTCTTCTGGGCTTGATGGAAGCAGCATATTTCTCAGCTTGATTACTGAAAATGATGTTTGTTATCCTTTCCACCTTTGTTCTGTTGTTTCTTCTGATGTTTACATGCAAATACTTCTGTTCATCCCAATCCTTATAATTTATTTATAAAGCATCGTTACAGCATCATGGACAATTCCAATATCTGGAAGAAATCATGTAGCTCAAGCATTAGGAAAGGACAGGACACTGTGTGTACCTTCCAGGTGTGACAATTAATGATCCCAGCACAGAATTCAAAGTTTTTGACTGTTTCAGGAAAGGCAAGGCAAGGAAAGGCAAGGCAAGGCAAGGAAAGGAAAGAGAAAAGAAAAGGAAAGGCAAGGCAAGGCAAGGAAAGGAAAGGCAAGGCAAGGAAAGGAAAGAGAAAAGAAAAGGAAAGGCAAGGCAAGGAAAGGCAAGGCAAGGAAAGAGAAAAGAAAAGGAAAGGCAAGGCAAGGAAAGGCAAGGCAAGGAAAGGCAAGGAAAGGCAAGGAAAGGAGAAAGGAAAGGCAAGGAAAGGCAAGAAAAGAAACAAAGGAAAGGAAAGGAAAGGAAAGGAAAGGAAAGGAAAGGAAAGGAAAGGAAAGGAAAGGAAAGGAAAGGAAAGGAAAGGAAAGGAAAGGAAAGGAAAGGAAAGGAAAGGAAAGGAAAGGAAAGGAAAGGAAAGGAAAGGAAAGGAAAGGAAAGGAAAGGAAAGGAAAGGAAAGGAAAGGAAAGGAAAGGAAAGGAAAGGAAAGGAAAGGAAAGGAAAGGAAAAAGAGAAGAAAAGAGAAGAAAAGAGAAGAAAAGAAAAGAAGAAAAGAGAAGAAAAGAAAAGAAGAAAAGAGAAGAGAAAAGAGAAGAGAAGAGAAGAGAAGAGAAGAGAAGAGAAGAGAAGAGAAGAGAAGAGAAGAGAAGAGAAGAGAAGAGAAGAAAAGAAAAGAAAAGAAAAGAAAAGAAAAGAAAAGAAAAGAAAAGAAAAGAAAAGAAAAGAAAAGAAAAGAAAAGAAAAGAAAAGAAAAAAAAAAGAAAAGAAAAGAAAAAAAGAAAAGAAAAGAGAACAATAAAAATCATGAACTACAAAATAGAGTGTTATCAAGAGCTTAGAACTGAGAGGCAATTTTGTCCTCCAACCTGTTCTCCCATTCTTTATTTGTACTTGGTGACTTAATAGGTCAAACTTCACAGGCTTTGAGATGGAATAGTCTTTATAAGTGATTTAGCAAGGGGTAACTGCAAAACATCTGATTTCGGACAGGGGCAAGGATGTTTACATGTATTTTAAAACTTAAGTTATTAAGCTTATGGTATTAAAATTAAGTTTGGAAAAATTCACCCAATTCAGAAGGAAAAGTCCTTTGTGTTGTAAACCAAAGATACTTTTACAGAGGTCCTTTGGTTGCTAGAGAGGTCGTTGAAAACTGAGAGAAATATCACTTTGTGTTAATCTACAGCAGTACCAAAATAAGACAAATTCTTATACTGGAGAAACATCTTTGTGCAAGCTCAGTATGAAGTTGGGATCTGTTTGGCCCCAAAGACTGAGGAAGAGACAGGTTCAGATTTTAAATTTCCATTCAGTTCTTTGTACAGTCAGTTTCTAGCTAGAAAGCTTGGATATTGAACAGAACATTTCACAAACTGCAAAGTGTTCAAAGATGAGGCTTTAATTCTCAATATTTTTTTTGCTAATGGAACAGAATCTTCACTTAAATATCATACCACCCTTGCCAGAGCAAATTTCATTTAACACCAATCTCTGCTGTTTTAGTATGCCATAGGAAGACACTAAGAAGATGATGGGGTTTCCCATTTGTAGCCAAACCATGTGCAAAGGGATAAGAAATCTGGGAAATGCTACACTAAAAAACAACAACAACAAACAAACAAACAAACAAATAAAAATGCCTTTGGAAAAGGACAGCCCTGTTGTCTCCTCATCTTTTGTTTCTCCCCAGCCAGTAGAAAGGCATTCTCTTCCACTTCCAACCACTGGATTTTCTTCAGGTAAATGCACAGGTATAAGCTGGTCAATTATTGCACCACTGAAAGAAATATAAAGGTCTATGAGGATATAAACCAATTTCTTTGTCATTAACCCACTTGCATGTTGTGTCTTATAGGAAGATTCATGGGAGAGGAACAAGACAGTTGATTGTTTTCACATTCAGCAGTGTCATGAGTGGATTGTATGAAATGGTTTCAAGCAGTAACAGGAGATGAATTAATGACCCAAGCTAAACTCCCATCCCATCAGTGGAAGCTCTCTGTACTTCGTGCCTTGGTAAATCACACTTCACAGTTTCTGAGATGGAATACTCTAAGAATATACCATTATCAGCAGCCAGTTTTCAAGCTTTCTGAGATCAGAATAAAGGAACTAATAAAGAATGGTGGCAGGGAAATGTTACCTGCTCAGCTTCTGGGACAACACTTGCTCCATAGGTTCCCTGGAATATAGTCAAACTCTTGGATTTGCACAGATGGCTCTACAGCCTTTCCCATGCATAGTCCAACCAAGCCCTGGAGGAAGAAGGCTTCCATGGCCTATAAGATATAATCACACACAAATGGTGGCACACTTAACTATGCAAATCTTGTTGTTATACATGCCCAAAGCTTCGTGTCTGTTAAATGTGAAGATTTTTCTGAAGAAGCATGCTGAACAGATATAAGAGTACTGTTAATGTCACTTCTGATGCAAAAGTTCGTGGCTAAGATATTGCTTTCTACATAGCAATATCCCACAAATTACTCCAAATTAAGTTGGTATCATTTGGATATCAATGATCAGGAAGTAAAAGTATGAGTGACAATGAATAGCTACTTCAGCCAGCACAGCAGCAGCAGAATAGGATTTGCGATCCCACTTCATGCTTCCTCCTGTGGATTTTGTTAGGGCTCTTAAAATGACAAGGTAATGCACACTGACTGCACAAACAAACTAGAAGGGCAGAGAAAAAATGTTGTATTGATTCTCTGAGACAGATAATGCTTCTTTAGTGGGCTCTTGACATTAGTATAAGCAGTTAGGTATTTATCATAGGCAAATACTTTTGCCAGCTGCACATGGACATAATTCAAATCTACAGCTGTCCTTAGACTGCTTTTGTGTTTGGATTGAAAAATGAAGCTACCTTTCACAACTGTAATAAAAGACTGCCAAAACAAAAGCAAAATCTCAGCCTGAGGAGCTGTGTGCTGGACTGGTGGACTGTTGGGTGACTTCATAACTGTGTGTGGTTCAAAGCCCAGGGATCCGTGACTCAGTGTCTGCCTGAGCAACAACACGCAGTGATCTTCAGAGGGCAAAACTGGGATCCATATGGTTAATATCTTCATTAGTGGCAGAAATGATGGCACTGACTGCAATAACATCAACTTTGAGGATTACATTAATGTAGGAGGGTGGCTGACACAGACCCCTAGGTCTGCACCAGGGGTACAAAAAGCCCTTGTGCTGGGAAGCAGCTGGTTGAGGAGGATGTCACAAAATTTGTGCGGGTTGCAAAGAGTGCGGGAAGAATATGAGTGAGCAGTGTGCTCTCGATAGGAATAAGGCACTTTGTGTATTTCAGTGCCTTAAAAAGAACATGGGAAGAAGAACAAGGGAGGTTTTGTCCCTCTTTATCCAGTGCTGATGATGCTGCATTTGAAATCCTATTGTCTGGCTGTGAGTCATCAGTTCAGGAAGGAGTTTGAGATTCTGAGGAGAATCCAGATGAGCCTACCAAGAGGGTCAGAAGCATACAGCACATGGCCTTAGAGGAGAGACTGAGAGAGCTGGGCTTGTTCAGCTTGGCAAAAAGGAGGGTAATAGAAGATCCTATAGCTGCCTACAACTACCTGAAGGGGAGCAGCAAAGACAACAGAGACAAACTCTTCTTGGTAGTGCCAGACAAGATAACAACGGGCAATGGTCACACACTGGCTTTGAGAGTTTGATTTTCAGACCAGGAAAAAAAATAATGAGAAGGGTGCTGCAGTGCTGCAGCAAGGTCCCAGGGGAGCTGTGGAATACCCATGCTTGGAGATTTTCAAGCCTTGGTGAAGCAAAGCCACACCTGACCTGACCTGTTTTTAGTGATCTTCCTATCAAGATTTATATGACTCTATGAAATAATAATTACCACACTTGAGGATTTCATGGTATTCCCAAGTTTTCTGGAGGTCTGTTGGGTAGCACCAAGGTCTGTTGGGTAGCACCATCTCCATCAGAATTTCTGCAATAGTCTAACACGGAATGAAATAAAGAAACATAAAGCCTCAACTTCAAGATATAAATACTTCCTGATTTCCTAATTTATATCTATCACTAATACAAAATCTAACTTTTGAACAGGCTTTTGATATTCTTTTTTGTTCATGACAGATTTGTCTTTCCTATGGACATAATGTTTCATTTATTTTTCTCAAAGCCATTAGAAAGAAACTACAATAAACATAGGAGGAGGGTTGGTTAGCAGAGGCAGGCAGAAGATGAAGGGTTGTGAGAACTCCTGAGATGTAAAACTAGATAAAGAATGGGATTTGTACTGTTCACCAGTTGTTGGCTTAGTCCTAATGCCACTTAGTTCAACAGGAATCAGCTAGCTAAACACTTGAGAATCCTTAGCTCCTCCTCAGTTTTCATAGGAGTGGGCAAGCATCAAAGGGCATTGCTCTGACAAACACAATGTAACTCATATTTTGAAGGGCCAAGGACCATGTAATTTTCATTTGCATGGTTTGCCAACCCATGTCATATCCCACATCAGTGTTTTGAGTAGTAGGCTCCAGGCATTGTGCTTGTCTCCTCTGCTAGATGTGAAAAGTGTAAGAACATTTCTGGAATTCTGTTTTTAATTATCTTGTGGGCTTTTGTGGATAAACCTAGTCAGTGGATTCGGATAAAGAATTTCATACTATGCTGTTGAAAGTCAGGTCCTTTGGGAGAAAAGTGTAGCAGTTGTTTATTAGGAAATATAAGGTTAGAACTATTTATGAAACCGAGTTTCATTTCACTTCACTATGTCAGATGGAAATTGGACCAAGATCTTTCTGAAATTAATGTTAGTGCGCTGGCTGTCTTACTGTCTACCCATATTACAGTCAAATCCACATTTTCCAGTTCCTTTAGAGTCTGAGACAAGAGCCAAAGATAAGTTCATTTGATAGGCAGGAAGATGCATCATCCAAAGGGCAAGAATGATCATAGAACAGTCTGTGTTCCCTTCTGCTTGTCAATAGTCCAACGTGTTGTCCAAATGGACAGTCAGAAATAATTATGCACATAAATACATGTGCATAACATACAATAAGTGTGAGAACCTTTTTTTTTCTGGCAACAATCAAAGGGAATGTTTTGTTAGCAGCATTGCCCTTTTTCAGAGAAGTCTACCTTCTTTTTTCTGTTTATTTTCCACCTTCACTGGGAGTTTTGCTCCTGTGAACTTGTGGAAGGCCAAGAATATCTGTTTCTGAATTTGCTTCCATTTTAATAAGCTGTGGTTGTGCCTTGTGACATCTTCCTTGCCCTAATGCACTCCCCAATCCTAAATCATCTGCCACTCTTGCCAGGCTTTTAGTGCCAGCTGATATGGTGCCAGGGTCACATCTTCTCTTGCTGACTCAGTTGTACACACAAAATACTGTTTTCACTTAACAGTGAACTTTCAGCTTCTACATCTATGACCCACCTCAGAAGCTGATCTCTGTCTATGTCCAGAGGTGGAGGTGCTGCTAACTCCCTGAGTAAATACATGCAGTCTTTTCATTGTCCCAAACTCATCCCAAAGCTGGAATGCTCTTATAGTGATCCTACTCCTTTCTGTCTGACTGGCAGTGATTTTTGTACCAGGATGTCCTTTGTCTGTTGAAGAAGGGACAAAGACTATGTCTATACTAGAAAATTAATTATGGCCAAAGCTTGTGCTTGCGCCCTATGTTGTGATCATGCAAGCTGTTCAGCTGTTAAACACATTCTCTGACTTTGGCCCATGCTGATTAGCATTGTCTCAGACAGTGCCAAAACATAATTTTGGGCTGACACAGACTAGGGACTTTCCCAGCAAGCCGTGCAGATGAGGCCTGGTTGCTCTGTAGGCAAGATATAGTTTTTGGTCTGGTCTTGTTTAATGTACTGGCACTGGCAAAGCCCCAAGGAGACTGCCAGTGCTTTCAGATCTGCTCTCTGAAAATATCCCTTTGTCATCACACTTCTCTTCAGAGATCAGTTAGCTTCAATGATGATGCCCAGTCCCTGTGAGGAACATACTTAGTAACTGGAGATATGTGCTGAGGTGAACTTCATGGTTAATCTGTCTTGACAGAGTTCTCAGACAGATATGGTAGAGGCTTAAAAACTGGTAATCTTGGACTATGCCATGGATAAATAAAGTTATCAGCAGGTAAGGTAAATCTTATTGTAGTCTTGTCTCATTATATGGGAGAAGATGCCAGCTTTTTATATCTTTATCATCTGCAAGTTATTCAAGAAACTCCTGCCAGTCTCACTATTACTAAAGAATCCTGTTTACCATTGAGATCAAAAATCATGTTTCTGGCCCTATAGTCACCTGCTTATGGATTTTTGGGCAATTCTTCCTGCAGTATTTGTCATAGAAAGAGTGCAACACTATCAATATTCAGTTGAAAAAGTACATGAAAGCCTTCAAAATCATAAAATCAACATAAAATTATGAGATTTAAAATCAATATTAGGATGCATATCTGTCCTGTGTGTATGTACACACTGTACATGCATGCACATCAATTACATTATTGTTAGCTCTCAGAAATGTAGAAGACAGGATTTGTCTCTTCTACCGACTGGTTCCTGGTACAGAGCTTCCCGTTTCTTCACTGTCATTGGCATTCTCATTTGCTCTCTGCCAACCCAGCACTAAGTTCTCTGTGCTCCTTCAGCCTCCTAATTTTTTTCACTGTCTCTCCTTCTCAGGGCAGGGTGGTCCAAGGACAAATAAAAAGCAGGGGAAGGACTGAAGAGCAGGCTGAGCTGCTTTCATGTGAAAGAAGGGACAAGTGAGAGAATAGCGTGAATCAGTTTTCAAAGTTGATAGACTTTCTGTTCTTTCCTCTTTCCATCCCCTTTCTCCCTAGTAAGAATGACACTTGCTGTTCCTTCTGCTCTTCCCTTGTCTAAGATATCTTCATAATTCTCAGGAGGAAGAAAGAAAGCAATGACTGGATGTCTGCTTTTGTTTAGGAAACAGTAACATAGGAGGACATCCTCCCAGACTACACTGAAATTTGATGAAGAGCCAAGCGTCTCACATCACAAGGAGAATGGTCAGCAAGCTGCAAAATTGTGTGGTTGTAGAGGAAATGATTCACACCACAACACAAGACAAGCAGTAAATAGAGTATGAAACACCAGAGCAAGTGAAGACACAGCCTGGAATGAGGCACGTTAAAGTGAGTTGGAAGAAGAGAAAAGATTGCTGGGGAACTAGAATGGGATTTTTGTGTCTCTGTGTCCTAGTGCAGTGAACTACGGTTGCTGAATTGGAGAAGTATGTGGTATTGAGCATCATAGTAAAAAGGTAGCTAAACAAGCCTGAAATAGGTTTTCACTCTCTATCTTTGTCGCTGCTGTAGGGCAGTTCTTCCAACCTGTTCCTCCTAGCAGGGGTGACAGGGGCTCTGGCTGGAGAGCAGGCTTTGTGGTCCCCAGGTGGTCAGGAAGCCTTGTCATTTGACAGGTTCTCTCTAAAACTGATGCCCATCATTTTTGGCAGAGCCAGAGAGAAGACTACACTGCTGGGCTGAAAGAGAGTGTGACAGGGCTCCTGGACCCACCTCATTACAAGAACACTGACCACTTATACCAGGAAAATTTAATGAGATTAGATGCTTAGTTCGTTCCAAGAACATGAGGTTAATTTCTCAGGCAATCGGTGTCCCTGGACATGTCTGAGTGGAGGGAGGCAACACCAGATGAAGATACTGCATTAACAGCTGCTTACATTTTTATCCAGGCCGGATCTTGGATGAGTGTCTGGAGTGAGCTATCTGGCAGTGAGGCTCTTCAGAACGCCGATCTTGACAAGTTCTGCCACTTCTAATTTTTGTGACGGCATCACGATAATCTTTACTATTTCCAGTAATACATTATGTAAAGGGAGGGGAAAAATTAATTATATTTTTGCTGTGAATCATTGGGATAAATTCCAAGATAAATGGAAATAAACAGATGGAAGAATTTTCTTCCCTCCTGCTCACATAAAGAAGATTTTTTGATGGCTGACACTCTGAGAAAAATTGCACTGAAGCATTTGTCTGTTAAAAATACCAGTTCAAAGAATATGTTGATTTGTAGACACTGCTATCAACTATCATATATACTACAAAAATATTGAGAAGCTTCCATCATACTCTATTTGATATAGTAGAACTAGTGACCCATTTCAGAGTTAAAATGTTACCACAGATACTGTTTCAGGTTCTTGGCCATCCCTAGCAGATACCAATATGTTGTTTACAATCTCTTCATTTCTAGCTTTTCATTTGCAAGCTTTTTGCTTCAGCCAGAAGAATTAGACAACATTTTTAAAAACAAAGTTAAGCTTAAGTGGTTCTCAGTATTGTCAGAGGCAAGGGTCTGGATGTGTGTGCATTTGCAAGTATGTTAAAAAATTGCTCCTTGCAAGGCATTGCAAAGTACTCAGTACTTTGCAGCACCATGTATTTAATGTTTTCCTACTTTTTTTTTTTTTTTCAAAACACAACTGGCCATCACAATGCTTTACCACATGTAAACCACAGTTTCAGTCAGCCAGGTTTTTAATTAGAGAAATAAGCACAATAAAAGGCATATAACATCTTTAGCAGAGATACTAATAATTTGATATAGGTAAAAGTAAAATTTTAGCTGCACTTGGACAAAGAACTGAAGCTATAAAATACTTCATACAGGAATAGCCCAGATGAGGTCAGGAGTTTAAAAGTAGGCTCCTGAAGTGCAGCTGCTGGTACTGTGCCTGTCCCATGCAGCCCCTGCCCTCTGCACACCCATGCACACTTGCCCCAAGTGGGTTACTTGTTTAGTTTGTATCTGTTATATCACTGTCTGCTTCTACTGGTGCATGAGGTCATTGAGGTGAAACAAGGCGTCCTTCATTGCCACACTTGTGTGGGTTACAGTACTCCCATCTCACAACAGGCACATCAGTGTAACACCATGGGGCTATATTATTTTCTGTGTTTCAGTAATAATTCTTTCTTACATCCCCAGAAATAAGTATAATGCACCTTGTCTCATGTACGGAGCCCTGCAAAAATGTGTGGGAACATTTCACAGAACAGATGACATGTAAAGTACAGAATGGTACAAATTTGTTGTTTTACTCTATATCACAGAACTCAGATCTTTACCAAGTACAAACAAAGAAAAAGTTATTAATATGACATAAATAGCATGATATATTTTGTCCATGAAACTGTCCATTTCATTCTTGATAAACCTAACTATGCATGTGGATTCTTAACCACTGGCTGTACAAATATTCTGACTAGCTGAGTAATGCCAGATGATGTAGTTTTCCTCTTTATCGACATTCATTAGAATACATATGCAAGTATGCAATTTCAGAACATATCCCTTTTTTTTTTTTTAAATTCACATTTGACCTCAACCATATCTTTCATGAACGGTAGCTCACCATAAAATTAAAAAGATCTTTTTTTCATTGTCAGAAATTGACAAACCAATTCATCAGTCCCTTCTAATTTTTAGGCCTAAGGACTCATAAATGCATATGCATATGAGTTTGAGTAGGGATTCCTATCCAGGAATAGTTCTGATGGATACAGAGAGCATTTCCTGCCATAAGTGTTTGTACAGGGGAAGTTGGATGGGACAGTGAGGGGAATGATCATCCTCTCCCCAGGAATTTAAAGAACTCAATTAATTTTTCCACCTTGAATCAGAACAGTGACAAAATATCCAACAGTTTAACAGACAGAAACCTTTTACTATAGAAAATAAAATTAAAACAAACAAACAAACAAAAAACAAAAAACAAAAACAGTTCATTATTGAATTGTGATTTGAGACCGAACAGAAGATAGGAGATGAGCTGTTGCCAGGTTTGAACAGATATTTAAGTGGGAAGCAGTGATGATACACTGAAAGGATCTGGAGAAAAAATGAGAGATGAGAGGACTGAAGAGGGAAGGAGTCACATTAGTTGTATTGGTCTTATCATTTCAATTGCAGTTTAAAACTAAGGGTGAACCATTGTGATTGCTTTGACATATAAAACACATTCCTGGCCACTAGTAAATATTTAAGCTGTTTAATTCTTCCATGTGTTATTCTCTGAAGCACTTTAAGGGCTATTAGAGCTCTCAAATATTTATAGACAGTTTTGGAAAGCAGACAGCTATTTTGCCATATGCCCAAATGACCGTTCTTGAGTACGTTCTTTAAGAATAATGACAGCTCTTAATTTTTTAAGGATAATATAAAGGGACCCTCTTAATTTATATTCAAGTTTTGTGGGGGGAAAAAAAAAAAAAAAAGAAAGACTAATGGGTGATTTTTAAAGTTTGGACTTTTTTTTTTTAATTTTTTTTAAGCACATTCCCTTCTACGTTCAAGTGCTGTAAGGCAACTATGTGGAAAGGGAGAACAACTGGCTAACATAACACAAAAATGCAAAATACATAAGTATTTGGGAAATCTCATGTTGTTCCGTAGTGATGATAAGGCATCAGAGATCTCCGCATTTGTCATGTCTTTTCTATGGCAGTAAAAGGAGATGTTCCATGGTAATCCAAGCATCTCAGTCACACTTGAAGACTACATTGGAATATGCACATCTGTAATGGACAACAGAAATGAGTCGTTTAATTTTATTTATGTTTAAATTAAAACATTTAAAAAATAATAAAAAATACACCTTCAGGAAACAGGTAAAGTTGAGCTAGAAAATTCAGACAGATTAGTAAGCAATTGCAGGAATGTTTGAGCATAAAGACCAGAAGGCATTTGTAAGGGTGTCTGGAAAGATTTCATGCACCAGATGGCATTTGGTAGGAGCACTTGCATTTAAATTTCACTTCTGCACACTACATATGTTTTTATTAGTGAAGCAAACTTTCACATACAGATCTAAAATTTAATCAAATGCAATTTTTTATGAGTTAGATTTAGGAGATTAATGTTCAAGACTAAAAAAAATATAATTGAAAAAATAATTGTTTTTCTTTTTCTTTTTTTTTTCTTTTTCTTCTTTCATCCTCATTTTCACTTCCCCCCCAGCAAATGCAATAAGACATGTGGTGCCAAGTATTTTGGTTTTTACCAGAGATCTTTAGTTGTTTTTTTTTTTTCTGATATGTTCTTGCTTTTACTTACATTATAAATGGAAAACTAGAACTAATTTGTCAATAAGCAGACTTAAATCCTTCTCTGTTGGTCCTCCTATTATCAAAAGGCCCTACTTTCTACCCATGATTGAAAAAGTTTTGCAGTATGACCAAAACATCAATGAACAATGAATGCCACTGAGCAGAGCTTTAGTAGAAATTTTTGCAACTCAAATGACCACATTTCATTGCATTTTCTGCTTTTCTAGTACAGGTGTATCCCAGCCTTCTTACTAGGAGTATTTGATGCAGTCTGTGGATACGGAGGAATGCTGCAGTACTGCCATCGTGTCAAGTTGTTGATGGTATAGCACCAGGTCCTCTTACCATTGGGGTTCCTGCAACAAGTTGTGTCTAAGTCCCTGCAATAGAGACATGGGCTGAAAATATGTTACTGTGTAAAGGTGTGAAGTGTTTTCCTGAGCAGTTTAATGATTTTATTTTTTTAATGGAGAGACACTGCTACAGATAAAGCATCATGCCATGTTGATGTTCAGTCATGCTAGAGACACATTACTTCAATAAACACCAGTTTTGGAAGTGGTCAACAAACCCAGTAATATACATTCTTTTGCTATCCATTATATTATGAGCTTTTCATGCTTTGATTTGTCTCCTTCATGCTTTTAGACCAGGGGTAGTGCAGCAAAATACACCTGCTATAAGGCGTGTGTACTGGCAGCTGACCAGTCCTCTAAGGCTGACTCATATTCAAAATGCTGGCCAACCTCAGGTGGCTTTTGCACTGGACCAGTTATGAGGGGACATACTCTTATTTGGAGAGTGCATGAGCTCTCAGCACTCAGCAAGAAAAGCCACAGAGCTTTCCTGTCCCACGAGTTAAAGAGAAATTTCTTCTTCCCTACCATCTCTTATGTCTCATTATTATCCTAGTATTGTCTGAAGGAAGTAGACAGTACTGCAAGAAGAGGGAAATGGCAATATGGAAGACAGAGAAACACCAGTTCATCAAAGAAGGCTGGAACAGCAATCGGTGTATGCTCTGTTCTTGTACCAAAATAGGATACTAGCCAAGATGGACATTAGGTGGTGTGCCACATATCGTGTGGCATTCTTCTGCTGATATCTCGTTTTCGAAACAAAAGTTTACTTCCAGGTTCATATGTCAAAAAATCATGAATGGATTTTCACAGAAATATTTTTCACTGTCCTATATGATTTATCTAAATATAATGTTGATATTAAAAACAGGTTTTCATATCTCCCCTTCTGTATATTCTCTCCTAATCTGCAACTCCCATGTAGTCACTAGTGGTGTCCAGTGCACTCCTTAGAAAATTTTAAGAAGCTGCATCATATATTAAAACAGAATATTCAGGCACAACACATCTAAGTTAGCTGTAAGTAAAACTTTTTTTCAACTTCACATTGTTCTGCACATTCTTCTGCAGTATTTGCCTTATAAAATTGTTGATGTACATTTCTCCAAGCTCCCTTTTTTTATATAATTTTTTTTCTTGCACTGAAAGAGACAAAAAAAAGAGAATATGTAAAAAAGAACATGCCAGTTTCTGACAGCATTTGACTTCATATCCTACTTCCTATGTTGCATTATTGTTTAAATGTTATTTCTTTAATTTAGATTAATGGTGACAAGCTGAACAAAGCTCAGTCTTCTGGGGACAGTATAGGTTAGTGTTGCTGGTACAGAGGTAGCAGGGAACACAACAGGCAGCAGAGCAAAAGCAGAACCTTCAGCAGTACAGCAAATTCTTTCTGAAGATAAATGTTAGAGCATGGCTGAGGGGTTTTCCCAATGAATACCCCAACAGTGGACCTTATTCCATTTTAGATCTCACTTGTGGTTTCCTCACATGTCAGATCCATGTCTTTTAAATGCCTTGCTCATAGGGGAGTCACAAACATAAATATATGGAAAATTTTGAATTAGTCAAATGTGATAACAAGGAGGACCTTGGAAGTTCTTATACAGCAAGGCAGAATATTTCATTTAGCTACCACCTGCTTGCAGAAATATAAAGCAATGAGTTTATGAGCCTTCTGTGATTCTTTCCATCTCTAATCTCAAATTCCTTATGGTCATCAAAACAGTCCCAGTTCAGTTGCTCTTTAATTTTTGCTCATACAGAAATGTGTATCCTAGCTGGTTCAAGCTGAACAGAAGATAATTCGGGCAGCATACCTACTCAAGTGGCAGTGACACTTAAACTGATTCTCTAAACATCGGCAAGAAAGGAAAATGTGGCTTAAGCCGTCTGACAAGGACTTCAAAACAAAAATTGTAAATGGATTTCAAAACTTATGTAATATGCATCATCCTGGTTTGAAGCCCATTCTATTACAAGTCCAGGAATAGTGTTGGAAAACTGAACAGGACAGTCATAGAAATAAACTAGTCTAATTGTCTTATAGATATTTCTTTTAGAAATGAACTTGGATTTATGCAAAAATATATGAGAGGAAGCTTCTCTGAGGCACTGTATCGCATTAGCTGGAAGTAATAAGGATGATCAGACAAACCAACGTTTTTAATAACCCAATGTACACAAGGCACATTCCTGCTATATTTTTATCATTTTTCTATACATTTATGTCACATGGTATTTCTGAATTACTATGAAATTGTACAAAATATATTGACATGTTTGTTACTTTATATTAAAAATGTAGCTACAGATGTAAAATTGACATATCTAATGTCTAAATGAAAACACTATCACTTTTTGATGTTACACAAACTCCGATCATGTACCGTGTTCACTGAAATGTTTACTCCAAGTGCCCAAAGCTTTTAGAGATATCCTAAAAAGTAGCATAAGTTTTTTAAAAAATCAACATATTGTTTCGCTTTTTTTAAAAAATCCACTTGTATTTCTTTGAAACATAAATCCTCCAGCACTTAGGCAACTGAAATAATATACTTTAATCTGTTAAGCCTATTTTGATCCTAATTTTAAAAGCAATAAGAAAGTAACTATAAAGCTATCCAAGTATAGGAGTTTCCTTATTACTGTCCCAGCCAGCAAAAATTTTCACATCAGCTCAATTGTAACCTGATTTCTCAAGCTTGGTGTACTCTGTGTTCAGCTTTCACAAAAACAGTGTCTTAGTGACATGGAACTAAAAATCCAAAAAATAGCTACAGGTAAGAATACACATTATATTGTACTATCTTATATTTAAATACAATGTACAGTATATAAATCTTACACCATCTAGACATAACCGCTTCAAAGTTGATTTGGGGATTCCTGAAATCCAGAGGAATGGTTGTCTTAAGCAAGACTGTGTAAATGCTGTAGTTGGAACAGATGTGTTTCACATGAAACCCAATTCAGGAATTTACACGTCTCTGAAACTCTGGGATATCTGATACTCAGCTGCAGCTTGACTTGTGTGCCATAAGCCCATCCCTAAATCAAACAGAATCTTGCAGAAACTTGTTAGCAGCACAGCAACCATTTGCAGACCTGTACCAGCTCCTACAAAAGATGTTTCTCAATGATGAGATGAGAGCTACAGATTTTTATGATTTTGTACAGATCCTTAGTGTGGAATAAATTTACTAACATTTGTGGTTTGAATGTATGTCACCATTTTTAGACGATACTCAGACACCTTAATAAACAACCTTCATTTGTGGCAATCCTGAGCTACTGTGAGTCTGATGTTCTTACAGCACCTGTGGCAGCTGATCAGCAAATCTGAAAATTACAACCTAACTTCACAAAGTTGATTTTGAAAATACTTGGTTTTAATCTTGTTAATTTGAATGTAAGGCAAAGAAATCTTACCAGAGCATAGAAATATGAGAGAAAGAAAGACGGCTTTGGTAATCCCCATTTTGGCCCAGCTGGCAGGGGCTGGAAGCTGTGTGTCTCAGTGCAAAATATTTTATTGATTCCCACTGGAGTTATGCATCAACAGACAAATGTGATAAAGGAAGTTAATCATTTTCTCATTTTCAATCTCCATTTTTAATCTCCAAACATTACCTGGAAGGTAGGACCTTACAAAAAATATTTACTTGTTTGTAGTGGGCATGGGGAAAGGTGAAAGCACTCACTTCTTACTAAACATGCTGTTATTCTGAAATTTCTATGCTTCATTTGATCTAATTAAAGATGTAGATAACATTACTGAAAATCATGGCCATTATCTCTGTGTAGAATCCCGGACTCTGTGTGTTCAACCCCCGCTGTCTATGCTATAAAAGAGTTACGCACAGGATAAGGAATGAAGGACTGAAAAGGAGCTTCAGTTTACTTCCCTGCAATTGGAGTTGTACCTTACCATCACACATGCAAAATTGTCAAAGTCCGTTGTAAAACTGTGTATATTGAAAGCTTATCTCCTACACACTATTCCACCAGGAAGGTTGTTCTTAACCCTTACAACTCTGGCAAACCCGTGAACCAAAGCAAAAACCAACATACTGGGAAGGAGATGGATGAGCTGTCATTTGCAAGACTGAAATCTCACAGGATTTAGAGTGAATTCTCTCTAGTTGGCATTTCTCTAATGTCTAACAGCGGTTTGTTTTGCACTGGAAACTATTTGAAAGCACCTGGCAAGGCCTAGAAGTGCACAGTCTCCCTAAAGCAGACTCTGCCTGGAGTCACAGCAGCTTGTTAGAACCAGAATTTCTCTTGTGGAAGATCTTAGCTCCACAGACAGAAAAGAAAGACTTCAGTCCAGGAAGGTAGCTGGCACCTGAAAGGCATTTATCACAGTTATAGTCAACACAGATGGGAAAAACAGCTAAGCAGAGGGAGAAAAAGCAGTACTTAAGGTTTCAGGTGACCTTTTGCTTGACAGTGTACAATTATGCAACTGTGCTTTATGCACTACCATTTTCAAGAAAGAAGGACTGAAAACACTCCAAAATGTACAAGGGTCTTGGCATTTGACCTCAGAGGTCACATTTCTTTGCCAACCAGACTCTTTATCACTTAGAGCATCTGTAGCCCCACTGTACGATGGAATAATTAACATTGACCGTGTTCAGGTACACCTGAGGACAGGAAGAGCCCTCCACATTATCTTTACAAACTGGAGGAAATACAAGACCTTTTGTTTCATCCAAGCAAAATAGTTATGAAAATATGGAGTGGAAAATAGCTAGATGTATAGCAGTTCTTCAAAAAGAGAGACCAAGTATTCCTGTTGTTCACAAGATGGAGAGGTCTTAATATCAAAACCATCCAGTTTTGACATAGTACTTCCAGTTTGACGGTGGCCAACAAGCATGGTCAATTATCTTGAAATATTACCTGTGAGGCAGGCTTGCAAGATACAGATTTCTTGTAGTGAAGAGAAACCTTGCAGTTTTGTGGTAGTAGGTAGACTCAATAGAAATCTTCAGCTGCATAAGAGTCTCTGTACTCATCATGGATAAGATTAAATCTGAGTTTGAAAGAGTCAGAATAGACATGAAGAGCAACCTGCCATGTCATAACAAGAAAGCTCTGGAATGATCATCTGAAAAAATGTCTTACGGGCAGGTTAGACAAACCTCTGGTAGGGCTGATGTAGAAAAAGTTGCTCTGTTGCAGGAGAGAAAGGTAGAACAGATAATCCTATTTTTCTCTGAAACTTTCTTTTATCATGGACCTCAGCTCTTTGTACTCCCAAAAGGGTGAAGTTCTGTCATGTGGCGCTTGGAACAAGAGTGGGACAAATCACTAGATCCAATACAGATGTCTCTGTGTCTTGGACCACTTTTCCATGTCTGGTTTTCCTGTTCCAGTTTGAAGTTTAAACTCCAAATTTTGAACCTTTGAAGAAAGTTCAAATCTTACAGAACAGGTTTCAAGAAGCTAAGTTGTATATTTTCAAGTTCTCTCATAATACAAATATCTTTTTTTACAAGCTGATTTTGCCATTTTGATGTTTTACCTCCTCTTCACTTAGATATACCAAGTATTCTCAAATATTTCAGGTATTCAGGCATTTATGGCATTACCGGATGACAGAAAAATTAAATTAGCAGAAATAAATAAGGTATGACTCTGGATTTGAGCTTTGTAAGGGACAGCCAAAATGAGATTATATTTTTTTTACTGTAATCACCAAGTTCAAATAGTGAAGCCTTGGTTTTCATCAGGGGATAAACAATGCAAAATGAAGAGGAGGATGCTGGCTTGCTGTCTGTAGCATTCTGGGTGGAACAGAATGCAGAGAATTTGAAAGCTTTTAAAGGGTGGGGACGGGAAATTTATTTCCTGTAAATGTAAACTACAGAACAACTTTTGAGTTAAAATAATAAACTAGCATGTATGCAGATAACTTATCAAAAGCATAGGAAAGGGATCCAGTGGTAAGTATTCTAATTGTATTATTGAACTGATAGAGAACAGGATGGAATTTGGAATTAAAAAGGGCTATTTAACAAGATGTAGAAATGTAGGGTGGCTGAAAGTACCTGAAGGCTTTCAACAGCCTAAATTTTGAGTTTTGCCTCAGAAAGATGTAGATACTTTTGGCTGAGTAGGAGCTGTTGTCTGCAGTAGGAAGAAGAATCCTTCAATATATGGATTCTCTGAAACTCAGAACCTCTTCCCCAGAGCACACAGTCAGGTCAAACAGCAGCATGATTTGTGGGGAATATACAGGAATACCTTATCTTATCCTGTCCCTACTAGAAAAGAAATGCAGAACAGAATTCAACTTACCTAAGTTAAGATAAAGTTAAGATATTGGGTAAATATTGATTTTTAACTAGTCTGTGACTAGTTATTCACCCTTCAGATTCTCTTTCCAACCAACTGAGAGATAGGTATTTGGAAACATTTTGTCTGACTAAACATATATGACTGCTTCGGGATGAACTGCATCATAGGAATTCTTATTTCTCTCACTGACTACAACATGAATTTAGTGTGATGAACTTAGCAGGAGACATCTACACTGGAGATCTCTGCATTTGATCAGATAAATCCACCTACAGTGTACATAGTCCCATGGAAAGAGAGCTTTCTTCACTTCTATCTGTTCTCAAGAATGCGCTGAGCAAGTGCTCCTTCCATGTCGACATGCTTCCCACTAATAGGATGGGAAAAAGAGTGAACCTCTGGGCAATTTACACAATTTTCATGCATGTGACATTTGAGGAAATTTGCCCATTTTTGCATATTAGTAATAGGTTCATATAATCAAAACAGGTTCTATTTCGACTCCTACTTTTTTAAGTTTATCACGGATCACTTTGTTCTTTACATTATTTAGTTTTTATTGTCATTTTGTTAACTGGCTAGAATTTCTTTCCTTTGCACAAATGCAAAAAAAAAATGCTAAATGGACAAATAACTAAATGACTATATTTAATTCAATATGTACATAGAATCATTGAATCATCTCTAGGTTTGAAAAGACCTTCAAGATCACCAAGTCCAACCATCAGCTTGGCCTATTGATTCCCATCACAAATGACATCACCAATATGCCACTGTAATCAAGGGGAGTTGTCACAGACATCAGTGAAGCTAAAATATCATCCACAGCAATATGGTACAGACAGCTGAGCAGATTTCAAATTGTACCTACGTCAAGAAAAGAAACTGAATAATACTTGGTGCATTTGCAATGCTATCTCAGTATTCTCAATTCATAGCAATGTAACTTCTTTTTATACTTCTAAGAAATCATTATTATGTGTCAGTTAACAAAAAGACTCTATTTTCACAAGAAAATATCTGCTACTAGAAGTATGGCATCCAAGTCTAAACTAATGCACCCTTGTAAAACTTGAATTTGTTTCTTAAGTCTCTTGGCTGTTATCATCCATCACTTCTCTTCTGTTCTCTTAGAACAGGGTACACTGCTGCTATTGAGAATATATATCCTGATATTAAAACAGCTACTACATTACTTATATTCCTTTTCTGTGGTAAAAAACAGTTTATCTGTTTCAAGATGTTTTGAGTCAGACCTGAATCCATAAATAAGAAAAATATCTTAATTGGCCTTTTTATCTATTCTGTTTCTGTATGTACAGGGCACACGCTGTATTCAGAAATTACATACATCTGTCTGAAATTCTCGCAATACCTTTCAATAACCAAGTCTGAGGAGAAAAAGAAAATACCCAAAGTACATTTTTTTCCAGTGGAAGCACACACAAACACAGATTCACATCTTTTCTGCAACAGGCAGCAAGTGAAGGGTATAAGGAAGAAGACTTTCTTCTTTCAAGAAATCAGGAGATCTCATAATTTAAGGCGGCACAGGTATGACATTTACACAAATACTGATAAATTCCACTGAAATGCTTTTATTTCAGCATTCCCCCCCTCCCCTTTTTTTTTCTTATTTTTACCTCTGTCACTTTGTCATTGTGCTCAGTCTGTTTGTTGTTTATCACTGAGGACTGTGAGACTGGAGACCACAGCTCAAGAATGTATAACTAATGAAAATCTCTTCCTTCTCCACAAATTGTTTTCATTTCCTGAGGGGAAAAAGCAAAAATAGGAATAAAACACATGTACCTTCCATGTACCTTCTAATTGGTCCACCTACAAAATATTATACTGTGGTTGCAATTAACTGAGCATTATACAACACATGTGGGAGCCAGTTTTTAGTCCTTAGGCAGCAAGAAGTCATATAGTATAAGTATGGACATGTGATCTGAAATCATACTTCAATTTGGGCAAAAGATATTACAGAAACCATTTTTGGCACTGAATCTCTTTTGGTCTTCAGACCAGCCAGAAGGATGGTATCAAAGTAGGCTTTGCATTTAAAAGCATGGCAACCACATTTTTTCTGGTCCAATCCAGCCTTGAATTTTAATACATTTCTGTAAAATTTTTCATAAAAAATGTGCTACTCTGTGGATGTCTGAAAGAGTGCTGCTTGTGACATTTTATCTGAAGAAAGGTACAACAGCACAAGATCCAGAATGATAACAATACTAGTAACCACATTGTTGTACATATAGAGAAAGTATCTGGTTATTAACTGAGCTAATTCACAACTCTTTCACTATTTCCTCACCCATTCCATTGAGCTAAATTTATATGGAAACTTGATTCCAGTCTCTTCTTTTTCCGCTGCTTCTTTCTCCCTTGTTGAAATGATTAAAGGGCCCAGAAAGGAAAAGGAGAAGCGATTCAAGACTGAAATGTCAGTGCTGATGGAAAGAGAGGACAGATGTGCAATGGAGAATTTAAACATGATACCCAGAGAGAGCCTTTCACCTGGCTGTTTTCATTTGCAAAGTCACAGAAATGCTGCAGAGAATTGTAGCCATCATTTCCAGAGCTGGATCACTCCCGTAACACTAATGGTGCCTTGCTAACTTGAACCAGCCTGCAACAATAAATGGAATAAAATGACAGAAAAGTGTGACCAAAGGTAAGAAAATTCAAGGACTTACTATTCCTTGCAGCTTGGGAGCCATACGACCAAATCACAGGCACGTGCTTTCTCCCCCTAGTAAAGATTATTGAATTAAATATTGAAATGAAAAATGCTCAGAATAGCTCTGAAAACATGAAATAAAAAGTGGAAGAATGAGTAATTAGGAAAGAAATGATACAGATATTGGCAACAAAGGGGCAATGAGAGACAAAACTATGAAAATGCTATGAAAAGCTATGAAAATAACAGACCAAAAATAAAGCTTTCATGCCAATTTGAACTAGAAGACCTCAGTACTGAGGCCAAGTACCCATTAACTACACAAGGTGCATTAGAATTTTATTTAATGTGCAAACACAAAGTCTAATTCTATAAAGATGCCAATAACAGTAGCAAATTGAAAATGTGAAGCTTATGACGAGTCACATAGTAGGGAAAGATAAAGATTCAGAACAATTTATTGATAGAAAATCATAGAATGGGTTAAAAGGGACCTTAAATATCATCAAAATTCCAAAATATTATTTGGCCTTGTTTTACTGACTTCAAACACATAAGAATAAGCTTTTTGTTAGGTGTTGCCAAACTCATTAGCCTGACAGAGCTGCTGCAGCCCAGCGTTCCCAGATCCAGCCAGTGGCAATGGGCAGCATGTTCAGCATATTTTCCCATCACACGCACAACTAAATGCACATTTGCACACTTGCGCGCAGCTGGCCACACGCCTGTGGGAGGCCCTTGTCCTCCCGGAAGACGCCTCTCAGCCTCTCTTATCTCTCCAGGAACTGGGCCAGATTTATGGCTGCTTTGATAACTAGCTCCCAAGCCTCTTACCCTACTTACTGGCTAGTCCGGCTTGATATGTGATCGCAGGCTGACATACACACCCACACACAAGGCACACGTGCTGCTGCCTCCAGTTGCTAGCACCCCAGGCTGATGGGACACTACAGCCCCTGGTCTGACTCCAGCTGCTGTGGCACCCACTGACCACCCACCTGTTGACACACTATCAGACCCTTTCCTCCCCTGTTTCATCTGTTTTCCCACACTTGTTCCTCCACAGATGACCTTAAAGCCTCCCATTCTCTGCCACTGGTTCCTCCCCTAAACACCCCAAAATAATTGTACTGTCCCAAGATGTTCTCCCCCTGCATCCCATCATGAGTCCCACACCCCTAGGCAGTAGCCCCTCTCAATATGAAAACACTCTGAGGAGAGCCCACCACTCAGCTCATCTTGACAGGTTTCCCACCTGGCTCATCAGGCCCATAGCTCTCAGGGACAGACCTGGGAGGAGCAGGGGTAGGACCACCCTTCTATTGCTGAGTTACTTGGGATTTCTCTGCCTGACATTGTGCTTCTGTGCTTTATTGTATTTGGGGGGCGAGATTTTACCACACGACCCAACACTTTCAAGCATTGCTAAGAAGAGCAGTTAAGAAACTAACCAGAGTATTTTGGCTATAGTCAGCTTCTGCACACCACTCACAGGCCTTATCCAAAGACTAAACACCTGTAGACAGTGGCAATGAACTACCTCCACCAGCCTCCACTGATTTTCTACTAAGTCTTTTGTCATTTGGTGTGTATGTCTTAGAAGTGAGTTAAAGGACCTTGGAGGAAAACAAGTGTAGAGAATGAATAAAAGGAAATGACAGTATTTTTAGACTAGAAAATGGGAAATAAGACAGACAGCTCCCATTTTAAATTAGTTTTATTAGGGTAGGAAAGATCATTTCAATACCCAACTCTTCAGACATTCTGGAGCTGACTTGTTATACGCAGCCAGCAGTAAGTCATGGTCTCATGAAATGTGAGTACCTGCACATCTCTGTTCCACTGTGGACATGTACACACACTATTTCCTTTGCTACTCTGCATTTTTTCCTCTTATATCTGATGTTTCACAGCTCTCTGCTGAGAAAAATAATGTAATGATAGTGAAAAGGGAGTAGCGTAACAGTCATGGGGCGTGATGTAATAACAGTAGGCACAGTATTGCTCACAGTATCACAGTGTTTGGTTGTTTTCCAAAGTGACTGAGCTTGGTGACCTTTAAATTTGTTCCTGCTACTTCTGCAGCATTTTTCTTACCCACTGACACTCCACCCAAGCTGGTATACATTCAGCACAGCACAATTCTGGAAGAGGCCACTATATTTGCAGTAAGTAGAGAAGATTTCTTTAAACTTCTGTGTTTTGCTTTCTTTGGGTTTCAATCTTGCCTGTTTTTTAATTTGTTTTGTTTTGTTTCTTTGTATGTTTTGTGTTGTTTTTATTATTATGATACTCTTTTGTTTTGTTGTTTTGTTATACAAGATGCCACCTTTACAAGAATCATCCCTTATTAATCATTGCTATCATCATGATTAGTATTGAATGAGTTCTCCCACCAGAGACTGGGATCCAGGGCTCAGTGCCACACAGCCGAGTAAGCCAGGAGAAAACACCTTAGAGGTGAAATGGAGGTACAAGCAGTAAAAAAAGCTTGACCAAAGTTAGGGAACAAATGAGTTGCAAGGCCAGAAACCCTGGTCAGTTCTGCTCATTGCCTCTGGCTCTGTCCATTTCTCTCAGATAGCATCTCTGGTATCTTGTTGTCACCTCCCTTTCCACCTTGGGTGGGAGAGAGCTGGGGAGAGGATGAGGGGAGCTGCCGCCCTCTGCAGGTCCCCTGGCCTGGGTGCCCATGCAAGGTGTCCACCATGGGCTGTTGGGTGGCATCCTGGATCCTGCAACATATTCAAAATGTATTTTGCTTTTATAAAACTACTTTGATTAAATATTAAAATATTCATTTTACAAGGACATAGAAAGTTCTAATAATCTGGAATATAAAGTGACAGACAGGATAGATTAATGTTCATCGTACAAGCAGCTTTGGTGGTGTAAGATACTGCAGCCTATGCTTGACCACTTGTTGACTTGAGCTGTCTACTCTGAGCGATCGCATTGCATTCAGTCAGGTGACCTCTTAGTAAGGCTCAGTTAGCTACATAGGAGTCTTCAGCAGAAAAATGCTACACTGTAAGGGACAGCTAGAAAATGGTAATGTTTTAAGACATTGCAGCTGTTTCCAAATAAATTTGTCTATGACTAGACTTAGATCACAGCCCTAAGACCTTATTATTCCCACATTGGCAGGGTGGTTTGCTTTGTTGCTTGTATCATTTCACAGAAAAAAGCAGCTGAACAGTAAAAGCACTGGAGTGGTGAAGGCACAGCAGACAGCAGGGATGATAACCTTTTAATCCAGCTCATCATTACAGTTCACCTGACTTACCTTTACAAAGCAGATTGAAATGACACAGGCAGCAGAAGACACTGAGTGATGTGCCCTGCTGTGGTAACAGGGGTGACTAAAGCTGCAGTCCATGGCCGCGGTACCTGGCTGAGTGACTCAGAGGCTGATAGGGATGAAGCCATCCACTGACACCTTGAGGTGTGACTTCCTTCCCACACCTCTGCTGCATGTGTTCATTCCCTCGTACACTCGTGCTCATTCCCACACCTCTTGTCACAAACCAGACATATCATGACTGATCTGAGCACTCCTTGCATCTTTGAACATAAAATCTGAGGGTTTGGCTCGGGCCACATGTATGGTTTAACCACAAAGATCTGATGCTGGAGGTGGTCTCTAGCAGACAGAGGGTGGCTTGTGCCAAAGGGCAAAGGAGGTGAAGTCTCCCCAGTGCCAAAGACAGCCCCACAGATCCCATGAATGCTGAGTAATACCCCACACTGGCTGCTCTGCTCAGCTGGTCACCCATAATAACTCTGGTCAGGAGAGAAATACTGTCAGAGGCTAGCTCTCTCTGTGAAGGAGTCACAGGTCACCCCCAAGTAACCTGTGAGTCACCCCAGTGCAGTTTGCCTCTGGCTACAGAGACCCTGGCTACAGACCAGTGTGGGAAGGAGCAATCTCCTTTCTTTAGATACCTGCTGCTGGTGGCCCCTGAGTGCCTGTGCCAGCATGTCTCATGAAGGCCAGGCCCAGCCACACAGGAGGCACCCTTCTTGTTGGGGTGCCTTCCACTCAGGGAACCCCATCTGCTGCCTGTAGAGGAGTCAAGCAGTAAATCACCATGTAAGGAGCAAACATACAGCAAGCCGGGCTTTTATTTGGCTTGAAGTAGGGTCTGAAGAAGTTCCTTGGCCTTGTCATGCAATGGGTTTAGACAGCGGTGGAAGAAAGTGCAACTTTTCTGGGCATGAGCACAGAGCTGCAGGTCTCAGAGCCTGCCAGCCTGTCCTTGCCAACCAGTTCAGGGGAAGTTCAGAGGAATAAGTGAGCCCGTAAGCCTTCTGTTCACCTATCGGCAAGAAAAGCCTTTCTCCAGCGCGTGCTGCTTGCGCAGATTGTGCCTCAGAACATCCCTCCCAAGGGCCGAGCAGAAAAGAGCAGAGGGGCAGGGAATGAAGAGGTTGAACAGGGTCCATAAAGGCACTGATGTAAACACTTCCCTAATACCAAGAACTGCACTTTCAGCCAATCTGAAAGTGACTCTCTGAGTCATATGGTCTCAGTGCAGGAAAAAAAAAAAAAAAAAAAAAAAAGAAAGCCAAGTCATATAATTTTTATGAGGGCCTCCTCCTGCCATTCCAACAGCAATTTCATTTCACATGTAGAAGAGTTACCTAGGACACAAGAAGGGCATTACGAGCAAAGGAAATTATTTAACAGAAATAAAATTATCTTGTGTGCATACTGTAAAGAAGTAAGAGGTTCAGCCTCCCTACAAAATGCAAACTTTCTTTTATTATAATTGCCCATCTATCCAGAAGATGTCCTTTTAGTTTCATGTCCTTTTAAATCCCTTCCTTTTCTTTCCAGAACAAGCTGCCATTCAGCACCGTAGGAAAGAATCCAAGCTAAGAGGCGTCTTTGTAGAGAAAATACCGTGAACACAGTTTCTCTCAATGGAGAAATTGAGTGCTCAGGGCACTTGGCTAGCTGTCATCCTTGTCCCTACAGATGCACAAATGTAATACTAGCAAGGACCTTTTACATATTTTTTTCCATGCTTACGTTCACTGTGACTTTTCCTGCTGGGTACGGGGTTGGAAGTTGGATTGGCAAACAGACTGTGTGTTATTATAATCACATTTTTAAAATCCTCTGGAAGAGTATGTGGGTTTTGCATTTCACTCTAAAGCATTTCATTAGGCAACTGAATAGCATAATAGCAGTTACAATTAATGAACTATTTTTGTCTGTTTTATAAAGTGGCAGAGCTACAGAAAATGCTAATATTAAAAAAAAAAAAAGCCTAGTATTTTGGGAAAAAGATAGATAGATAGATAGATAGATAGGGAGATAGGGAGATAGATAGATATATAGAACTGGAGCATTACATCTGCTTCTACAAAACTGGACCTGTCTTGTATCTCTCCTTTACGTGATATCATTTAGCTGTCTGTCATATACTTGGTGGCCACTTTGGAGAACCCTGATAGCCTTGGTTCTGAGAAATTAGCCCCTTTCTCAGCTGATCTTGACCTCTGGAGAAGATAATTTGAACATGATCAGATAAGGTCAGTATTATTATTATAATAATAACATTATTATTTCTGCAAAAGTCTGAAAGAGCTCAACCGAAAACATTATTACTATTATTTTTATTGGTAGTCTTGAAAGGATTGTTCCTCGGGATGATGGTGTGAATGTTGGCTGAAGGGCACCACTGCAGGACTAGAATTTGCAGAAGGGCTGGATAACACTTTCGTTTTTTGTGGGACTTAGGCCTGTTTGCTTTTCAGTATCTTGTTGCTGTGACAGCTTGCTGTCCCTGTGGGAAGGTAGAAGGTGGGAAGAAAGTGCTGCTACTCAGGCGACAGAAGGAACTGATATAGAACAAGGGCTGGGGCAGACCATACTGTATTCTCACTTGCATAGTTCACCCTGCATGTTTTTTTATATCTTACACAGAATTGGCATTTCTGATGCTAACTGGAAAAATCACTTGGCATTTTGTCCTAATCTTCTCTCACTGATACACCAACGGTATAATATGGAGTAATCTGAAGGTTAAATCTGTATAATGCAGAACAAAGATGGCTGGACAGCTGATTCCTAAAGGACACTAAAGGAAATAAAAATCAGGGTTACTTCAAAGTCCTTCTTATACATATTTAATGAAAAGTGAAGCTAAGCTCTAATAAATAATGTGCAAGAATCTGCCTTACAGTAGCTATCAAAACATCATTATACAATTAGCCACACTTGGCAAAGTGTACAGTCATCCAAAACACCTTTGCATAGTTTTAAAGCTGTCAATCTTTAGATTCATTACCAGAGTTGCATATGCCAGGATATTTTATACATATGCCCCATTAAAATATATGTAACATCTTCATAAAAGTATGTACAGATAAGAAAATTATAGATAACAGTAAATAGCTCAAATAACAGAACACGAGACTTTGCACCAAAGAGACAGGACAATTTTTTTTTTGTACTGATCAACACAAATCGATACAATGACAGACAAACCTATGCTCCATCCTGCTCTCTTAGGACAGCATATAGGGAACAGCTGGTGCCCTAAGGAGGTACAGCTGTGGCTGACTGGCACATAGACAAGCCACATTAGGGTAAGAAAAGTCTGGCTACTTCTCTGAGTAAGGGTTGGCCAGGTTCTGATTCTGGACGTTAGGTAAAGTGCCCACATCAGGAATTTGGATTGGAGGAATTTTAAGAAGTTTGTGTAACATTGAGGCTGACAACAAAGAACACGTAGGACACTCTTTTAGCATAATACTCTTAATTTGCATCTAAAATGCATATGTAGGTAAGAAAACGCATGTGGTAGGGAAGTAAACTTATCTGCATAACTCCAGATGTAAGCTTTTACATCCTGTATTCTGGAATGAGGAAATGTCTCAGATAGAGGCCTGGACAAACAGATTTTCAATACTTCATGTACTCCCTGTCATGGCTTTGGACACAACATTGAGACTACAATAAATTGTTATTTATTTAACATTTAAAATACAGCAAGTGAAAAAAGTTCTGTCGCGTTATTCACTGTTATCTTAAAAAAAATATGGAAAGTGATGGTCCCTTTTCCAAAGAACCAACCATCTAAAAGTTAGGACATATGGGAGTGGATACGATCAATGAATAACTCAGACTGGGGCAGACAAGAGTAGGAAATGCAAGTAATTCATTACGGCTTGTCTGTGTTCAATCAGGAACACTTTGCACGGTTTTCCAAATATGTAGGTTATGAGATCACAGGGTTTTTTTTTCACTTAAGAAAGGAAGAAAGGAAATAAATGTTTTGCCTGGAGAACATGCCCTTTTGGAAGTTCAACCAACTTGTATTCTGCTGCTTTATGCGTCAGAGTTAAAGGAAGAGTGGTAGAAGTGAAGGAGTTCTTCAGCGCAGCCCTTGTCAGTCCTCTGACTGCAGAGTGGCAGTAGCAGAGAACTTCAGATTCAGGAGGCAATGTTGCATATTGATCTTTGTGAACATGCTCTGCTAACTGGCAAGGTTTGGGTTTCTTTTTTTAACAGCTTAGCACGGCTTTTAGCAAGCATAAATATAGCTGTACAAATAGTGAGAAGCTATTTTTGAACATTTTGGTCACTGCTAAATACAGAATTGCTAACCCAAGCATTCAGAAGTCATGATTCAGGTCCCCAGAATGAGGAGGCTGGCCTAAGTATGTAGATCCATTTTTATTTGCTGTCTGTTTGTTTTGCTTATTGAAACTTTAGAATATCTCTGGATCATGTCTTAAAGCTCCTTACTTCAAAACTGAAGACAGAAATTTAATCTGAGTTTATATTTGCCTCTAATTCACACAGCTTTTGGAGTCAGGACTGAAAGAATTCTTCCTAATGCTCTGAGACAAATGGAAATCTTGGAAACAGTGTAAAATAAAATTCTTGCATTGTGTTCTCACCTACTCTTAGCTCGTTAAGAATAGCCAAGAGACTTTTCTTTGCTTATCCGTCAAAGTGTACGTCATACGTAGATGAAATTTATTTAACCAAAAATGGGAATGTCACCCTGGACCAGACAGACCAGGACAGGACTGAGGCACCATTCATCTCCCACCTTCCCTTGTTTTCAGAGCTTGACATAAAGAGAGCACAGTGCCTCCCTGTACAGGGGTGACATTAGTCAACCCAGTGCAGAACAGCAGCAATCTTCTGAGGGAGGCACTTGCTCATGCAGCATAAATATATCATGAATGTCACACAGAACATAAATATCATGGCACAAATGTCAACTACTCCAAGGAATACTTGCAACAGGCATTAGCTTAAACTGTTTTGATGAATGTTTTGTAGAAGTAATTCCAATTTGTGACGCATTTGGGAGGTTTTTTTTTTTGTTGTTGTTGTTTTGCAATTTGAAAAGCTGTTAAGAGGCAGCTTGTAAACAGGACAAGGATCTAACTTTGTGCAGTGAAATGAAAATAGCACATTGCTTGCCCATTTGTAACCTTAAGCCCAATATGATTTTGTACATCCTCAGCTCCTGTTCTCCAGAAAATTTTAAACTTGGCCAATGTTGTTAGCAACTGAGATTTCCTGCAAGAATGGTTTATTGTCCTCATTCCCTTGAAAAGATCCATTTTTAAGCAATCACTGTCATAAGGGCTGGTGACTGTTTCATTTCTAAGAGCACTTGAAAATATATTTTTGTGGATGAAACACACTTTATTCACTATTATATTTTTTCTGGAAATACCTCAAAAACAAATTCCATACACAGAGAATATATTGGCCTTTTCAATAGTAAGGATTAGCAAGCTTGCCTTCTATAAAATACTTTTAGCATCTTTTTTTACTGCAAGACTCACAACTGGTCTTTGCTGGAAATTAACAAGCTTGTTCTAACACCACAATATTTGATTATTGGCTCAGCAGTCGTTTACCAAAGACCTGTTCTATCTTCTGCTTGCTCTTGTGAATTCCACATTTTGCCTTATACAGGTACTCTTTTGCCTAAATAAACCACCTAACTGTATTTCTGTTGAAATGCTGTAATCATGCCAGGTTATTTTTGTCTGCAGCTCTCAAAGAAGATTGTGTATCTCTTTTACCCCCACACTTAAAAGTGGCAGAGGCTGCTTGATACCTGTGAGGGAACAAATAGTCTGACAGGGAAGGGCATGGGCAGGGCTTGCATCACCCTGACCCGTTCCTGCTTGTTGAGCCAGCTAGGCAGCCCAAGTCAGAGGTTACACCTTCCCTAAACAGGTGTAACTTGAATACTCCTCCAACTGTACTAGAGAGCTGGGGGGAAAGAAACACAGCCACCGAGCAATTTCTTCTGGGCTTTTCTTCCTGTGGCTGAGTGTTGAAGTTCAACCAAAAGGCAAAGCACCTCCCTGGTCACGTTGTCCATTCCTCTACCTTTGCAGATATCATGCAGCATGGTCATGACTCACATCACAATAACCTGAAAGTCTAGTCAGTATGGGCCACGCATTCTGCTGCTGCATGTGGAGGTAAGGAGATGGAGCACTCAAGCAAGGAAGGGACAAGCAGAAGCTGTGCTGTGCAATTCTCTCTTCTCCATGGCAGGTCAGGACTCTGCAGTCTGGGAGCAAAGAGGCCTGCAGCAAAAATGAGCTGGCCTAGGACATGTCTGGCCATCTGCAGTGACCTCACCCTCCTGCAAAGCCACAAGGATTTCTTGCCAGGTCACTGCTGAATTTGCAGGTCTTTGATTTTGCAAATGTTTTCTTTAAGGCTTAGCCCTACCAAATGCAAATTAAATGCATACCTATATGCCCTTCCAAAGATGTTCAGAGATATAGTAGATATTGCAAATCCCTCTGTACCTTTGCTTTTCACACGGAAAATGCAAAACAGGCCAGCTTGGTTCAATGAACTTGAACTAAACTGAAAAATGTTAATGTTAATTAACTTTCTTGCTCGAATGAGGCTGCAGGTTTGGAAAGATTTCTTTCCCTATCCGGCACTTTAAGGAAATATGAACCTTGAATATTAGGGTTGGCGGTGGTGTTAAGGAGAACATGAGGGCTTTTGTTTATAGGCAAGGAGTCCAGGTACTGCTTTTATTATATACCTGGCAGCTGGACAAGCATTCAACAACAAAATTGGGCAGCACATTCAATTGAGGGTTCCCTCTTATTAGCAACAAATAAATAAATAAATGTGCAGCTTTCTGGCACTGAAACTGAATCATTTTTTTTCCTACTTGTATGCACAATAAATGCAAATTTCACAGTAAGCTAATGATGGGTGTCTATAATGTATGCCAGTAGCAGCTCAATGATTTAGCTGTTCTGGTGGAAAATGCACACCTTGTCACACTTTCATGCTGCAATGGGAAGAGATTCAATTACACACATAAGCACTGCTGGAGCTGTGTTTATTGATCTGCCAGTTTATATCCAATATAAATACACCAAGAAACCCTTTTTCAGCGTGGCAGATCATACAGAAATGAAGAGCACTCTGAGTGAGAATGCTGTGGAACAAAGTGCCATGTAATCCGAGTATGTGGAAGCAGAAAAATCAAACAATATACATAGGTGAGAGGCATGGTTCACATACACATTATAATAAATGACAAATTAATTCACAATTAGTTGTTTTTAAGGCAGACAAAAGCTGCCAAATTCAGTTCAGTCAACCATGGTTAAATGAATCTCTACAAGGCTCAGTTTGGAAAAGGAGCACCTACAGCAACCTCTTTTTTCTACTGTTCTACCCTTTCTATCTCTGCTGTATCTAACTGCAATTACTAACAGGACCTATAATTTAATATCACATCTAGATAGGCCCTGCTGTGGCTGTAATCATATTTATCTAAGGATATTTCTTCGTTTTTCCCCATCCATATTATACAACACTAGTGTTACATTTCTAAATTAAAATAATAATAATAAAAAGAAAAAGCAAAGGATGAAGTGCGTTAAAAAGTGCCAGGTGGAAAACCTAGCAGACCTGCTTTGTAACATCACGTAGATAAGCTGGCTGATTCTTTATGTGGTTCTCAACAGAGACACTGTACATTTTTAAAGAGTATCTTTCATATTTTTTTCTCTGTGCAAAAAGCCACATTTCCATAAATCAGCTTTTAGAACCCTGACCACCAATATGAGTGCAACTGTTTCATGCTGAATCCTCATATTTATGCACGAATATAAGGCTCTGTGTATGTCAAACTAGTAATCAGATTAACTTCTGGCTTGCATTAAAAATTGCAAGTAGTATTCCATGCAGAAAAATTGTCAGTGCACTTTAGTTACTGAGTTGTGGACCAAAGTGCCAATATTAAATAGAAAAGACATTCGATGTCATATTTAAAAGGCTGGTTGCTTGTTATTGCTTTCTCAGACAGAAATCTTCAAAATTAAAATAAAGATCATAGAATCATAGAATCATAGAATATCCTGAGTTGGAAGGGACCCTTAAGGATCATCAAGTCCAACTCTTGATACCGCACAGGTCTGCCCAAAAGTTCAGACCATGTGACTAAGTGCACAGTCCAATCTCTTCTTAAATTCAGACAGGCTTGGTGCAGTGACTGCTTCCCTGGGGAGCCTGTTCCAGTGTGCAACCACCCTCTCTGTGAAGAACCCCCTCCTGATGTCGAGCCTAAATTTCCCCTGCCTCAGCTTGACCCCGTTCCCGCGGGTCCTGTCACTGGTGTTAATGGAGAAAAGGTCTCCTGCCTCTCGACACCCCCTTACGAGGAAGTTGTAGACTGTGATGAGGTCTCCCCTCAGCCTCCTCTTCTCCAGGCTGAACAGGCCCAGTGACCTCAGCCGTTCCTCGCACGTCTTCCCCTCCAGGCCTTTCACCATCTTCGTAGCCCTCCTCTGTACAAGATCATTTGACCTTACAGTTTAGAGGAAACGGGACTGTCATGATAACCCTACAAGCTGTGACTGTGACACCTCCAACTCGCAGCTTTCCAGGAGACTCATACTCATTGCATTGCATCAGAGAGTAATTTTGATAGCTCTGCCCTTACCCAAATGATTAGACAGGCAAAATTTCCCTTTCTGAGCTAGTGACTCCAGGAGAGGGATCCATTCACAGATAAATCCTCTTATTCAACACTCGGTTTGGCAGGCTGTTGTGGATACAACGTGGAGATTTGGAATAACTATAGTAAGTGTAGCATGAAAAGTAACTGAAAAATATTGATAATATAAATAGATTTTAAGTACTTTCCACACTAAACATGCTCTCAGATGTCTTCAAATACAGACAGTGCAATAATTAAAACACATCAGAAAGCTCAGTTGAGGTGCACTGCCATGAAAGGGGAATAGCACACAGCCAATTTGTTTCTTGGTTTGGGAAAACTCACACAGGGAATAGAATTGTTGAAATCAGAGAAGTTTAAGACTTTCAGAATATGACTTTGTACAAATGAGTATGGGTGTCATATCCATTTATTGCCAAGCCGTCGAGCTGACAACGTCCAAATAATGACAGGCTTGAATTATTTGACTTGCAAAATACAATGGTTTATAATTTATAGAATTTGAATATTGGGACTTTGTATCAACTGAATTATGAAAGCAAAATACATGGTTAATTATTGTTAATAATGATGTTAATTATTGCTTAAGAGTTTCTAAAAAAAAAAAAACATTAAAAAATGACACTTTAGAAAGGAGGAGAAAAAGGATTTTCTCAAAAAGCTGTCCTTATATCCTTATATAAGCAGTTTTTGTGCACCTTCTGACATGAAGTTACAATTTAATAAGAAAAAGAAGTGGTTATTTAACAGCAGTGAATGATGATATATTTTAAAATAATTTATTCTTATCTGCAGTTGTTATCTTTTTAAAATCCATACTTGAAAAAACAACAACAACAAAACAAACACACAATTTGTGACAAAATCGCAAATAATATCAAAAGGTTTCTGGTACTATGTGCTTTTAAATAGTTGTATTTCCTAGCAATCTTTCTGGATTAGAGTTTGCTTGTAATTGAAAAGTTTATGAGATCAGTGATGGAATCACAGAACGGCTGAGGCGGAAAGGTACCTCTCAAGATCTTATCCCAGCCCCCAGCTTAAAGCAGGGTCAGCTGGAGCAGGTTGCTCAGGGCCACAACTAGTTGGGTTTTGAATATTTCCAAGGATGGAAACTCACAACCTCTCTGAGCAACCTGTGCTGTTGCTCAACCACCCTCATTGTAAGAAGCTCTCACATTGGTCTCACATTTGAACAGAATTTCCTGTTTCAGTTTGTGCGCATTGCCTCTTGTCTTTTACTGAACACCACTAAGAAGAGTGTTGTCTTCTTTACTCCTGGCTATCAAGTATTTATACATATTGGTAAGGTTCTTCCTGAGCCTTCTCTTCTCCAGGCTGAACCTCACAGGTCTCTCAGCCTCTCCTCAGACGTCAGATGCTCCACACCCTTAATCATCTCTGTGAGCCTTTGATGAACCCACTCCAGTACGTCCATGGCTCTTTCGTGGTGGTTTCATCTATGTGTAAAGTTAACATTTTAATGCAAAAATGTTAACTGAAGTGTTATTCTTGAAATTTTGAATACAGAGAAGAAAGATTAATAGTCCTATTAGTACACTAACCTTAATTGTTCCTTTGGAAATACAGTATGCATTAGAGTCACCTTCCATAGCTTACAGAATGCTTATCTTCTCATTCTGTGAATGGTCATCTATGCATAAAGATGATCGTGAGTGGCAGCTTCAGCCAGATCAGCTATAGCTCAAAGGCCCATCTAAAGTGTTGGTGTCCATCTGAAGAGCTAGTGAGAAGATAAATAACTCTGTGATCTCATGCAGGCACGTTGCAGTTTTGCAACACATGATAAAGTTTTGTAACTGACCCACACTGAATGCTTCTGACAGGTGAAAAAGCAAGTTCATCAGCTGTCCTTCTCCAGTACTACCAAAAGAATTATATGTGCTGATCCAATTCAAAACTGTTTGCTGAATCTGCAGAAAAACTTTTTTTTTTTTTTTCTAGCTCCGTATACTGTAACATCCATGCATCATCAGGAAGCTGAGGGTCTTTTAACTGAGTTCGGGATGTTTTCTGTTAGTGTTTTAATATCTAGGCCAAGTAGCAGGGCTAATTGACTAGTGTCTCTCCTGGGAGTAAGGGGGAAGAAAATTTATCTCCCAGACTTCAGAATACTGATATACACCAGAAACAGGGTTCAAAATATGCCACAGCATTCAGCCTGTAAGAGAGGATGAATTGGGCAATGACACGTCCTCAGCTTCATTTCAAGGTCATCCCATTCTCCACCAACTCCATTTCATTCTCATTTTCATTCTATTTTCCTTGGTTAGAAACAAGAACTAACACATTTTTGTCACCTTTGTTTCTATTTCTGGTTATCGCTACAGCTGAGAGCAATGTCTGTGGAACTGAATGGCTTCAGACTGCAATTTGGAGTTAAAACAGCTACGCTTAGAAAACAAAGCCCATTTTATACTCACTGTCACAGTGAAATCTACCAAAGGTGCTGATACTACCTTTAAAGAAACAAACAAACAAAAAACCAGCCAACCAACCAACCAAAAACATTTTCAAAAGCATTCATAGTACTAAGAAAAACAGAATAAGGTTACAAGTAATGTTTGGGTTATATAATATTTACATAATATTTCAACATGAATCAGTGGCAACCCTTAATTTTATTTAATTTTTATTATTATTTTTTTATCTCAAATGAAACACAGCCATGGTGTCAGTGATGCCATTGTTATATACAGATGACAGTAACAGTATATCCATGAAGGTAATAGGAACTCTATGTTTGTTAACTTCATGTTTGTTAACTATCCTAATGTTTGTTAACTAACACTGATGTCTCCGATTATGCTACTGAAATTTCCTTTCACAGATACTCTAGAAATAATTATTTCCCTGATAGTCTGCTCTTTCCTTAGCATTACTATGTCACTAGTAGTTAGTATTTATTTTACACTGGCTTTAGACTGAGGCAAGTTTTTCACCGAAACTGTTTCAACGTCACTTCACATGCTTTTTTCCATATTTTTCTGTGTAGGAAGAATTATTTTTTTTTTTCCCCTTAGAAATGAACGGACATGAATGGGATTCCACACTGTTAAATGCATTTTGTCCAAATTTTGACAAAAGCCTTTCTTGGATGGGACTGAATCTGGGAAGTATTGGTTCCTTGCGAGGATTTTTGGAAAATTATGAGCCTAGGAAAAATAGCAAAATGATGCACCCTCTCATAATTATAACCAGAACACTTTCACTAAGGCTGTTGCTATGGTTATAAAAAATAGTTACATTAAAATAAAACCTAACAATAATTTTCAAATGTTGCCAGAATTCATAGAATCATAGAATCATAGAATATGCCGAGTTGGAAGGGACCCATAAGGATCATCGAGTCCAACTCCTGGCACCACACAGGTCTACCCAAAAGTTCAGACCACGTGACTAAGTGCACAGTGCAATTGCTTCTTAAATTCAGACAGGCTTGGTGCAGTGACTGCTTCACTGGGAAGCCTGTTCCAGCGTGCGACCACCCTCTCGGTGAAGAACCTCTTCCTGATGTCTAGCCTAAAATTGCTTTTCCTTTTTCAAAAACATCATGGTTACATCGGTAAATCTGTCACGCTAGTCAGCGTAGTGGAAGTAGATTGTATTGCATTTGTCTGTAACATATTTTCCAGTCAACGTATTTTCCAGTCAGAAGTAATGCCACTTTCAGGGAAAGAAGGTCACCCCCTGAAAACATAGAAAACTGGAGATCTTGGGGTTGTCTCATCTCAGTGAAAGATACTATGTAGGCCAGCCAAATGCTGTGTGATACCTGCAGATCTGTAGTGCTCTGTTGTTGTTTGGAGAAGGGTGTGTGAACTCCATTATACAAAGTGGATGGGGAAAAGGGACTCTTTAAAATCATATAGGATATGGGGTTTGTTTGGTTGAAAGTCTATGGGGAGGGAAGAGAAAAGAAAAATGGGTGAAAGAGCTGTTACACTTTGATGACCAGCTTTTCACAGCTCTTCCAGAGCTTCTAGTGCTGTCCATTATGGTTTTCTGTTACTTTTGTCTAGGAATGTTTCAGAAGTAGCCATTCATAACTAACACCCGCGACTGCTTCGGAACTGGCTCACAGAGGAGCTAAATGCATGGAGGCTATACCTTCTGTAGCTGCTCCGCAGAGAATGTCAGAGACCTCAGCTTCCTAACACAAGGGTCATAAACTGGATTCCTCAGCTGGCTGTAGCTGGAGAGATTCCTGCTGCCAGGAAAGCAGATTAGCTCACATCATTCAACAGTTATGTCAAGTGCTATGCGCTGTTTCCTAGCAAGCATGGGTCTTAAAATAATCATCAGTACATGTGAAGAAGAGGAGATGCAAAACAATTATATAAAAATAATGATAGGGACCAATAAGACTCAAATGGGAATAACAACTCTGAATGCACTGACATAACATAAAATGGCAGGTGATGATCTCTTTAGTGTTTTACACTGTAGGAATTACAGTACAGTGGTATGTGCAAGTATTTACAGGGATGAAAAAAGTTATGTTCATAATAAGGTAATAGCTTTTTTAACTAATGAATTGGTTAGAGATGTGGGAGTAAGATAAGACCTGAAACAGCAGAATTTGAGACAGTTGTGGGAATTGTGGGAGTTGTGGAATGAGTTACTAACTTGTTATCCTTTAGTTAGGGGTGCTCTGTGACAAGTTAAATACAGTAGTTCCTATCGCTTGCTGTTCAGCAGGACTGAACCATCAACGGGATTAAATCATGAAAGATTAATTCACCTTGTGAAGCTGTAGGTGCTAAATTATTCCAGATGATTCAGAGCAGAAGCAGGAAATAAATCCTATAAACATTTATGTATATATGAGTAACTGCTCTCTCAGGGTTGTTCCATTGATTTCAATATGCCTATTATACAAGTGAATTGATACGTATGTAAGTGTTTGCAGGGTTTAACATTAAATGAAGATTAAAATCTTCTCATGGCTGCTTATAACTTCCTACAGCTGATGCAACAACCAGGAACTACTGAGGTAAAGGCACATACCAGCTACACTGCTTTTCTATGACTACTCTCACTTTATACTGTTTTAAGCTGTTGGAAGAAGAGAGATGGACAGGAACTGTAGAAAAAATCCCTAGGCAGGGAAGCTCTATATAGATCTCACAGCTGTTTTGCAGCTGCTGTAAGGCAGATATAGAAAGAATTTCAGATGCACAACCAGATATTTTAAAAGACAGTCTGGAACTTATTTTATTTTTTTTTTCTGCTTTCTGGGTTGACTAAAATAAATAGTGTCGCTTTAAAACTTTTAATATAAGCAAGTGTTCAAACTGGCAAGATCCATGAAAACACGGGGTGTTACATGCAATGATGCACTAAATTACACTGTCAGGCACACACAGAAAACAGCTGGATATGCTCTGGGTCTACAACACATGGCTCCAGAGGATAGGCCCCAATTCTTTGGTGGAGCTCCTTTGTATATGATATTACTATATTGAACATAAACACAGAGAAAGCACTGCCATGATCTTGGTCACGTATGTAAACATCCCATGGCTGGTCACTGCATATGTCTATGATACAGCTGGGGAAAGAATTACAGTGTGATTTAGCAGGAGCCAAGAAAGCTTTATACAAACTTACTCTGGTGTTGGTAGTGAAGTTCAACTTATTTTGCCAGGTCCAAAGTTTGTTCTTGGGGAGATATGAGCTACTGTAGCCAGACTGTTGCAATATATGTGCCTACTCAAAAAAATTGAGTCTCTTTATATCTGAACACAGTCATGCCCATGCCGTGTCTCTAAGTACCTTTGAATATCTGTCAGTGATTTTAGCTGTGCCCAGCTTGGCAGACACTAAGCAGAAAGGCGAGCTTTACACTCTAAAATCATATTGCTTTAAGCACAACTGAGGGTCACCCTTCACTCATGCGGGTCATGCCATTTTAATAATGGCAGTAGCAGTGCTACACACAGTTGCTTTTTAGGACAGGAAGTACAAAAAATATACTGAGTTGAAGTGATAAGACAGTAATTCTGGGAATGTTTCTGACCTCATGCTACTGTTACTTACAAATTCTCCTTTAATAGTGATGAGTCAGACATCAAGCCCTGTGTGATCTTACATGCAGCATGTGAGATGACAGTGTTTAGACAGAAATACTCTACCTCTGTCAAGCTAGCTGGCTCCTATTATAGCATGGCTATTAAACCATGCTGCTGAACAAGCTTTGGCAGCTATCATGCGAGCTTCTGAAGTGAATGAATCACTGTGGTAACAGATGATTGAACAGAGCTATATAGTGTGATTCCTTAATTTCTTTCAGACGTTCACACTTCAAAGCAGTTGCAGCAAAGCTCAAGTTATAGGACACTGAAAACAGTCCTGTTTTGTTCTTTCAAAAAACAACAACAAAAACAAACAAACAAACAAACAAAAACCTTCCTGATCTTCTATGAAAGCAGCAAAACTGCAGATGGAAGAATCGACATATTTCCAGGTAGAAATACATCTTGGTATTTTATTTTGACGCTGGAGTAGCTAGCTGCAACATCTGCATATGAAAGAAATGCTGTCAGATGGTCTTCTAGATATTAAATGCAGGTATGGTTCATGTTTTACTCTTCATGGGTCTGCAGAAGAGCATTTCTAATCTATGAACAAGAAAAAAAATGAAAATTCTGTCTTCAGCACATTTAACTAGAGCTGGGCTAATTGTGTTTAACAGGCTGCTTTCCAGTGTCTGCTGCTGAAAGTGCGACTATGTTTAATTAACGTTGCTTTTACTTTTGAACAGCTCTCAGTGGAAATGAAATAAATAATTTATTGGAAGGAAAACCTAAATCTACAAAACTGTTCTTGTCCAGGGTTTTATTTTTGCATGTAGTTCACAGTGAAGAACCATCTGACTACTATGCTTCATCAACTCTGTTTAAAAACAAAAAACAACAACAAAAAAACTTATACTTTATTCTGCATAACATTAATAAAATGAAAGTTTGGCCTTGTGATGGTTACTGGGAGAAACAAATTTTTAAAGATATTCTTATAACATATTTAGTTACCTACATTGACCTAATCTTTCTTTTCCTTATTACTTTTTGTATATAGAAAAAAGCTGTAGAACTCAGAAATTACAAAAGCACACTTGCGTGTACAGTCCTGTCTGATATTTGTGGTGATATAAGGAGAAAGTAATAACAAAATCTATGGTGAAAGGAATAGACAGAAATATAAAGGACAGTTGCAGTACAATTTTAAAAAGCTATTTGAAAGACTGATTTTTGTTACTAGGATGCTACTGCCATCTCTTACATTTTTATTGCAAGTTCTAGGACTGTTGGTGTAAAAAAAGGTGTAATAAAAAGCAATTCCCAAGCAATCGTAGTATCTGCTAAGAATATAAACTCACATGGTTGCTGAAAAAAAGAGGTAAAATCAACCTAAAAGTTCAGAAAACAGAAGTTAGTCTAAAAGAACTTGGATCATTTTGACAGTCTTTTTTTCAGCCTATAATTTTGGGGTCATGATTAATTGCCACCTCAGGAATTAAAATCCATTATTACTAATATTTTATCTCAATTTTATGACAGATTAAGGCATCATTTATTGTGATGTCTGTCTTCTTTTTGTGCCTTCCTCTGTTCCAGTAGTAGAATCGGAGTGAACAACTTCATTTATCAATTTCCATGCAACTGTACACTTTTGATATGCTTAGATGCACAAGCAGGAAGTCAAGGAGCCTTTGAAATATAATGATATTCTTTACATGAAGACAAAATCATTAAAAGAATGTTAAGTATATCAATTTTTGTAAGGCCTCTGTAACTTCTTTAAATTTTGCTTTTGCTAAATATTATCGCTGCATAGGCTCTGACAGCCTTGATGTCATCTGATGTTTCATATCATTAGCCACATATATTCCTGCAGCTTTTTCCCTTCTCTTCCATGTTCTCTGTAGGACGCTCATAAATCTCTCTTGTTGAGAAGATGAGGCAAGAGTATAAATCTCTCTCCTCATCTTCTTCCTGATCTATGTTGCTCACTATGGCCTACTGCACCCAGAGAAGTGGTATTATATCAAACTCATCCCCTTGGCTTGCTTGGCCAGTTATCTGTAGTTTTAGCATATTCTCCATGGTACACCACAGGAACGTGATGCAATCCAATATGCTGGGTTGCCCTAGTGGAAAAGGGGAAGAGGCATGCAAGGAAGTTTATGGACCTCCTCATTTCAGAGGCTGCAGTGAACCCCAATTTGCTTCAGTAAATTATCTTCATATTTACAGAAGGTAGTAGCAGTGGGCAGTCCCCATTTCCACCCTTGCCATGGGCCTCTGGAATGTCTGTTCATCCACACCATCACATCCATGGCACAAGACAATTTTATTTATTTATTTATTTATTGGCTAGCAAATAGAAACTTTGTGCTTCTAACACATCATTACAATGAGTGGTGTCAGATAATGACCTATAACATAGCTGAAAACAACGCTAAAAGCCATTGCTATGCAATTATTTCATCAGTGGCATTGAATCTTTATTATTTGCAAATACACTAAAAAAGTGCATACTGTGCAGCTTTGCTTTAGATTTGGAGAATTTATGTTTTTATTATGTTATTACTTCAGAATTTCTCATGTTGTTTTCCCTGACCTATGGTCTCTCATGATAACGTACTTGTGGGAACGTATTGTGTATATCTGCCTTTATAACTGCTGTTTGGTTTTGGGCTAACATATTTCACCAACAAATGGTTAACATGCTAAATACTACTTTTTTCCATTATATGAGATAATCTTAAACAGTAATTCTGGACATAAATGCTGATTGTCTTAATGTTACATTTTCTTGGCCTGTAGAAAATGGGGAAATGGCTTTGTGCATAGTGGTATTTATCTGGTCCCACATTTTATTGCATGTTATTTAATAAAGATGATAAACATATATTAGAAGTATCTTCTGCATTTCAGCTTTAAAAACATTCTCATAGTTCAAAGGGCCTATTAAAATTAACTACTAGTAACTGGTTTTCTTGGATAGATACTTGAAAAATTTTATGTCATGAACAGAGACTCTATAACTGAGTGTTACCACCAGGCTAGAAGTCTGTGTAAATTTCTTGTACAACTCTTGTAAGTTAACTTAATGAAGGAACTGAGCATAAAGCAGAACCTATTATTGATTCCACTCCTCTCTTAGTTTAAATTTAACTCTTCAGAAATAACATAATATATACTGTTTGTGCACACATTACTGATACCAGGGTTTTCTGCTTTTCTTACAGTCCTATAAAATGTAAAAGATGAGGCTGTCACCAATGAGAACAATTAAATAACCCATGGAATTTCTCTACATTTAGAGGGCGTTAGCTTTGGTATTCCAGCCAAGTTATAGTTCAGGAAATTACATTTTTCCTCCCTGTATTTCCAAATGGATAACGTGGCTTCAGTTCTTTGTTCTACGCTGATAAACAGCACTGCTGTAGGCTTTAGAGTGACTAGGATTCTAAAATGAAGCAAGCTGTTCCAGAAGCAGCAGAATAAATGAAGACTACTATTTATTTATTTATCTATTTATTTATTTATTTATCCCTGCAAAGCTATGCTTATAACGGTTCACCTGTGCTCATTCTTCCATGTGCCTACTCATGGGGCCTCTAGCCTTTCATGTCTTTGAACTATAAGGGATGTTGTGGGTAGCTCCAACCTCTGCATGTGTCGATCATCACCCAAGCAGGCCACACAGGGCTGTTAAGTGTTCAGATAAATCATGCAGTCTTCCTCACAGTAACCACTAACTTAGGTTTTTCTTCTGTCCCTGAATGCTAACGTTCCTGCTCTTGGAACTGGGGTTGTTTAGTCTGGAGAAGAGGAGGTTCAGGGGAGACCTGATTGCTCTCTGCAAAAAAGGAAGGTGTGGGGAGCTGGGGGTCGGCCTCTTCTCACAGGTATCTAGTGATAGGACTAGAGGGAATGGCCTCAGTTTGTGCCAGGGGAGGTTCAGGTTGGAAATGAGGAGACATTTCTTCTCAGAAAGAGCAGTCAGGCATTGGGACGGGTTGCCCAGGGAGGTGGTGGAGTCACCGTCCCTGGGGGTGTTCAAGGAAAGGTTGGACGTGGTGCTTAGGGACATGGTTTAGTGGGTGACATTGGTGGTAGGGGGACGGTTGGACCAGATGACCTTGGAGGTCTCTTCCAGCCTCGATGACTGTGATAAGAGGTCCGGGACCCCCCCGGTGGGTGACGGCACTGGCACATCCATCGGGGAGCAGGTGCACACGGTGGCCGCCCGGTTTCCTCCCCACACAAGACGAAACGCCGCAGCGCCGGGCAGGCAGCGCTGCCTCCCCGCAGCTTCCTGGCGAGCCCGGCACCAGATGAGCGGAGGCTCGTTACCCGGTGCCAGCGCTTTTACCACACTTTCCGCCCTCCCCACCGCTCTCGGGGGCTGCTGCAGCCGCTCGCACGGCCCCGGGGGCGGCGCCTGGGCGACGAGGGACCACGGGCGCGATGCCCCGGAGCCAGCCGGTGCCCGCGGGGCTTTAGGGACCGCCGGGGCGCCGTGAGCGGCGAGGAGCGGAGCCGGCGCAGCACCGAGCGCGTCCTGCGGGGCTGGTCCCTCCTCGCGCGCCGTAGCGATGCTCCCGGCTCCGCTGCCCTGCGAGGCTGCTCCCAAGATGGCGGCCGCGCGGGCGGCTCTCGGCGGCCGGGTCCCGGCGGCTGGGTAGAGCCGAGCCCCGCGCCCCCCTCCGCCGCCCCCCGCCGCCCCTCGCCGCCCGCACCGCCCCGCGCCCCGCCGCCATGCCGGCCTCGCTGCACGCATGAGAGACGTCGCCGCGCTGCTCCCTGCCGCCGCCATGGAGGAGCCGCCGCCGCCGGGGGGGAGGTGAGCGCCGGGGAGCACCGGGGCGGCCGCCGGGGGGTGCAGCCTCGGGGGGCTGCGGGGTCGCGGAGCAGCGCTGCGGGGAAGGCAGGGCTGGCAGCCGGGCGGCCGGGGGCACGGCGGTGCCCCGGGGCTGTGCAGCCGCTCCCGGCCGGGCTGAGCGGCGCTTGGGCTGCTGGCGAGCCGCCGGCCGTGCCCCGCCGAGGGACGGGGATGCGAACGGGTGCGTGGCGTGGGGCTTCCAGCTGGCTGGGGGAGTTGTTGGTGTCCCGGCAATTATTGCTGCTTTTAAAATAACGTCCTGGTGCTGCGCTTCGCCTCTCCCCGCGAGGCGTTGGGGAAACCTCTCCCTGACACTCGTGCGATCAACTGGGGCCGGGCGGCTGCAGCCGGGCGCGCCGTGCTCCAGGTGCGCTGCCCGGGAGCGCTCGGTGCTGCCAGGTCATGGGCTCGCTCCTGGGCATGGCGAGCTCCTGCCCGTGCGGGTGGCGTGCCGAGGCCGTGGCCGTGCTCTCCGCCTTGCATCGAGGCTGCGGAGCTGAGCAGTGTCTGGTTCGAGCTTTCGTTGACGCGCTTTAAGGAGCTGCTGCGTTTATGGCATGAGAATGGCAAAAACAGAAGGTATATGGAAGTTCATCAGATTCTACAAAAGTATTGTGGAATACGAACGTCAATAAGGCAAGTGAGTTTGGAAGCGTCCATGAAACACAAATGCCAGTAGGGCAAGCGAATTTCTTGTTATAACAACTTCAAAGAACGGTAGTGCAGGTCGAGCACAAAGCGATTAAAAATGAAGTTTGCACAGCAGCGTGACCCTAGACCTGGGCTGCGTTCACGCAGAAGAGCAATCTGCAGTGCCTCAATGGAATACACCCAGGCATTTCCTGTCTGGGGCCGTTTCTGACCTCTGCTGGATTCTGCTTATTAAAAGACAGTTTATGTGAGTCGGATGTGGGTGTGGATAGTGTGGTGGCAACTTCAGCCAGCAAATGAAAATTGAATTAGTTATTTCAGAGTTGAGCTGGTGGGTGGGAAGGAGGTGGCTCAAAACAATTAGGTAGTCTTAATTTGTGTAGGGTAATGCGTGTGCTTCACTGTGATTCACTTCTGTGTAGGTACTTTGTGTACCAATTGCACATCTGCTTTAGAAGAGAATTGTTTCTCGAGCTTGTTGCAATACTTTATTTCTGCATTGCTCTTAAGAAAAAAAGCATCAGAGACTTTTTCAATACAATTAAAGTTCATTTAAATTTTAGAGTTACCATTGGGTACTTCGGTTGTGAGGTCAGAATCTTGCTGAAATCTGCAGGACCTTGTTGTACCAGGCTTGAGAATTTGAAATCCATTTGGTGGCATGAAGTAGGCTGATTGCTTTCAATCCTGTTCTTGGAGTATGAATGTGTTTTTATGACAAGGTGTCCTGGCTAGCACTGAAGTACGTTGGTATAATGCATTCTTTTTCAGTTAAATTGAATTCTGTTGGGCAAGTACTTAGCCATTCTCATTTGCAATACACCCACCTTTGTTTAAAAAAGAAAGTTGATTGCTTTTATTGTTGTGACATGGCCTTTTGTGTTAGAACTCTTTTGATCTTTGTGTAAGGATTCTGTCTTTTTGGATCAGAAATGCAATGGTACGTTTTGTAAATCTAAGGTAAGCATGCAATATATTCTTGGCTTTGTTTGGATTATACAGTCCCTAGTCCGAGATGTTCCAAAGCGTTTGAGAATTCCACTCCAAAAGTATTTTTTTTCCCCAGGTCTTCCTTTCCTTCTTTAACTTATGCTCTGGGGTGGGGAGAGAGGGGAGGTGGCTTCAAACCAGAAAGCACTCAGGGAGCCTAAGAGTAAATGTTGAATTTGAGACGGGATTGCACTTGAGCATTGGGTAGGCTGCAGTCATTATGGATAAACGAAATGATGCTGCTAAAAGGTTCTGGGAAGAGTTCACATTTAGATACGCTTGTTACAAAGCAAGCAAAAAGTTTTCAAGTACAACACTAACTAAAACGGGTATGTCTTTGATGCTTCTCGATCATGTCTTACAGGCACTAAATCTTCTGACACCAATCTTAGGTATTCCCAATAATTTTATGGCAGAAAATTCACTACAGCAAATATGAGGTCTTAAGCATTTCCTTTGTTGGGCTGCCAATTTTTGTGGCACTGCAAAGGTGCGAAGAGCTGTAGGGTTACTTGTCCTTGATTGCTTGTAACCCTCTTTTCTCTTGGAATAAATCCATCACAAGGGGTGAATGAAGGAGCAAGACTGAATAGAGCAGGACAGAACTGTGAATAATGTGGAGGCTTCCTCTGCGCAGGGGGATTTTTTGGTGGTCTGTCTATCAGATTTGTTGGCTGTATGATGACAATGAATTGGGCTGTCAGTCTGCAGCAGCTGTTGTTTGGGGGAAGCTTGAGGTCATGTCATGAATTGTGCTTAGCGTATTTTTCTGCTTGCCAGACTGTATCTGTATGACTGATGGTGAAAAAGTTTCAAGTTATTTTATTAATTTAGGATCGTAGCTTCAACTGGAAATTTGATTCGAGTGTGTAGATTTACCACCCTTCCCCCCCCCCCCCCCTTTTTTCTTTGATTTTTATTTTCATGCATTTAAATAAGGTAAGATATAATCTCTATTTTTTATGTATCACATTTTCTTGTTTACATGTGCAAGATTGGGATGAATGACTGATTGCTCCACCTACGCGCAAACACATGAAGCGCTTGTTGAGATGTCTCTGGCATTTATAGCAGCAAGGATTAGTCTGCGTTGTGTGGCTGCTTGAGTTGTTTTTATGTCTGTTAATTAGCGCTGTCTGTGTCAAGGTTGGTTTTACTATTATGTAAGCAAGTGATATTGGCCCTTGTGGAATGCAAACTGTGCTGTGATGAAAAACAGATCTGCTGAATTTAAAGGAAAGGATGAAAGATATGCGGTAATTCTTATTTTAGGGAGTTGAGAGTTTTACAGCCTTTTAAAGATTTGGCTTCCGTGACAGCCACGTTTCTTAGATTGTGTACAAACCATTCTATTAAACTGCACCTAAAATAGAAGATTTTTTTTTTTAAACTACTCACTGCTAGTCAAATAGCATGTTGACCTCTGTCAGCACCAGGTGATACAGGTATATCAGCTTCAGTTCTTCGGACGTGTGATTGGGCTTACCATTGAGTATACGTGTATATGCCCTTTATGTTTGCAGGGCTGTTACTTTCCTTAAGTTTTCTTCTGCTCTGAAGTGTTATCTACATTGATGCTACATTTTGCCTGTAATCTATTAACAAATTTTTGAATTTTAGAAAAATCTTATTCCTTTAAATAGATGAAAATTGTTTCATGTGCATCCTTGCGTCCTTGACCAACTGCAGAAGTTAAGCCAAACTGAAATGTTTGCTCTTAATGCCCCAGCTAGAGTGTTACTGAGCTGTCAGATGTTCAGTAACACGTCCAGTCCAAGAGCCCGGCATGTAAAGTTGCATCGGCTTGCCATGAACCTTCACCTGGTTTATTCTGGATCCAGACAAGTGGGATATAACTTTCGTGCCCTGATGAACGTCCACTGGTGTCACGAGTAGGAGGAGGAAATTCATTCTGTACCTTCTGCATCCAGCTACCACTTAGTAGTGTTGACTGACTGTCATATAGTGCTTTCTAATGGCGTATACCTGTATGTTATGCCCTTGGCTCACGTGTGCTGCTAGTTTATGTGCTGATGGCTTCTCTTAGAGCAGTGTTTTTAAAGGCTTTTACTGTTCTAGCTATGAAACAACCATCAAGTTAATGGTATCCCGAAGTGGGAGCAGGCCCACAGTTACATACATCCCTGTTACTTCTCGGCCCGTGGTGGAGCTGTCCATGGACATGAAGCCTTCGGTGCCTGGGACGCTCCAAGCAGTACGGTGTGCTGCAGCTCCGTTGCATTGCCTGTGTTTTCCTAAGGTTGTGGACTGGTCATCTAGCTCCCAGAAGCGCAAAGTGCTTGGGTACCAGCTTCCACTAAAAATGAGTTTAACTTTCAGTGCTTCACGTGAAGTTCCTTGTAGGCTTTGACTTCGTCTAAAAGATGCACTGAAATTTTGGGATCAAAACTGATAGCTTTTCTCATCTACAAGTGGAACTGTCTGCCAGAATGTGGTGGTAAAGTTTGTGCACGGGAGATTGTGGGGGATGAGCAGAAAGGCCATGAAACGAAAATCAATGGCTGTTACGGATCTTACTATCTTCTAGTGTAGATCTGTGTATTTCCCAGGTTGTCCCTGCTACATATGTTGTGTTTATAGTTGAGCCTAGCAGCAGAACGCTTTTTGTCATGGTATCTCTGTTCATACATAACTTTGACAGTGGTGGCTTAAATTTTCCTGAAAATCCATGGAGATTCATCAGAACTTCTAATTTAAAGAAATAGAAAAGATAAAGTGCTGTTCTTGGACAAATAGTTTAAAAAAAATATTTTTCTCAAGTATGTGTTAGGATATAGTAGGGGTTGAAAATGTAGCACAAACCTAATAGCCAAAGGATGAAGCATGGTGACTGAAACCAACTAATATTTGACTTTAGTTTTCTGGGGCATGGAAGAGAAGGGGGCTGGGTGGGTGCAGCTATCTCAGCTATGCTCCTACACTTTGATCCTTTTGCAGTCTTTTGCAGTCTTACCTCATTGTCTTTATAGTGGATGCGGAAACCTAACAACACCATCAACATTGTCATCGTTTTCATAATTTTTTTTTAAACATTACAGAGCAATATCAGAATTAAATGGGTCTGTTACTCTTTCCTATTGAAATGGCCTTTGACATAATTTTAATCGAATAATAAGTTTGTGTATGGGGGACTGGGGAGGGGAGGTGCAGATCTGAATGTCCATGCATATTCTGTAAATACTTCTACGTCATAATCCAGATTTGCATGAAAACCTAAAATAATCCAAGATGGAAAAATTAGTTAACCTTTTTCTGTTCCCAAATTTACTAGTAAAAAAGAACAGAAAGTTCTGATTTTTTTTTTCTGAGATGAGAACATGAAGAACTGCCAAAAATGTTAAAAGAGCTTTATTTTATTTTTATACTTACTTTGAGTTGGTGTAACTTGCAGAAGAAAAATCTCTTCCTTAGATTATTTAAATAGGTCTCAATAACTCTTATTTCTGCTTGGAATTAAAACGTGATGAATAGTAATTTGCATTTTCCTTAATCTATTTTTAACTCGTTGTTTGACAGTTTCTGTCTTTTTGAAGTGTATTAGATTTTATTGTCAGTAGATGGTCCTTCAAGACCTCTCCGCTGTTTTGATAACCTTTGTTGCATTTCCCTGCAACTATACATCTTTCTGCCATAAATACAATACTTGAACGCTTGGAAGCTTCTGCTTTGCGGGAAAGTGTCAAAGGTTTTACAAAACTGATCGCAGCACCTTGAGAAGCAGAAGGTTTAGTTTGAATTTCTCTCTTAAAATAAATGTAGCTGGTCTCTGTAGAGATTTCTGGTGGTTCAGGGTGTCTTCGTTCAATTACAGTGCTCTGAAGGGCTCTGTAACGGGGTGCTGGCTGCAGTCAGACGTGCTTGAGGTCTGCTGTAGAAATGAAATGTGCTCCTGCTTGCTGTGCCCTTCTGTTCTTATTAAATGGCTCCAGCTGAGTGTTACCAAGGGGGAAAAGATGTCAGTGGGATTCAATTAAAGATGAACTGTTTGACTCTAACCTTTAAATTAGTTTTTCCCCAATAATAACTTTTTTTTTTCCTTGTAGTTTTCTGTAGAAATACTGGTTGTTCTATCACAATGAAGTCTTATTACAAACCACCGTTGATCTTGCAGCAGAAGCACTTGCTTTGTGCTTCTGACAGGCTGATCTGGGATTTATTGTCCTTGGCGCTTAACTGTTAGCGTGGCTCTTGTGGCGTAAACCCATACAGCACACAAGCAGGTGGATGTAGGTCAAGCCTTTGTAGCGGCTTTGGGTGCTTGCGTTTGTGCAGCCGCGCCACAGGTTAGCCTTCAAACGGAGACAAGGCACAAATAGCGAGGAGAAGATGTTATTACTGTGCTGCTAATTCACTCTATTTACTAGACAGGTGTGATAGTGTTTCTGTAATTTTTGTATGTGTCAAGGAGTCCTTATTTGTAGGTTAATTTATAAATATGCTATTGGAATTGCATAATTCCGTCAGCTCTTGGTAGTGATGCAGGTATTATCTTAAGTGTATTCCTGCCAAAGTATTCTGCTTTTATCATTGCAGCTGATAAAAAATGGCATTAGTTTTGCAGCTGACCCAGACTAGAAGTTACTCTTCCCATCTCCCAACCTCCATCTCCTCTCCCCCACCCCCAAACGAGGGATTTCTGCCATGTGAAATTTGCTAGCATAGCGTTATGTGCATTTGGTTGCCTAATCAAATTCAAAGTGGATGAAGTTGGAAAAATTCTGCTAACAAAGACGTTCCAGCTAAGCTGGATTGTTTTGGCAGAACCAGAGCCAGTCCGGTCACTTTTACCAGTGCATCCTGAGGGCTGGGGACTTCTGGCAAATTGTCACTGGAAAACAGAAAGAAGTCACCCAAGCTGCTTCAGCTGCAGCCAGAAGAGAGTGACTGAAGGTATGATTTCACATCGCACTCAAGGTGTTTGAACAGCAGGTTGCCTTTTCTTGCCTTTGGCCTCTCCCTGAGAAGAAGGCATGATCCTCCACTGCATTCCTTCTGGATCTAGCAATCATATGGCCGTAGAATTTTTACTTCAGCTTCTTGATCTGATGCACCAAGACATTAATGTGTTTCCTCATCAGATCTGTGGCTGAGTTCACGTGATTGCTGGCTTCTGTGCAGAAAGGGCAGGAGTGTGTAACCTGAAGGCCAAAAGGTGTACCGAAACAGGTTCCCTCTTTTGTGTCACCTTACTGTGAACTATAGTCTTAGCGATTTATGAGACTCTTTACTTCATCCCTGTAGAGAATTGTGTGATTAAGCTTCATTACATTTCATGCTTGATTTTAGAAGTTTCTGAATGTTACTTTCAAATAATTGTTTCATGAGCTTTTACACGCATCTCTGCTGTAAGACTTAAATGCTCCAATATCGATATCTGCAGACTTACTTGCTGAAAGATGTAAGTGCTTTTTTTCAGCTAGTGTCAACAGTACGTGGTAAATTTGCTATTTCTGTTATAAGTAAATTCTCCTTTGCTCTGCCCAAGCGCTACCTTGCTACTTTTTTTTTTCCCTTGCATGCTTTTGTTCTTCATTCCTAGACTATAGAGACAACTCTTCCCTCCTTCCTCTGTAAGGAGAAAATGTGGACATGTACAGCTCAGTTTGAATTAACACTGAAATCCTTGTACTGGTAGTATTTCTTCTTTAAAATGTTTTCTGGAGATACTTAGTGAATTTTAAAAGAATATGGAAATGCCCTGGACTTCTGCCATAGGGTGATGTTTTGAGATGATGGCATAACGAAATGTTTTTTCCTTTCCTCAAGTCACTTCTTGGCATTATGGTTAGCATCACTGTCTCTACTTCAGACTTTCTTCTAAGATAAGTTTCATGTTTGTTTCTTTTCCCCATTCTTATTAGCCTTGAGGCTGGTGTATGTTACATGACTGCTTTTATGGGTAGAGAAATTGATGAAAGGTTGAATGTGGCCCTCATAAATACCTATGCCTTAGCTTTGAGAAGAGATGAGAAATGGATGCATTTAACTAGAAAGGATTTTAGCCACCTCCCCAAGTAAGGAAGGATGGTGCAGATGTAAAGGTGATCATAGGGACATACAAATGGGGTTAGAGAAACATGCTTGAAAAACAGGTCCTGAGAAATGAAAGGACTTAGAAATGTATTTATTTTTTAACTGTCTCTAGAAGTATAGTCACAATAGGAATATGTGACACAGACCATTCAGATCTGTGTGCCAGTTGCAGAATTTTCATATCCTGCTAACTAGGCGATTTTTTTCCCATAAGCACTTTGCCAGATTTGCACAGGATGTATTTAGCAAAAAGTACAGTTTTATTTGTACACAAACTGTGTGCAAATTCCCGCTGTTCTGTTTAAAAAACAAAACAAAAGTTTTCTTGCTTCTTATTGAAGGCTTTAATGTTTCTTTCACAGCCATTAACTGGTTTGTAATAGGTACTTTAAATGCACTAGTTGCAATCGCTTACTTCTAATATTGCAAAATGTAGTAGATCTTTAGGAAAAAACTGTATGCAAAATATTTTTTTGTAGTCCTGTCTGCTTTTAGTTCAGAAAATTTTCAGAACCAAGAAATTAGAGCAGCCGATTACAGAGCTGTGTTGTGCTTAGCAGCTCTAACTGGATACTCTTTTGTTTTTCAGCCTTAACAGATGGTTACCTAAAATCGTGTTCGCTTTTTGCATTGCTAGCAGCTGCAGCACAGTAATGATTTGCAGCTCTGTTCTTGTTGGGGTATTGGTTAGTTTTGAAATAAAATGTTTGCAACTGTATTTGGGGATAGCTACGTTAGTTTAAAAAAGATCTGATTGGCAATGCGTAGCAATTGTTTTCTGTTGTCTTAGTGAATTGAAAATGTGCATTACTAAGAACAGGCCAATGAAGCCTTTTCTTCCTACTTTGTTAATTATCAGCCTATAGTCCAGTTATAGGGCATATACATGAAATATTAACATTTAACCTTTAAAACAAAGGTAGTGAATGTCAAGAACAAGCACTTGGCAACTTGGTGGTGAACCTTGTACAGATCTTGCAGTGCTCTGTATGGAAATGGCAACATGCCATAAGAGAGAGCTTCTCCCTGATGTGGGAAAGGTGCAGGACCTTCAGGAAGCTGCTTGCAGCAGCCACTTGTCGACGGCACGGTGTGGTAACTTGTGTGCTGGGCGACTGTCCTGGCTACTGCCTTGTAGTTGCCTGACTTGGATTTACTGCTGTGTGCTCGTGGATGAATCAGTTGACATCTACTGCTCCGATGCCTAGCAAGCTTTTAAGCTGGGTATGGGATAATAAGCAGTGGCTGAACCTGAATTGGTGTATGCAAAGTCCTGACATATTTGAACTCCTGCTTGTGAGGATCAAGGGTAGCAGGTATGAAGGCAAGATTACAAAAGTGTCAGTGAAGTGCAAAAAGTTTATACTGTTTAAAAATCAAACCATTCAGTGTGACTTAGCCAACTTAATTTTAACATGTCCCCATGTGGTCTTCAGTGGTCTTTTCATCTGTTAGTATATTTTAAATTATTATGTTTTTCTAATGGCTTATGGTCTTCAAGTATTTGTAAACCCAGAAATGAGTGACATCTCCTCTGGGCTTAACTCTTTTTTTTATTGTTTTTAAAATGCAGCGTATATGGAGAGTCTTCTTCTGCCCATAAAGCAATGGAAATGAGGTTTGACTGGTGGTTTCCTACTAAACCAACAGCAACAGCTCCCAGACATTTTGCTGCCTGCCCTGCTCCCTCAAACCTCAGTTCTTCCCTCTCCCGTTTTTGTTTGCAGACCTTTGAAAATCTGGAAGATGTATCTCAGTTTTCATGATTGAGCTGAAATATTAGATATGCCAACTCTTTGACATACTTTTAAAAAATAAAATGCCTGTTGTGAGCTACATGTACAAGCCAAATAAATTCTCAATTCTGATTGAAATGCACCGTGTTGTAACATACAGTAGTTATTTGTTTGAAACTTTCTTGGTTATTTTATTTCTTGTTACATTTTAAAGCTGTAGAGTTGTTCTGTCTCTTTACCATACAGCTCTTGCAACTTTCCCAGTATTCCTGATACTGGGAGCCTGGCTACAGTCTCTTCTATATTCCAAGGGTAAAACTGAGGAGAAGCATTTTGCGTGTTAAAACGGAGGATAGGAGCAACCTGTATGTAGTGTACTGTGAAGACTATACACTTCCAATTTTCTCCATAAGCGTTGGATTTAAACTGTCCTTGGTACATTTGACAAATAGTAACTTCAATTGTCATCTGTCTAGGTTTTGCTTTTTGTGTATACACGTAATTAAGATTAAGGTGGTTTCCACTGGTTGTGGGGGAGAAAACCTGCAGTTCTTGGTAGCAAACAAGGAATTAGCTTTCATTAGTATTTGCCAAACTTTTCCAGTTAAAACAATATTTAGGAACCAACAATTTTGTATGTTAACCAATACAATCATTTGATTTGGGTTTGCCAGCAGTGCGTTTTGTAGTTTTGTGGGTTTAATTAGTCTTTGCTTAGTTCATAAAAGTAACTAGCACACTAATGTTATGAATACTTTGTCAGTAATCTCTTAAAATGATAACTTTTTAATATCAGCGGGTTGCAGCTGATCATCCTGTATGTCTGCAGGCTATTTGGTTTTATGTGGATAAGGGTAATTTATATAGGTGTGACTAAATGGATGTTGTTCCTTTAGTTCAGACCATAAGCATCAGGTACACTGTTGTACAGTAAGGCTTTTGCTGGCAAAACCAAGTCTTCCTGTTCACTGGCATTGATCTGAGCTCTGACTTGGGATGCAGGCTTTATTTACATACTTTCCATGCACAGAAGTCCTAAACTGAGCATGCTGAATTTTTACACTTGAGTTGCAGCCGCTGTCCTCCTCCCTCTGCAAGGATCAGAAAACTCAAGTCAGCACATGCTGTCAGCTGCTAACACAGGGCTCCTGTCGAGCACGGCTGCTGTTTTGTGATGTGGCTTCTGTCTGGTTCTGTATGTCTTGTGATAAATCTGCCGGGGTTTTAACAAATTAAAGAACAGCTTCCTAAATTACCCGGGACAAAAATCTGAATTTTAAGGAAGCCATCCTGTCCCTCTGTATAGGTATGTATTTAATTCAGGTGTGAGGTTGGAGGGCATTTTGAATACTTTCGGGCTTCATGGCCTCTCATCAGGCATAGCAAGGAACAGACAAGCCAGCGGCTGTTGAGGAAAGAATCAGCTTTTGGGCGTTAAAGGTCAGTTTGCGAAGAGGTATGGTCATTTTGCTCTTAGAGGTTACTCATTTAAAAGCAAAAGGAAAGCGGTGTCTTCACTGGCCTTTACAGGAAGGTAAGTTGTCCTCGTTTCAAGCTGTCCTGGAACAGGGACCTCACGCAAGCGCCTCTGGATCCGTTCTGCCAGGCCCCATGGGAGCATCAGCGCCCCACCCGTGGCCTTGCCAGGCCAGTGAGATCACTGAAAAAATAAATAGTTCCATAAGCATTGGAACTAATGACTTCTTGTTTCATGTGGTGAGGCTCTTGTGGTTGATTTGTCTTTGGCAAACTCAGAGGGGTGTGTTCTGCCTGAAGTTTTTCCTGCAGTAGCGCTGTTTGCTGGAGTTCTCAGGAACAAAATTCTGCTGGCACCCAAAAAGATGTAAACTTGTGTTCCGCTTCGCCAGTTCAGCATTTACAGGACATGTAGGAACAAATTACATTGAAAAAGACTCCTTTGTTGTATTTGGCCACTAGCGGTTGCTTGAATCGGGTTGTTAGAAGACACACAAACAGCGTGACTTCCCAGGGCTGGGAAAGTAGGCTAAAAGTATTGGCGATTTCATGTTGTTGTCATGACCAAATTCACTGTAGGGCTCTCCTTAAACTACAGGTGGTGCTATGATACCACCTGAGTCATTTTTCTTAGGTAACCTCTAAAGTTTATCTGCAGTAGTTAGTAACGTTGCCTGCCTTCTTCTCAAAGCTGTAATGTGAGAAGGGTGATTTCACACGCTAAATGTATCTGTGGCTTTGCAGAGAGCATTGCTGTTCTGCATGTTAGGGTATTTATTTCTGGTTGTAGCTAAAGGCAAAGAAAACAGCACAGTATGTGATTTTTGTTAATCTCGCTGCTATTTGACTGGCTGGCAGTATTCTGACATATTTCTTCCTGCAGACACTCAGACTCGCTCCACCAGAACATGAGTAACATTCCTCGTCTGTCTCAAAAATAGTAGCAAGTAAAATGCTGCTTGTGTTCCAGGTGGAATTGCAGGGAAAGTTATCGGGTACTGATGCTGGTCTTGCTGTGTCTGATTTAGGTCAAATGTATCGGCCTCCATGCCTTCCCCCGCAGTCAGGAGGATGTTCCTTGCAGAACATAAAACGTGAAATAAAATGTGTGAGGCAGCCTTCATTTTATCCCCTCATACGAGCTGGAGCAGTGTGTGTTCCTCTCCCTCATGTGAGAGGGTGGCACCGAGGCAGTGGGTCCTGCTGTCCTTGTGTCCGCGGAGAGGGGTGGTCATGGTGCCACTTGTCACCGGGAGCTGCAGCCGAGCCATGGCCTGCACTCACCTGGGGACTTGCTGGTGCCTTGGGCTCCTCTCCTCCTCCTTCCTCTTCTCTCCCTTCTCTGTATTTACCCCGGGTAGATAAACATCAGATGGGTAGAAAAGAGGAGCAAAAAGGTTAAAACCCCGTCCTACTGCCATTTACATTCCCCTGAAGCCCCAGTTGTCCAAAGGATTTCATTCGTTGTCGTCTTTTGTAAGATTGTGAAGAATTCAAGTGATCTGTTGCTGATGGGGCAATAAGGCAGTTCACAGACTGCCTTTAAATTGTTTCCGTATATACATTTGCTCTTGAAATTTCCTAATACCTTAGCAAGCAGCATAAAACCTACTGAATTTCAGTGTTCTTGCTGTTGTCCTCAGAGGGTAATTTTGTGGTGGTGAGTCACCAGGGCCACCCAACAGAGATCCAGCCACGAGTGGTATCCTGCCTGACTGCCCTCTACCCAGGTAATCCTATCTGGGGGGACAGAGCAAGTCCTCCCTGAGAGGAACGAAACAGTATCTGACATGACTAGTCTTTTACTGTATTTGTCGTAACTTATTTTTAAAGCAAACCCTCGTAGGAGGGTGTGTGCATGCCCCATCATGCTTGTTCTACGTTTGACCTCCTCTTGTGAGAGGAAGCTGGCACTGGAAGCTGTGCTTTGAGCTTGCCTGGAGTTTACATATGAAAACTGATGTGTGGGGGTTTGTTTGTTTGCTTGTTTTGGTTTTGGTTTGTTTGTTGTTTTTTTTTTGCCGTGTTAGTCTACAGATAGACCAGCTCCTGGCATTGGTTTAGTGCCAGCATTGACTCAAAGGAGAGGCTGCAAGCACTTGGTAGGGGAGAAGGGAGATCAAAATCACAGCAGTCTGGGCTTTGATTGTCTCATTCTGCAGTGCAACTGTGATACTGGGCAGGTTCTTCTCTTTTCTCTTTTTAAAAATTTATTTTTGTTTTTTTTTTTTTGAACATACCTGTTCCTCACTGAAGGAGAAAATGTTACAGTATGATTTTTATCTTGGGAACAATTTAAATCAAAGTAATTTAGAATTTTGATAAATTACAGAGTCAATATTTTTAAAATACTGAAGTGTCTTGTGATAATGTATGTAATAATGTATGTAAAACTGTAAAAAAATGTTTGCTTAAATGTGAAAAGTCCCACTCAGGGTTGGTCCCTTGTGCTAGACTCTGTACTGACATAGACTCTAATCCTGTAAAGATGCACGCTTTCTGTTGAGTTCAGTGATACTACATCCAGTCGTTAAGCTGACCATCTAGACTTCAGGCTTGAAGAACATATATACATTATCTTAATTTCATGTTTGCATAACCTCAGTTCTTTCAAAGTATTATCTGCATTTTTCCTGAGGGCCAAAGTAGTTAGGGGTAATTAAAAAGTTACTGTGGAGACCCTGTTATTTTCTTGCTACAGGAAAAAAGAAAACAAAAACAAAAAGAAAACAACTCTGAGACTAAACCTACTTAATATTAAAAATCAGTGCAAAATACATAAAATAAGTTCAGGTCTCCTGTGCTAGATGAAAGTTCTGTGAAGGGTGGAGACCCTTTTCAGTGATCTTAGAAGTTGCCTGCACGGTATGTACAAGTTGGGAAGATGGAAGGGAAGACCTCTTTCTTCAGTTGTCTCTGCCACTCAGTAGATGGACTCTCTTGCATTGAAAGGAGCGTGCGTTAAAAGGAGCATGGCCAGCATGTCAAGGGAGGTGATCCTCCCCCTCTACTCTGCCCTGGTCAGGCCTCACCTGGAGTACTGTGTCCAGTTCTGGGCTCCCCGGTACAAAAAAGACAGGGATCTCCTGGAAGGAGTCCAGCGGAGGGCAACAAAGATGGTGAGGGGCCTGGAGCATCTTCCCTATGAGGAAAGGCTGAGAGACCTGGGTCTGTTTATCAATGTTTACAAATATCTGAAGTGTGGGAGACAGTGGGATTTGGCCAACCCCTTTTCAGTGGTTTGTGGGGATAGGACAAGGGGCAACGGTCAAAAAATGGAGCACAGGAAGTGCTGCACCAACACGTGAAAGAACTTCACAGTGAGGGTGACAGAGCACTGGAACAGGCTGCCCTGGGAGGTCGTGGAGTCTCCTTCTCTGAAGATATTCAAGGCCCATCTGGATGCCTACCTGGGCAACCTGCTGTAAGGATCCTGCCTTGGCAGGGGGGTTGGACCCGATGATCTCTTGAGGTCCCTTCCAACCCCTACAATTCTGTGATTCTGTGATTATATTTGTATTTTTGAACTTTGGTTTGTTTCATGTACCTCTTGTTTTGGATTTACCACAAGTTTTCTGAGATACAAATAAATGACATGCAAGATTTTCTTTACTCTGTTCTCCTACAGACACTCTCTGGATGTACATCCTCTTTGTTTCCTGTTGCTTATCCTTTCCTTGGTTGGAATGTTGCCTTTATGGTTGTGAAAACCCTTGGGGATGTGCCACATGGCTGTGGCATGAAAATTTGGAAGATTCACTGTGCTTCACAGAATGCTTGGGTTGTTTTGGTGGATTAGCTTTCTAAACAGACACTGCAAATAAAAAAAAAAAGTATTTTTAACATCATGGTTTAACTTATTCTGTTCAGGAAAGAGTGCAAATCAGAAGATGCTACTTGCAAGATCTCAGAATCTGAACCTGAGGAATTATCAGATGAAGCAAGTGCTGACACCTTCTATGGAACTTCTCCTCCTAGTACACCCCGCCAGATGAAGCGTATGTCAACAAAACATCAGAAAAATAACGTTGGGAGGCCTGCTAGCCGGTCCACTTTGAAAGGTAGGAGTGCTTTTTTTTCTTTTTTTTCCCTCCTTTTTTGCGGAAAACAAAATGTCATGGTCACAGCCTTTGTTACCTAAAAAAAGGAAATATACAGAAGATGGAGCAAGTCTCTGAGATGCACAGTGAAAGGACAGTGAAAATAAGTGAAAGCAGACCTTACATATTGCAACAAAGAAAGATTAATTTGGGTGTAAGAAGAAAAATCACCATGAGTGGTCAAACAGTGATCATTTTGCACTTTAATGTCACTGAGGCAATTAACTTTGCACTGTTTACTTTTGCCCAAGTATTAGTCATAAAGTCGTATCTAGGAAAAAACAAACAAAAGATACTCCAGAAATGTTCTTTCCTAATGTTACTAGGTGATGATACCTACTTCTAAATAAAACATTTTTAGGTTAAAGTATGAATTTTAAGATTTAAAAATTTTTTGCTCAAATACAAAATATGGTAATTGTTTGTTTTTTAAATAATAATAAAAAAACCCACATGCAGTAGCTAAATCTTTTCAAGCTACTCTTCCAAGGGAAAAAAAAAAAAAAAGGAAAAAAAGTCTGGCAATTATAGTAGTTTTGCTGGGCTTATGATGGATGCTAAATACCATTTTTTTTATCAGATTATATGTTCAGTATTTTCATACAGAATATACTTAAGGTGGTTTTTTTTTGCTTGTTTTTATCTATGTCAAACAAGGTTATTTGCCGAACTTTGTTAAGGCAGAAAGGCTATTTCCAATTAATATTTTGGAAGCAATTTTTAAAAATAGCTTCATATAAAACAGAGAACATTATCAGAGAGTATTTACTTGGAAGGATTACATTTTGAAAGTTAAGAAAGTCAGTGGTTTAGCATAAATAAGGGAATAGTGTATTCTTAAAGGAGTAGAGTTGTTGAGTGCAAGTTCATAATACAAGAGCCCATGCAAACATCTTCCAAAGGTTTTTGTTCCCTTCCACTTCAGACAACCTCTGAATAATGTCACCATTAAGTGAGAATTCCCCAAAAGAATTTTTCCATAGACTAAATTGAAGAGAAATCTCCTTATATTTGACAGTTAACTGTGTAGTCATTGGAATTATTAAGCTCTTTTTATTGTCTTTTAATTGTGCTTTTTGGCTAAATTAAACTCTTGTAATGCAACATTGACCTTATTTTCGGTATATGATTTAATAATTTTTTTCTGTGATTTTCTTGTAATTCTGTGCTTTTTTGAAAAAAAGGTTAATTTCTAATCAGAGAAAAATTGTGTTACTAGAAAGAGCTATAACTTATGCTATTTCTTTAGTCTTCAGTGCTGAGCATGTATTGAAGATTGATACCTTTACAAGAAAGAGGGAGCTGTTGATTATCCTTGCTAATAGATTTGGAGGTTTTGGAGCAAGTTCTTTTAACTTTCTGCTTGTGAGGGGAATGGTTCATGTTTCTTGAATAATAAAATTCCGATCTTTGTTGCTGTGAATATCTTAAAATATGTGGAAATGTTTTTATTCTTGGATGAATTGGTTAGTGCTGTATACTGTAAAATATGTTTTTCTGGAAAGTTCGGAGTTCATTTAGCTTAACTTTGCCCGTATGTGTGATCTCAGAAAATTTATTTTGTATTAAAAAAAAATAAAAATAAAAAAAAATCTTCAGAATGGACTAGTTAATTGACTTTGAATGTGTATGCAGATACTCTTACTCAGATCGAAGTGTTTTTAATTCAGTTAAGAGAATTAATTCAGGGGTTAAGTTAATTTAACAAATCCATTTTAAAAGTAAATTTGAGGTAACTTTCCAGACACAGGCATGTAACACATTCAATGTAGTGTTTTTTCTTTATGTAGACAACTGAAAGAATTTGGGGCATTAGGGACTTGCTTTCTTGTGTCTCCAGAGTTTGTTTCTTTGATGGGCGAAAGTTGCGACAGGGGAGTTTTAGGTTGGATGTTAGGAAGTACTTCTTTACCGAAAGGGTTATTAAGCATTGGAACGGGCTGCCCAGGGAGGTGGTGGAGTCACCATCCCTGGAGGTCTTTAAAAGACGTTTAGATGTAGAGCTTAGCGATATGGTTTAGTGGAGTACTTAGTGTTAGGTCGGAGGTTGGACTCGATGATCTTGAGGTCTCTTCCAACCTAGAAATCTGTGATACTGTGATACTGTTTAATTTTGGGCATACCAACTTGCATTTAATACTAAAAACAAACAACAACAACAAAAACCCCTGTTACTATAAAATCTGTTTAAACTAGTTTGAATGCTTTCTCCTTTACCCCAAGAATAATAGGATTTACATTTTTAAGCTAATAAATTCATTTTAGAGTTGCTCATAAGACACAAGTGTGTCTTTTGCCTTTTTTTTTCTGTCTGGGATGTTTTGAAATGTCAGTTCAGTGACGCTTTCTTACTGAAGTTTTTAGACTAAATAAAGAACGTTGTCCCTGTCTCCTTTTTTGTGAATAAAGAGTGCATGAAACTCGAAGCAAAACCTCCTTCTACCCCACTCTCTTACCCTTATCAATTTCCTCAAGTTCTCTTTTCCTATAAAATTAAGGCATATCCAAAGCACTGAAGACTAGAGATGTATTGGAGGATACAAAGGGAAGCACGTTCATAGTTGATCCCAAGCTATTAAGTACTTACTTAGTCAAGACAAGACTTATATTTCAGTTTATTTATTTAGGATCTCAATGCATTTTGAGCAATAATTTTATTTAGCATAAGTTCTTTTTTACAGAGCAGGTATCCCTAAAGCTTTTTGGTTAACTGAATTACTTGGTAAGAGGTCCAGCAGTCTTTACGTTTGTCCTCTGTAAAAGAAGACCTGATCTTATGGATGGTGGATACTAGAGGACTCTGTGGCTCATTAAATATCAGGAACAGCAATTCAAAGTGGAAGACCAGGTGAAAGACATCTGCCTTTTGGTACTACCCTCCTAACCAAGCATAAACACAAGATGATATTTTTACACCTCCACCCTTTGCTTTGAGGAGACCTTAATGCTTCTTTTTCTTTTAGCCTTCTTTCTCACCCTAAGTGAGAGTTGAAGTTCTGAATCAGGATAACTCAAACATCATAGGAGCAGGAGATAGCAGACTTACTTGACTGCTCCTAAACAAAAAGTGGTAAACACCACTTGGATAATACCATGTGTAAATAGCTTTTGTCAGTAGTCGTAATTACTCTCCTGGCAAAGCCCTTTGGAAATGTCTAATAAATGTGAACCTTAAAATTCCTCAAGCTTATAATGATTTTCTTCATGTTCCATGAATGCAAAGAAAAAGCAGCACTTCTGACAGAAAGCATGAGGGTGTGTACTGAGAATTCTTGAAACAATACCTGCAGATGAACTTTCAGTCTGAAATTGTGAATTCTTAGTCCTTTTATTGGATATGTTGTTCTTCTCTACAACTGCAGCATGCTCATGCAGATTATAGGATCTGGGCCAGTCCTAGAAAATGTCCGTATTAGTTTGTTTTCTATATAATGGTCCCTTGATCCTATGAAGGTTTTTATAAAATCCCTTTGTTTCACTTAGGGGCAAATGTCATAGATTAAAACAACATTGGATTTAATATAATTATTTATTGTAAATGATCTCATGCCTACTATACATATTTATTAAACTCTTGTTTCCAAGGTCACTGGAGGTGAACCAAAGGGTGCTCTTTCTGCATGGAGCCGAGAAGGACCCACAGGTTGGGGCGCAAGACCCTGAATGGGCAGTAGTGCTTGTAATAGAAGGAAACTTAAATCAGGTGCTGCTTCCTAAGGAGGAAACTTGGAAACTGAGAAGCTGATAGTAAAAATTGACAAATAAGCATGAAATCTTATGAATCTATTCTTCCCCAAGACCCATTTGTCTAGGTAATGGGACTGCCAAATTGCAAGCACTGAAGATATTTTAAATCATGCATTTTCAGCCTTCTGTTTTTGAAGTGCTTCACAAGCTGCAATATTTTATTTTTCTGTAAATCTAAATTGAGCATTTTCAGAGAGTCATATATGAAAACAATCTGCAACATTATTAGCTAAACAGCCTTCAGGAAACTGCATGTCTGGGCAAATGTTATACCCTTAAAGAATGAAAATCCAGCAAGTGGGAATTGAAGCTTGAATTTGGACATTTGAATGCTAACACTTTAAATCATGGGTTTTCAATCCCTCTCTTGTCTCTTCCCTGTTACTTTAGGAATTAAAATAAATAAATAAAAGGTCCATTTGACTCCTAACCTTGTGAGATTCTTGTACTTAAATAAAAGAACGGGTTACTCTGTTCTTTTGCTGCTTTATAATTGTGTTTTTGTCTTGTAAATTTTTTTCTGTCCTCCAGTTAGTTGAAAATGACTTACTCTACATCAGAAGCAGCAAAACGCATTGGATATATATACACTATGAAGTACCAAGGTCTATAAAAGCTAAAAATTAAAAAAAAAAAGAGTTCTTGTGGCAAATGAATGCTGAGAACATCTCTCTTGGTCTATTTTAGAATTCTATGCACTTGTTGAAGGAAAAAAAAATCATAACATACAATTATCGTTGCCAAATGCTAATATTATTTTTATTCTAGTTTTATTAAATTTAAATATTTAAATACATTTTATTATTAAAAATAATAGAAACTGTTATATCTTCCTTTTGCTTCCCAAGAGCAGGTTAGCTTACACGCAGAAAGACTCATTGCAAACAGACCTCATCCTTCTTCTTCCCTGCTTGTGTAAAAAAAAGAGAGACACAGAAGAGAATCAGAAAGTTTACGAAACTGTAATCACATCCCTTCCAGAGACATTAATTTTTTTCTGGCGAAATATATGAAATGAAGGTTTCTGTTGATTAAATAAGTGGAGTTACCTTGATTGGAAGATACTTTGGTTTATCTTCCAGGGAGAGTGGGAGCAGCTGTAAGGCAGCTGACCAAACTACCATCCTCCAATGTTTCAGAGCAAGAAAGCAAATTACTTACTGAATAGTCACAGAAATTCAGTCATAATCAAGGATCAGGAATAAGGAGAATGTTCTATTTTGAAACAAACTGGAGAGCTTATGAAATTGAGACATATAAGAAAGGGTTATTTCTTGCACTTTGGCCACAACAACCCCATGCAGTGCTACTGTCTTGGGGCAGAGTGGCTTGAAAGCTGTGCAGACGAAAAGGATCTGGGGATGCTGACTGATGCTTACCTGAACGTGAGCCAGCAGTGTGCCCCGGTGGCTAAGAAGGCCAGTGGCATCCTGGCTTGTATCAGGAATAGTGCAGCCAGCAGGACCAGGGAGGTGACTGTCCCCCTGTACTCAGCTCTGGTGAGGCTGCGCCTCGAGTACTGTGTTCAGTTTTGGGCCCCTCACTACAAGAAGGACATCGAGGCCCTGGAGCGTGCCCAGAGAAGGGCTACGAAGCTGGTGAAGGGCCTGGCACACAAGTCCTGTGAGGAGTGGCTGGGGGAACTGGGGTTGTTTGGTCTGGAGAAGAGGAGGCTCAGGGCAGACCTTATTGCTCTCTACGACTACCTGAAAGAAAGGTGTGGGGAGCTGGGGGTCAGCCTCTTCTCGCAGATAACTAGCGACTGGGCTAGGGGAAATGGCCTCAAGTTGTGCCGGGTAGGTTTGGGTTGGAAATGAGGAGACATTTCTTCTCAGAAGGAGCAGGCAGGCATTGGGATGGGTTGCCCAGGGAGGTGGTGGAGTCACCGTCCTAGGGGGTGTTTAAGGAAAGGTTGGACGTGGTGCCTGGGACCATGGTTTAGTGGGTGACATTGGTGGTAGGGGGATGGTTGGACCAGATGATCTTAAAGGTCTTTTACAACTCTTATGATTCTGTGTCCCAAGTGGCACCAAGTGTGATTGGGAATGATATGAAAACCATGGTGGTACAGACCTGCAGAGCAAAAGTTGTTGATGAAAGAAAAAAAACAGCATTATTAAAATAATGTTATGAGAATTTTAAATAAAGGGAGTATTTTAAGTTGAGATTATTTAAATGATTAACATTTTGAGGGAGTGATGCCGTTGCACATCTTTGAATGGCCTCATTTTGTGCTTGATAGCACATGAAAAACTGGAACCATAATGTAGTATACACATTCGCATGAAGTGAATGCTGTAATCAGAAGCTAAATAGAAAAACAAGGATCTGTCGTTTTGGATGGGCAGTGATTGCAATTGGGTGCTGTTTACTCTTTTGTTTCTTTCATTCTTTCTGACTCAGATCCTGTCCCTGTGCACAAATAACAGTAACTTTTAGTCATCAGCTCTTTTTTTTAGCTGATGGGATCCTAAACACAGTTTTCTTGCTATTTATTTACAACCACATCTCAGTCTGCATCGATTCAGATAAACTGGTGAGTTTGTTTTGTAGGGAAGTTGTTAGTTCCTATATCCTTCTTTGTTCTGTACATGTTCCATATGTTGTAATCTACTCCTTGTCACTACCATATTTAATTTCCCTTCACTCTTCCAAGTGCAAACTTCTTCACATGCTTTGTTTCTTTGTCTGTCTTTTCATGTGCATGCGTGATGAAAAATAGGAAGCAGAAAAGAGAATTTGTGTAAGAAATTGAAACCCACAATTTTCTTACTTTAAGAAGAGAGGCAACATTTATACTTTTTGGGAGGCGAGTTGTACCTTTCTGTCCTGGAGACTGTGTCATGTAAAGAGTGACCAAGTAAGCTGAACCTAACAGTAGGACTTCTGAACAGCAACATCTATGTGGAGCCTGTGCCTGCTCAGGGTAAAGACAGTCCTAACTGTGGCCACCTATGTGGTGATTTCTGTTGTGACTGTGATTGAAAAGATGGGAATGGACTCAGTACTCTGAAAGTAGTTGTTTTGTAATAGGTGTAATTTTAGTTGTTTGTCTTTTTTTAATGTTTTAAAAATTGCTGCTTCTCACATGATACCATGTGTCTGTGGATCCAGCTAGTGTTGGGTCCCTTAATAAAGGTATAAAAATTACGTATTGTATTTTAAATAACATTCCATAAGATACTAGCAGGAGATGAGTATGTGCATCATTATACTGTGTCTATTGCATCTTTCTACTTCATTGCATTTCAGACTGACTTAAAAGGGGTAGGTTTCTGTTTTCATCTTTTGATCAGTTGCCTTTTTTTTTTTTTTTTTTAAAGTGAGCTCTTTAAGATCCCAGCCTGTGGTGTGCTCCCTCTCACTAGTCAATTGTTGCTTAGTCATAAAGCCTACCTACCTCATGCAGTGTTAATGGTAGTTGTAACAGAACATCTCTTAGTATAGCTGAACTTGCTTTACTAATTAAGTTAAGCCTATATTATAAAACTGCAATAAAATTGCTAGTAGGAGCTCATACAGATGTACCATTGACTTTAACATTTATTGCAGAATTGTCAGATGTATTTGAGTCATTGACATCTGTTTATTTAATAACACAAATATATTTTGAAGCAATTGGTAGATTATTGTGCCTGGGCTTTGTTAGGATTGATGAATATTCAAGTATTAGGGCACTTTGGATGTCTAATAATGAATTATAATGTTTTTAACTTATTATTTTTCAGTCTGTTTTGGTGGGGAGGGAAAGTAAAGATGAATACTGAAAGAGAATAATAAGTTTAAAAATATAAACGTAAGTGGTTTAGAAGACCTGGCAACTAGAGTGTAAGTTCAGAAAGTGATGGGGTTTTCATTTATTTTACATGGTCTCCAAAATTTGTTTGCCATCAAAGTGCTAAGTTGATTCATTTCTAATCTACCTCAGCGTTGGTAAGGTTTGGGGTATGTCTGTGTTGTTCATCTCTGCTAACCACTTTCATCTTTCTCCTTTCTTGCAAATGCAGAGCATGTATTCTTGCTGCTTGTCTTTCTTAGCTTTTAGGGCCATTGTCTCCTCACGGCAGTGCCAGCTGTGGTGTGGAATGCAATTTAATACGCTCAGCAGTACTCTTAGTCTTAGATGGGTGCTGGCTTAGTCTGGTGCTAGCTAATATCCATAGTTAGTAACCAGTGAGGGTTTGGTACTGCTGTCTGACACAGCAGCGTTTGAGTAGATGTAAATGTAAAATCAGTTTCATTGAATTCCATAGCAGATCTCATAGTAACTTTCTGTTTCCAGGAGCAAAGCTGTTTCTGAGTTAGGTTTTTATGTGTTGTCTGCTGTTGTACTTGGTAGCTATTCAAAGATAAATGCATAAATACCTGAAATAAAATCAGTGTAAGGGGTATTAATAAACTCCATATTTGTAATGCTAAAAATTTGTCTATGCTAAAAATGTTGAATTATGGTTTGATCCTGGATATATGGATATGACACTATAAAGTTTCTCAGTGCTACCCTGTGTTATAAGACAGATGGAGAACTTGCAACATTTCAAAATGAAGATGTTTGAAGGTGCATACATGCAGAATGCTTAAAAACCAACTTACTGATGTTACTTATTTCTGCAGTTGCCCTTGTAGACCTATCATAGCATTGAAAATTCCAAGATGATAAGCAAATCAGATGGTTTCTGAAATACTAATAACCTAACAGATTGTTAAGCTGCTCATTAGTATGTTGCATATAGAAATAAACTATTCCCAGAATTATGCTTGCTTCTGGTTTTGGGTGGTTGATCTGAGATGCAGCCTGCTCTCCTCCCTCATGTCCGACCATTGGGTTATTTAATAGCAGCTTCAATATTGAAAGCATAGCTCCGGATTACTTCAGCTGCAAGTACTCGGTGTATTCATAACTGAGACCTGAAGTTAAGCAGCTCTTTTTAGAGAGTGCCTTTTCAAAAAGCTTGGATTAAGTTGCATTCTTCACAGAATTTAGCTAGAGTCAGGAATAGAATTAAGTTTTCTAGAATGGCAGTCATTTGCCTTAACCATGAAATTCTCTTCCCTTCTGCAAGTCTCTGCTTTTTCTGTGCCAAGCTTTTAGTTTTTATAGCAATGCAAGTGGTGATTTTAGAGTGCAAGTAACAGCCCTGTTTACTATGCATCTCTCCAATTACTTTTCTTCTTTAGGCTTTCAAGGAGAAACAGGATCTTTATGCTTTCCTATTCCATAGCTTGGTGTTTTTTCTTTCTTCCTTATATCCTTCAGAAGATATTTTCTTCTTCTTCAGAGTTAAGTGCTGTTACACATCTTGTGGCCTACCCCAATCCTGTGGGGGGTATGGTACCACTCTGGTGAGGATTTAATTATAGTTTTTAGATATGGGGAGTGGAAGGAGGCATTGTGGGAGGTCACACCATTATTGACTTGCTTATTGTTCATTAACAGCTGAAAACAGGGTTTGTAATGGCTTTTTAAGATTGTAAGATTAAAGTTGGGCAGTTTTCTTTACCCAGCTACTTTTCTGAGCTAATCCTTCTGAGGAAAAAGTCTACTGAATTCTATTTCCAAGCAACAGGTTAGTTGAATATATATTAACTCGTAGGGATATGTGATTAAAATGTGAATAAAAAATATCCATTCACTTGTGCCATAGGAGTTTGCTAGACTTAAGCAAGCTCTGGTCTTCAAGCAGAAACTTTCCAGGAACTTAAATATTGTCTGCAGCATTCTGGGCTTTGTTCATGCCCTGGACTAGAAAGCTGAGAAACATTTTTGTGCTCTTAAGTATTGGGTGTAGGCAATGTAGAGAAAGAAGCTATCAAAATAACTTGTAGAGGGCATCTGAGCCGGAACTGTGAAGAATGAGAGCATGTACAAGGAGCATGGAGAACAGAATGGAGAGTTGCTAGTCACCACCAGGAGGAGTTTAAACGGGGTGAGGTGTGGCAGAAGTAGCTAGGTAGACAGGGCAGGAGTTGGTGGGGATTGGAAAGATGGGTGCAGAGTAGAAACAGGAGGGGAAGTTGGCTGAAGAGAATCAGATCAGATTAGGAGTAGTGTAGTGTGTATTTAAATTTCTGCTTTTAGTGGTCCCTTGTTTTTGTCAATAATGATGCCATACTGGTGGGGTAGTAAACCCCACCATTTAAGCTATTATAACAGCTTAAGGATAAGGAAAGAAGGGTAAAATAGATGGTATCTTGGAAGAGGTCTGTAATGATATTGTTTTCAACTTTAGCTTTGAAGTCTCCTGCTTTTATTTTAGACCTCAAGAAGTGGTAGCATGCCAAAGACTTGTCTGGATTTCCCAGTTACCCGTTGGGCTGATAAAAGCTACTGTCTTTACCAGCAAACCTTATCTTGAGTTTGATCCTTTGGCAGAATGCCTGATTTATTTAGGGTTTTTCCTTTCAATTAGGAACACGTTCTTAAATGTGGAATTTGTTGGTGGATCTCTGTAAGCCTCCGAACAGAGATGTTAGAAAACGTTAGAATTTGTTTTGCCTGGATGTGTGTTGCATGAGGTTTCCTGCTCTTAGTTGAAGGATCATTCTGTGCTACCTGGTGAGAACTCCTCCTCCAACCCCAGCCCCTGGCAGCATGAGCTTCCAGGTGTGCCATGCTTGGAAATGGAGAGGGTGTGCTTTTTTGAGGTTCCCGAAACACTTGGAAAAACCAGGGAGAGTATACATTTCACGGGAGTGTTTGTGTATTTATAGACTTGTTTGCCCTACCTGGCCTAGCCTTTAATGTTAGCCAGCGATGAACCTAAAAACTTTTTCAGCAGGGATTGCTTTCTAATTTTCTAAACTTGAATTGCAGGCTAAATTAGAAAGATTAAATAATGCATAAAACAGAATTCTAAATTGCACATAGGTAGAGACATTTTTTTTCTTATTATTTTCACCACTTGTCTTTTCTGTCCTTAACTCTAGCTGCAGAATCTGGAGACCCATGCTCTTAGTCATCAGTTGTGTGGGATGCTTTTCTTTCAGTATATCTGGTTTGGAGGACTGATGGTCCAGATCAGTGTTTTCACTGTTTTATAGTAGGCAGGTGTTCTCCTTTTCTAATGAAGCTGTACAAGCTTAGATTTCTTTACGTATGTTTATTTTTTCTCCTTCTGAACAAATCTAGAGTTTCAACAAGCTCAAGTGATTGACATCCCTTGCTGCTGTTACCAAAAGGGGGTCTGATCACTGTCATTGGGGTATGACTTAAATCCTTGAGGTGTTTTCTCTTTTCAGTTCCCCATCAGGGGCTGAATATTTCTGTCTCTGCATTCTTCAATTAGCATGTTCTGTGTAAATGGCTGTACCATTCATTCGTATTTCCTGAGTTGTTACCATACTTCGAAGACTTTCGTAACATTCTAGAAATTATTCATCATAAGAGTACCTAAGCTTCTGAAGGGTTTGTTAGTTAGCTTTTTCTGGAGATCACATGTATACAGTATTATCTGGTGTATGACACTGTATGTGATATATCTGGGAGGAAAGTGCTCTGTCCACACACCTCTACATTTGCTTTTGTTTCAGACAGCTCTGCCACCTTAATACAATTCCTTTGTCTGCATACATTTTGATAGTCTTTGAGCTGTGTTATCACATCAATTCTTTTCCAAAGAACTTCTGTCTTAACTGAATAGAGATTGAGTGGAATTTTGAAATGCAGAAAACTGGACTGTACCTTCTTGTGTGGCAGATACTGGAACATATGTAGCAAATGAAACAAGAATGGAGGGTGATCTGATAATTAAAGTGAAGTGCATCATAGGATGATAACAGCACTTTGCCACGAGAAGTTGTGTGATGCTAGCTAAGTAGCACAAATGAAAATCTTAGTGTGTGATTATTAATGTCTATTTCTTGTTTTTTTCCAGAAGCAGCTAGAGTTTCTGGGACGTTGTTTGCAGAAGTGTTGGGAATTTGAGGTGCAATGGAAGTCAAGAAGCTTTGAACACAAAGTGCTCAATGTTCTGTAATGTTGAGCAATAGCTCTTTCCATTTTTGGTACCCAGAAATGTGGTGGCTTGACTGATTTTCCTCTGTCATGCTTTTCCATACATAGAAAGGGAATAATATTATTCTTCCACTGAATAGGGCTGTTTTGCAAATAATTTTATTGCTATTACTGGTATTAATTGATACTATAGTTAGGAGCACAGTAGCGAAGACTGTAAGGAAATTATTACTTCTAGAGTGGGGAATGAGTCATGTGCAACAGATAATCCTTAGAATCACACAGTGAATAGTGAAAAGAAGACAGAGTGTTCAGCCATCATTCTGTAGGTCTTTTCTGTTCCTGAATAAGTAGGGGCCCTGGGGGAGTGAGGGGAGTGTGGAGTGTGACCAGCTTGTTTTGTTCCAGCTGCTGATCCCTGGACTGCAGCTAGTCTGAATATAGATGCTTCTCTCATCGTCTTTAAGAGAAAGAGAACAACTCTTTAATACTTTCAATACTTACCAAGTAGTTCTTTCTGGCAAAGCCCAGATTGAAATACTTTTGTTAGTGTTACAGAAAAGTAGTAAGGTCTGCTGCTGCTGCGGAAAGAAAAGGAAGAGAAGAGAAGGTACTTGCACAATTAGACAGAAAAGGGCTGCTGTTTTGTGGTAAGGAAGAAGGCAAATTATTATGTTTGGGGAGAATGGGAAAGTAGGCTTCTGGAGGTAGTGTATTAAGACTACAGAGGGCTTCCCAGAACTAAGAACAGTTTCCCAAGAGCTGGGATCAGATCATTCAAGCCAGATTTCAGAATCCATGTGTGCTCCAGTTTTTATGAGATTGCATGTGCAATGGAACATTTTTAATTTTGGTTGACTTAGAAATCTTAATAATATTCTATTGCATTTTGAGTTTTTATCTAGGAGCTTGTTTGACAAATGTATAGAAAATAAACTTGGAAAACATTCTCTTCCTTTTAATCATACTTAGTTCTCTGTAGATGACATACTCAGTATAATGAAAATTCTGAGGTCCTTTCTACATCAGAGTAAAACAAGAGGAGAAAAAAAATTTTCTTTGGTATTAGTATTGATTCTGCTGTACTAATGGTAATTGCTAAGACTTCATTTTACTTCTACCCTTGCATATTTTGTTTTATTGATACTAAGAAATGTAATATGCACACCCTAAGAAACTGGGAACTGATTGAATGATTTTTCTTGTTGGTGTAGTCAGATTCTTTTTTTTTTTTCTTTTACAGAAAAGATGAGTGTACCAGCTCAGGCTGTGCATAAAGACAATGGGAAACCCATTGAGAACGTGGAGGAGCACAGCTATAAGCAAGGGAAAAAAATCCGAGACACCCTAAGGACAACAGAACGAGATCACAAGAAAAATGTGCAGTGCTCATTTATGTTAGACTCAGTTGGTGGGTCTCTGCCAAAAAAAACAATTCCAGATGTTGATCTCAATAAGCCTTACCTCAGCCTTGGCTGTAGCAATGCTAAGCTTCCAGTCTCTGTGCCCATGCCAATAGCCAGAACTGCACGCCAGACTTCTAGGACTGATTGCCCAGCAGACCGCCTAAAATTCTTTGAAACCCTGCGGCTTTTGTTAAAACTTACCTCAGTCTCAAAGAAAAAGGACAGGGAGCAAAGAGGACAGGAAAGCACCTCTTCTGTCTGGCTGAACCGATCCAATGAACTGATCTGGCTGGAGCTGCAAGCTTGGCATGCTGGCCGGAGCATTAATGACCAAGACCTCTATCTCTATGCAGCCCGTCAAGCTATCCCCGATATTATCAATGAAATCCTCACGTTCAAAGTGAACTATGGAAGCTTCTCCTGTGTAAAAAATGGAGCCAGTCTCAATGGTACTTCAGGAGAAGGAATTTGCAAAACAACACATGGAACTAGTGCTTTGGGTTACTCAAGTTACCACGAACACCTCCATCGCCAGCGGGTCTCGTTTGAGCAAGTAAAGCGGATAATGGAGCTGCTAGAGTATATAGAAGCACTTTATCCATCTCTGCAGGCTCTTCAAAAGGACTATGAAAAATATGCTGCAAAGGACTTCCAAGACAGAGTGCAGGCACTCTGTCTATGGCTAAACATTACAAAAGACTTAAATCAAAAACTAAGGATTATGGGAACTGTTTTGGGCATCAAAAATCTTTCTGACATTGGCTGGCCAGTGTTTGAAATTCCTTCTCCTCGACCATCTAAGGACAATGATCCAGAGGATGAAGAAGTTGATAGGGAAACAGAAGTAAAGGAATCCTCAGGAACATGCACAGAGGAGAGTGATGGTGAAGAACAAATCTCTGAGGAGAATGTTGAGGAGCTTAGACAAGCCATCAAGAACAATTTTACTAATAAGCCAAATTTTGACTTTCAGGACCATTTTTCAAGGAAGCTTGATAGGCTTGAATCTGAGGATGACTCTGCCTCTTGGGTTATTCCAGAATGCAGTGCTGAGGCAGGCTGCAGCAAACACTGTTTGACCTCTATTTACAGGCCATTTGTAGATAAAGCACTGAAGCAAATGGGGTTGAGGAAGCTAATTTTAAGACTGCACAAGCTAATGCATGGTTCATTGCAAAGGGCTCGTATGGCGTTGGTAAGGAGTGATTGCCAGCTGGAGGTAGGTTGTTACTGGTGTGAATGGGTAACAGGAGTACCCCCACGAGCAGTATTGTTTCTAACTGAAACTGCAGGAATTGGGATCTTTTGAAAGTATTGATTGCTTTGCTGTTTTTGGAAGATAATGTATATTATGATTAAGAGCCCTATTCTACTTCAACAGAAGTGAATCTCATTTGATCTGATTTAGAATGTCTGCAGCACAACATAGTTCTGTGTTTGTAATTTAAATGACATTTTATGATAACATCTTGTCTCATTAAATTTTCTAACATCTAAAGCCTCAAGTCAGAAAAATTGCAATGGAAAATAAGGCACAAAAGATTAATTATAAGAAAAAATTAACTATGGAAGTGTGGAATTGACACTTTTTCCGTTTCTTGTCTTTAAGACTGGAAGTCTCTCTGCAAGACATCCTTTATCAAAACATCATAATTGTTTTGGTTCTTTTTCCTCTTCTATATGAATGAAATTCTGTGGTGATATGTTATGCTTGAGTCCAGATCGGAGAAGTAAATGGACTCTTAACCTTGAACATGTTAGCATGCTGCTTTCTTCAACTCTCTCTTAATTTATTTATTCTTTTTCATTGGGTGATTCTACAATATTAATAAAGAATAATTGTTAGTTAATAAAATTATGAATTATGCAATAAATGAAGGACTAGCTGACATTTCATATGGGAATTTGTGTTCACTAGCTCTTTCAAGACAGAATATTGTTTTTTAACTTAAACTGTTATTTAACTTCTGGGCAATTTTATGTTAGGAGGAACTAGTAGTTAGGATTATTTGTCCTCACTGATGAACTGGCACTGTTTGGGGCCTAACCGTGGATTCTCGATAAATGATTTCTTAGCTAACGTGCCCATTGTAATATGGATACTGTGTGTGGTCTGAGACACATTGCTGGTCCCTAAGTGCGTCTGTCACATTTGCAAAAGAAACAAGAATGCTTTTCTCCCCTGGAGGTTAACTAAGGATAACTTAAGTTTACCTTTATAAAGTGATATGATTTTAGAAAATTGTTTTTGTTTGTACTGTTGCTAATGTAGAGAGTACTGTAAAAAAGAAAAAAAAAGCTATTCAATTTTTATTCTCCAATTGGTTTCAACTCTAGGAATGTTATAGGCAGTTTTGTATTTAAAAAGTTTGTGTATTACTAAGAAATCATGTCCATAAGCAAAACCTGCAGATATCTGTTGCCATAACCAAAATGGAACCCATATATACTTAGGTGGGATGTTTAGCTTAATATACAGGCAGAAATTTTATAATATGTAATATGTAATACCTTTTAAAAAAGAAAGGAAGTAAAGTATAATTTGGGGAGATTGAAAATGATTTTGAATGTATTTTTGAAATTGCTGAATACCTTAAATTTTTGAAATTGCTGAATACCTTAAATGTCTTGACTTCATGAGGGTTCTTAATAAGTTAATGAAACTAGAGTTCTTACTGAAGGTTCAAAGAAACCATTTGGTAATTTAGCAGTGGTTGTCTTGTGTAAGATGTATGGATAACCTTCTCTTTCTCCTCTATTCTTGTGAATTCTTCAAATGTTCATTTTCAGTAATTATTCCATTTTCTTTGAAGTATTGTCCTCCTTTAAGAAAGGGTATATGACTGAAGGTGAATGTTACAAAATCATAAACTTCTTTCCTGCACCAAAATTAAATGAAGGCTGTCAAAAAAGAGAAAATACTGCTTGTCAGAAGTGCGGTACCTACTGTAACAGAATATGTTACCATACTAAAATAGAAGAGAGTTTTGACAGTTTTGAATTGGCTGGTCTTTGTAAATGGCAGTGCTTTGAAGGAAATTAGCAATGTAATGCTAATTTCATCATAAATGTATGTAAATGCTTATACAGATGAGTGTTTGTAGGGTTTTTTTTAAAGTACAAGTTTTATTCATCATAGTTGTGCTCTGACATTTTAACAAGGCTTAGGTACTATAGAGTGTTTTATGTAGAAGTCATATGATTTGATTCTCAGAGAAAATAGCTATTATTTTGTATTGTTTACAAAATTAAATAAGTTATTTGATTAGAATATTATTTAAAGCCATTGCATCCTGTTTGTTTTTTATCCAACTGGCTGCACTTTCAAATTTTATGCAGGATCTTAATAAATAGCTTGTGTTTTTTTTTTTTAAAGTGTTTTGTAGACACTTGAGAATATTTCACATTGGGCTTGCTGAAGAATAAGATTAGTCAAGTTGAACAATAGATGATTAAGTGTCTAAAACTAAGCCCTAAAGTAATATGCTGATGTCTGAATGTTAGAAAATGAAATAACAAGTTCAATTTTGTTGCGTCATGTTTATTCATAGACTAGTTCTTTAATATTTTTATGACTAGATTTTCCAACCATGCTTGCATCACAGTGAGGGTTGTATGTATCAGATATTTTGTTGTACTGTACAGCATTTTCATGATCTATTATTAATGAAAGTCTCTTTTGTAAAAGCTTTGAGCTCTGACAGTATTCTTCAGAAAATAAAGTTCGTTAAAAGAGATTTAGTAAAAAGAAGACCTGAATGTACCTCTTAAGAATTTCTTACACTTTAGATCAACTAGTGATTAAACTTCAGCTAAATTAGGTGTAGAGGAAATCCCCACTGATGCATATTCGCTATTTCTGTATAATGAGATAGCGATTTTATAAACCACTTGCAAATCTGCAGCTCATAGCGTTTTGTGCTAACATTAGACAGTAATGAATGTGCTATCCCATCCCACATGCCAGTTGAGAAACTTCAGAATTTTAAATAATAAAAAACACTAAAAAACTGACTTCTCAGTAGCTGTAATTTTGTGTGGCTCTTCTGAGGAAGCAGGGCTTGTACAACACTTTAGGCATAAATGTCAAAAATGTGTGTGTAAGTGTAAAGAAATAAACATTTTTTAATTTTCTTTTAGAAAAGTAGCTTAAAAGTGGCTTAAAATTTTTTAACTTAAAGGTTCCACTGTACCATTTGATCTGATTTCTTATCATATCTCCTTTGTAGTGCTGTTATTTAAATTTGACTGAAGAAAGCCTAGAAAATACTAGTTACGTCTAATATATGAATGAAAGATATTCAGGTCTCATAATTAGCAGCTAAGAAATAAAACACACTTAATCTTAAACAAATATTATCTATGGTGTGTTAAGAACTGCACACATATTGAGATACAAATTTTTTTGCTAGTTTAAACTCCACAAAAGCCTCCACGTACATCTTTTCTTAGAACATTGTGACAAGACTTGTAGTTTAGATATCTAGGATGTACAGTTCAGATATTTTCAATTACTTTCTCTAATTAGAAATGTCATTTCATTTAAATGTAGTTTTCATTTAAATGAAAAGTAAGTTTAGTAATTGAAAAAAGCAACTTAATCTTTTTAATCTTCCTTTTGTAATTTCAGTTTCTTACATCTACCAAAGTTCAGAAAAAATATTTCAAAAGTTTTGTTCAGTTTAGCTAGTGATGCTTCCATGAACATTGCATTACTTTACAATGTGGAGCTTTATATAAAGTTAGAAAGCCTAAAGTTTTTGATACGCTGTGTATTCGAAAAAGAACAAGATTACTCATCTGACGTAGCCAAGTGCAAACTTCTTTCTTCAGTCATAGTCATAGGTGTAAGGCCATTATTATTATTATTGTGAAAATTCCAAGTATTGTATCTTATAATGACCTGAATATATATATATTCCTATATTACGTTAGAGATAACTTAATTATAACCTCAAACAGCAGTTTCTTCATGTGTAGTGAAGGAATCTTTGAGCTTTAATAGATGATTTAATTATTTTAAAGCAGAACCATAAAGTAAGAAAATGTGTTCACTCCTAAGGGTCCATAATTGTTTTCCTCAGCCTGGTGATCCTCAAATCAAAAATAATAATAATAAAAATAATTAAAAAATAGCTTTAAAACAATAAAACTAATCAAAAACCCACCAACAAAAAAAAAAATTGAAACTTCTATGGTTGACTTGCCAGTTAATTAATAGGTAGCTGTAATAAAATTTTACCTTTTAAAAATAGGCTTTTGTGTATGCTACTTTAAACAGACTCTAAATCTTAAAGAATTTGGGGATCCTTTTCATGATACCTATTTCTTGTTACAGTTTTCAGAATTTCCAGATCCCATGTTGTGTTCAGATTATGTGCAGTTATTAAATTCCCCACCTTGCTGTGAGCAAAAATGCAGCACTGTATCATGGGAAGAGCTGAAATCCATGGATTTACCATCTTTTGAACCTGCATTCTTGGTCCTTTGCCGAGTCCTGCTTAATGTTATTCACGAGTGTCTCAAGCTCAGGTTGGAACAAAGACCTGCTGGGGAACCATCTCTTTTGAGTATTAAACAGGTTTGCTTCAAATGCTTTTTTTTTCTTATTATTTTTTTCTATTTGAAATTACTTTGTCTCTTTCATTGCAATAAGGTCATCTGTTTAAAGAGGATTTGCTTAAGAAATGTCAATATATAAATATGTAATTTTTTTTTTTTTATAAATTGTCTATTTCATTGTGGAGTTGTGGTTTTTGCATAGTAAACAACTGGTTATGTATACCTCTCTGATTTAGACTTCCAGGAATCAAAACTGGTGATTAAAGAATTATCAGTCAGCGAAGGTAAATAGTGTTTGTTCCATTTGCATTATAAGCTATATAACTTTGTCCAGCACATTTACCTCTATATGGCTTTCCTAGACAGAGTAACCAGTTTTAAGAGGATGGATTTAAGGGTCTGTATATTTGTTTTATATTTGATTTGATCTTTTTCCTTTGTGAATGTGAGACCTCTGCCAGTATGCAGTGCACACATAGCGTAAGTTGACAAAGAAGAAAAAATGAAAAATGATCTGATTTCCCAACATATTTTTTTATACAAATATCAGATCTTATAAGGGTAGTTACCAAGATGGTCAGTCCTGTCACAGCTTGAGAATTTTCTGTGAGGACTTCTTTTCTGATAGCTATCTGAAACAAGGAGGGCTGTTCAGCCAGTGTTAGCATATCTTGGACTAGACTTAGAAAAATGGTATTGATGTAAAGTCATCTCCCTGGCAAGTATAATCAGATCATGGCTTCATCAGGTGGTCTTTCAGGGTAAGCTTTTAAAATAAGCTATCTGGCTGAGTATGATTCCAGTTATCCAGTCCTCCAAAATCAATTATTATAGTACCTTATGGTCCTAACCAAATAATTTCTGGTGACTCTTTTAGCGAGGGAATTACAGTTTCAGTCTTAAGGGTCAAGTTTATAGTATAGTATACTGTATTGTAAGGTGCAATATCCTTTTTTCTTTTTTTTTTTTTTTCCAGAGACGGAGGATAATTTTTGTCCTTATTTCTTGTATTACATTTATGGACTTTGAATTGTGCAAAAACGATGATTTCTTCCTGAAAAATAATGTATTTGTTACAAACTGTTTTGATGGTGTATACTGTCTCACTAATTACATTGAAAAAATGAATTGAACTCAGCAAATGCTTCCTCTCCCACACAGTATTTCTGAATGGGCAAAAGAACTTTAGAGAATATTTCACAAATAGATTTATTTGTTTCCTGGAGAATTCCAAAAGTCTTGAGCAGGCTCAAAATGGAGTCTAGGGGTCTGTTTTGTTCTGTAAGTTCACAGAATATTACAGAGTTATAGAGAAGCCAGGCTTGGAGATACTCTGGTCTATTCTGGTGGAAACTGGGTCCCACTTTAGGTTATTTTTTTTTTCCTCATGGAAGCATTTTTTTTTTTTTTGGTATGTAGGCAGAATTTCCCTGAAGCGACTTGTGCCTATTGTCTCTTACCATGTCACAATGCGTCCTTGGAAAAAGTACCACCATTTTCTTTTAAAACTACCCTTTAGGTATTAGAAGACTGTGATTAGATTCCCCATGAGTGCTCTCCTCTAGGTTGGGCAAACCCAGTCCCTTGAATCGTTCTTCATGTAGCAACAGTGAAGTTCCATTTCTGTTGTGATCACTCTAGCAGGTGTCATTTGGGCCACTGAGACCTTTAAGTGTCTCCTACCCCGTGGTGCCATTTAAAATATGTAGCAGGACCGATCAGGCATGGTAGTCCTGATACTCAGTTTTTCCAAGGTTATGGTAATTTTTTTGACTAGTAGCAAGTCAACTCTATTAAAAATAAAATTAAAATAAAATCTGATTTGCAAGTAAAATTATTAAAAAAAAAAAAAAAAAGGAAAACAGCGCGGTTTATATGCTTCCAGCAGTATACTTTTTCTCTTGTCCTTTATCACTAACTTCCCTTTTTTGAACCATCTTGTCTTTCACTTTCAGCAATAGCTTTTGTGATCCTGCTTGGTCTGTGTTTTAGAGAGAGCTGTCCTCTTTGGCAGTTTGCCATTACATGATGGCAGCATAGTTCCTCAACAGTTCAAGTTTGTTCTCACCCGTTCTGAATTTGTGCTGACAAGTGGAGGGGTGTGTGTGTGTGCATGTGCATATGCTTTATTTCTGTTAGGTGGTTAAATTAGACGCTTTTTGTCTTTTTGTCACTTAAAACCTACATCAAGTTCCTTACTGCACCATGATCTTCTGCAAAATAGCTATCAGATCTCTCTGTTTTTTTTTTTTTCACATTGGTTTGCGTATTCTAAAGGTTTGCATCATTCCATAGATGATACTGGCATGTTGCAAAAGATTCTTCCTTATAAAAGTCAGTGGAGAAATTAGGTCAATACACAGAAGATTTTTAGTTCCAGATTGTAGGATACTGTGCTAGAAAAATGCAATTTATATAATTTCTTCTTCTTCAAGACCCATTAAGTCAGTAAATAGAAGCACTATAGCATACTGCAAGTATGACTAATTTATATGTCAGGTAAATATTTAGAAAAAAGAATCTTATTAGAAACCTGCTCACTTTAAGCTACAGTACTCTGGAGGCTCTGTGACCTACCCCCCTCCACTCTGCAGAAAAGAAATTATTCTACAAAGTCCCTAAACAAAAGTGACTCATCAAAGAAACCAGTAACAGCTCTTATATTTTCAGCTTAAGTGAGGTGCACATTCTGTAGTGTGCTCCTTACAGACCATATTTTTGATTTGCATGTTGTCTTCTGAGTTTCTGTTCCAGAAGTTGACACTTAAAAGTAGCTTTACAGGGTTTTGTTTGTTTGCTTTTAAATACCATGTCCTGTTGTTCAACAACACTACACCCTGGCAATGTTATTTAAATAAAAAATCTCTTTTTAGTGATGTTTTAATAATATTTTATTTCGGAATAGACAAATTACGCTCTTTGCAGGGTTTAGAAGACTTTCCAGTATCTGTAAAGTATGCAATACTATACTGTAAAGTATTGTGGACAAGTGATACTGCTAAGTCCTAACTGTCTCTGTGAATAATGAGTAGTTAGATACCAATTTTAAATTCTTTGAACAAATTATGTTTTCCTTAGTGGACCCAAGTGCAAAATGAATAAATGAACATTGTGTAAATTATATGTGGTTGAGTGGAGAGTAAAGAATACACTTTCATTTCTAAGTATATGACACATTAGGGATATAAATGTCTAATTTTTAGATTTCCACATTACAATAAATTATTTTTTTCCTTTTTTTCCGTTAACTATTGACAAATATTAAACCATTTCTTACCCTTGCTTCCCCTGAATGCTGAGAGGACACAGTGTAATTTGTTTTGGCCCAAAAAAGATCCCAAAGAACTCGTGTCATATTAATAATGTTGTTGTAGGTCTTTTGCTTACATGAAGTCGTGCTTTCTCATACATTGAGATATTGATATTTTCTTTTGCCATTACAAAAGAGTTTAAAAATCAGGTTAACCAACCAACACCTAACTCCATTCCCTCTGACCCCTCAGATGAAACCCTCTCTTCCCTCTCTTGATCTCAGACTCTTGATTTACTGAAGTTGGTGCTGAGAACATGCCAGGGGGTGTTAGACTGATGATAATTGCAGAAGAATGCACACTTAGCACTGGAAGGGCTTCTGAAAGAGGCATTTGTTAGTGTGGGTTTGAAATCTGTTGTGATGTTTGTGTATTCTCGTGTTTGTGGTTATGCCTGTTGCTTCAATTAAGTAAAAGCTGTAAGCTTTCAGGTAGGGTTGACAGCTGTTTGGCCAAAAGCAAATGCTTCTTCTATTGATGAAAAGATCTGTTGCCTGATTTTAGCCTTTTCAAGTGAAACAGCAAAAGAAATACCAACTGTTTTTCAGGTACAGGTTTTAGAGTTGTGGACACCTGACTGATAGACTGAAAATGAAATTCCTGTAATAAGATGTTTCTCATAAGTCTCCAAGTGTCTGTCAAATACACACTGCATGTTATTCCTGACTTGCTTCTGTTTAATGTGGGATTTTGTGGTTGTGAGGCCACTTGGCCTCTTCTGAACTTTTAAACTGTCCAACAAGTTGTTTGCCTTGACCCCGTGTGGTGAACGAAATCTGAAATGTCTGCCCCCATCTCAGTGCCACCGTTACGTGGCAATTGGTGTGATTGCAATTAGATAATCCTGGAAAACTAGTACAGATCTCTCCTGGAGACATACAGAGTGACTATATTAATTTCTAAAAGCTTTCAGAAATTACTTAGTGATAAAATAAGACAAAAGTGTCTGACAGATTAAACTTTCACGTCGCAGGGACAACTTAAGTGTCCTGACTGATTGCAGTTTTTGGATTTTTCTCTTGCAGCTAGTGAGAGAGTGTAAAGAGGTTCTGAAGGGTGGCCTGTTAATGAAGCAATATTACCAGTTCATGTTACGTGAGGTGTTAGATGACTTGCAAACGATTGATTGCAACATTGATGCTTTCGAGGAGGACCTGCATAAAATGTTAATGGTAAGCTTCAAAAAGGAGAAGGCATTTGGAGTTCTAGTAAGTGTGTTGGTCAGATTACTGCTTGTAGAAATCTATCACTCCGGGTGGATATAGGGCTTGCTAATTTTTTGTTGCTGCTGTGCTACATTAACATACTGTTATTCTTTTAATGGACTTGCAATATAATAGCCATTGTCATTTTAAACAAGTTACCATTACAAAGACAATACCAATTGTTTGTTTACTGGACTGCGGAACAGTAGATCTGTAAATAACATGTTTTTACAATAAAATGCTTCACAGATAGGCCTGTAAATTGCATATTAAATATTTAAGTGTTTAATAACCTTTTGTAGTGAATAAAAAAATGCTATTTAGTAGTGAATAAAAAAAGCAATGATTGATTAACATTGTGTTTTAATACTTTGGTATTGCATTCATCCATGAAAAGTGCCTTATTTTTAATGAGTATTCATTATTGCAATAAGCTAAACACAAAGAAGTATTTTCTAGATAAATGCTTGGTCTCTGAATAATAACAAATGAAAGCTTCCTCCCAAGTAAATTTAATTTATTGTTCCCTTGTATGTGACTGATTTTTGTTTTTTTATGAGTTGTTTGAGTTTAGTCCTCACTGTTCTGTGAAAAACAAAACCAAAGAACAAGAAGATTTACCTCAGTACTTTATTATTAGTGTTTTATAGGCAGAGCTTTTGGTACCATCTGTTGTTGAGGATGCATGGATTTTCCTGTTATGTGCTTTTTGTTGCCTGTAATGGTAAAAATACACGGTTTTACCTAAAGTTTCTTATGCAGCATGTCTGCCTTTATCTCCATCTGAAATTTGTAGAAACCTCCAGCAGAAATGACCTGGCAAGGTAAAAGGAAAATGATTCACCTTGTCTGTTTTGAAGTTCCTCACCTATTTTGTTAGGCAGCTGTAGTGTTTTTGCGCTGTGAGGCAAGAGCTTGAACTTTGATGTCAGTTTTAATTGTATAAGGATCTCACTTTTCATAAGTTCTGAAAGGGGTGGTGGCGGGATTGTGTAAGTTAGAATAACTTTATCAGACTTCTAAGAACCAGTTTGTGCCTACTTAGAGTTGCAGTTTATTGTAGTGGCAGCCGCAGTGGAGAACAATTGGATGCCAGTGGGCAAGATTTTCAGAAGATTGGGACAACTGGGCAAAGAGGGCTGCAAAGATCTGAACTGAACATAGGGATAGGAAAAACTTGAGGGAGATCAGAAGGCTAAGGTAGGATTAATGAGGGCTGGGAGGGGGCGCACAGAACTTAGTATTCATCTTTCTTTATGTGCTCCTGGTATAGGCAGGCACAGTATCTAAGGAGAGTACTGGAAGAGGAGCTGGGCTAGGAGTGAAAGAAGAATTAAATAAAATCAGGAATGGAGCTACAGACTGAGAAAAACACAGTCCCTACCTAACCCAGAGTAAAGTTTTAAGGTTTTCCTTATATTGGCATTATAACACTGTGATCTGAAAATAACTGAAACAAATAGGACGTTTTATCAGCTTCTAATGAGGAACATTTGTTGATATTATGGATTATCCAACTAAAACATACGATTAAATAGCTGCTAATGTTACTATTATTATTTTTTTTTCATTTATTACTATGCCTGAGGGCAAGTGTTTGAAGAAGAATTGTACATAATGGGATTTTTATGTTGGTTTAAAATAATAATAATGAAATAAAGGCGAGAGGTAAGACTTGATATAAATGGATACAAGGTATAATGCAGAATCTTATAGGCCTGTTCACTGCACTTACCCATACCCAGGAGGGTATGTTCAAATAAAATTTTTAAGAGTTTTCCAGTTAATTAAAGATTTAGAAAATGTTTTTCAGCAGTTCTGCTTTAAATAACTCTAGCCATAGTGTGTATTCACCAATATGAGGGTGAATTGCAGCACAGCAAGCAAGGTATTTCAGAAAAGCATTGTGGAGAGTACATGTTATTAAATATTTCAGTAGCGTTTTTTATTTCCTGAGTCATAAATTGCACCCTCTATGTGGAAACATGTAGCTCATTTTCAGTCACAGCAAACCAAAAATCTAGAGATATTCTCTACTAATTATATAATATTAATATTGCTTCATGATTTGAGAAGTTGTCATTCTTAGTTACATGTTGAGTAACAATTTCTGTTTAAATTGTCCCTTTCTGTATGCAGGTTTACTTTGATTATATGCGAAGCTGGATCCAAATGCTACAGCAGTTACCTCAAGCGTCTCATAGTTTAAAAAATCTCCTAGAGGAAGAATGGAATTTCACCAAAGAAATAACTCCTTATATAAGAGGAGGAGAAGCTCAAGCTGGAAAACTATTCTGGTAGGTTTGAATTGCTCTGCTTATGATGCTGATTTTTACCAGATATTTACTGAAGTCAGTAATTGTTCAGGGTTCCCAGACTGGGCTTCTTGAGGCCCTAGTGAGCAGCTGATAGTCTTTCTGTGAACTATTGGAATATTACAATGAGTGTAACTGCAGGATCCAATAAGTGCAGATTGCTCTTACTCTGGCTATGACCGGAATGACTACTTCTGTGGAAAGTCCCTGTTCCTGCTAGCCCTGCGCATGTAGAGTAACTGAGGGGCCCCCAAGATGCTGCTTGTTTCTGCAGGCGGACTTGGCAACATGGCTCTCTTGCCTTGGACAGAGTAGGAAGAAATTTAAGGTGCTGTGCTACCTGAATAAGACTGAAGTTCCACCATTTCTGTTGCTACAGTGATATTGCAGGAATGCTGCTGAAATCTACAGGAATATTTTTAGATTCTGGACTACAAGACAGTTGTGATGAATTTTGGGCCAGTGCCGATGACAGTACTGCATCAGATGAAATAAGGTATTAAGCCCTTTGGCTTAATAATAATAAGCACACTTACTCGTGTTTCTTTACCCCTGACAGGTACTTACTGCATTTTAATTCTTAGAATGAAAACTTAGTAAACGCAAGACTCCGTGGACTTTCTTGCTGATATTTCTGTATGTAGTAATAATGAATCATTATTTTGTGCATTTGAAACCTAATAACCTTCTTTTAATTCAGGGTATCAGAAATTGTTTATCTAATGTTCTTTAAATTCTATTTTTATATCTGTATCAAAAATGTGCCTGCAAAAGCTCAATTGATTTCAGTCAGCTGCTTATAAATATTTTTTCCTGTGCTCTTTCTATTGATACATGTATAAAAAATTATCATCTTCTAATAGTTATGTAAATGTAACATGATTTATTAATGCATCATCACATCATTTCTATCAATATTGCAGGAGGTCTGTTATAGAGACCAGCCGAGCACTCAAAGAACTGTTTCATGAGGCTAGAGAAAGGGCCTCCAAAGCTCTTGGATTTGCCAAAATGCTGAGGAAGGTACGTTAACAGTAGGGTTTCATGTACCTTCCTGATACTCACTTTCATTTATATGCTTTAAATAAATTCAGTTTAAAGGATATTCTTTTGTTGTTGCTTTTAGGACCTTGAAATAGCTGCAGAGTTTGCATTGTCAGCCCCTGTTCGAGATCTACTGAACGCTCTGAAAACAAAAGAGTATGTGAAGGTAAATACAGTTGAGAGGCATAAAATTAGAGTGGGGATGCTAAGCAAAAATCAAAGCATATTTATATACATACTTCCAATTTTTTCATGTGGCATCTATATCTCAACATTCTGAATGTCATGTATTTAGTACTGAATTGTGTCAGTAGAATTATTTTCTTTGCATGTGTTTGTGTGTGTCAGAATGTTAGCCTGTAGCTTTTATAAAGCAACAGCATTATAGTGGAGCTCTGCTGTAGCTAGCTTGCATGAGAGTGCTAAGAATGTGAGAAATGCAAGGTCTGTACTGTGTTCCAGATGAACAGAATAGAGTAGTTCAGTTGCAAGGGACCTTCAAAGATTGTTGAGTCCAACTGCCTAACCACTTCAGGGCTAACCAGAAGCTAAAGCATATTATTGAAGGCATTATCCAAATGCCTCCGAATGCAAGTAACTGTTGCTAGAAAACCGTTGCACAGCAAAGTTAAGTTAAATCTGTTGTGCATTGCTGCCTGATATTTACAGCACTATAAATTCCCACACATACAGTTTCACGCTTTATTGAAACTGGTCTGTACTATAATAAAGACTGGTCTAAACAATAATAAAGACAGGTCAACTGGTCCTTATTATAGTTTGAATTTAAATAAATCAACTGCTTCAATGGATTAAATTTATTTGGATCTGCTGCACTTTTTTGTCCTTACGTACATTTAAAATACGTAATTCCCAACTGGGTAATAATCTACTAATTTTTGCATGGAAAAATTCCTGTTGGATTTATATAAGTGATTGCTAAAAGTGGACATTAGTTTGAGGGAAGATAGACAAGCTCGTGGGAGAAACGCACATCAAGGGCTGTTAAATACATAGATAAAAGTGTTTTGGACCAGGTGACCTCCAGAGATCCCGTCCAACATAAGCTGTTTTCTAAAAAAAGTCTGGCTTAGGAGGACCCTAGTCTGTAAATTAAGCGGTGGAGAATAGTCAGGGAAATTCTCAGTTTATGTTTACTTTCTAAAAATACTTTTTCCTAGCAGTCTTGGCTGCTCTAATAAATGATAATGGATTTTGTTAAAAGCAGTATCATAGTTCTTATGTACATTTTTGGAGAAAAATTTGAATCTTGAGTTTGAAAAATCTGTGTGAGCAAGTGGGTTAAATAATCTCTTCTAAGATTGATCTGTTTTTATGCGTTACCTCTCCCCTTTTTTTCATTTCTCAGAAAGAAATTTTGAGATCATCATTTTGATGATCAGTATTTCATATATTGGCCCTCTAACATCTTGTATGGAGTTGAAATTTTTAACGAGCTTTTCAATCAAATGCTCGTTAGTTTTGGGAAAATATTTTAGATTTTATTAACAACTTTACAGTTTTTATTTTGACCTATGGATAACACTGGTCTTAATTATTAAATATGTCTCCCTATTGGTAAAAATGTTGACTGCATTGTTTTGTTTTAACTTGATGGCATCCAGCTCTGAAAAGAGAGAACTAAACTTCACTCTAAGTCAGTTACTTAATGACAGATCACAGGGTCAACTATTTTGTTGTTTTCACAGTCCAGTCCTGATTCCTGACTTGGTTAAAAATATTGTTTAAATATGCATATTGTGCAGCTACTTAAGATGAAAACTCTTTCTGTTGTTTAAATGAGATAACACAGATATTTTATGTATCTCAGGAGAAAGTGAAATTCGCTCATTCAGTATCATTTTATTTTCTTCTACAGGTACAAATCCCTGGACTTGAGAATTTACAAGTATTCGTCCCAAACAATATTGCAGGGGAAAAATCTGTGATTTTGCAGCTCCTAAATGCAGCTGCTGGAAAGGATTGCTCAAAGGATTCTGATGAGGTTGCATATGAGGCCTATTTACTAATGACCAAGCACAGTGACAAAGACCATGAGTTAGATGACAGCTGGAGTGCATGGGAGGGCCAGCCAGTCAAAGTAGTGCCACAAGTGGAAACTGTTGATACACTGCGAAGCATACAGGTGGTTTTCTCTCTTTTTTTTCCCCCCTGCTTATGTGATTTCCACACTGTGAATGCTTCTCCTTTCAGATTAACCACAGTAATTTAAGTGAGGCATGTTTTCTTTTGTAGGTAATAAATTAAATTAAAGCATAGGAATGATTCTTAGCTGTATTAGTCCAAGCAGTAAATTCATTGGATTTTAACATTTCTTAAAAGGGTTAATCTCTGCAATGTTTCAGGGATGGATTTTTATAATAAAGAGCTATTTTATGTATCTAGTTCAGTATCACAAAGATGGATTGGATTTAATCACTTCATGTTTTATTAAGAACTCACCAATCTTCAAGAATGTATGGCTGTTGTGTGCTTTCCACACACTGAGGCATGAAATAGATTACTTTCAATCTTGGATAAATTGTGACATTTAAAGTAAAATTTCTGTTTAGCTTCTGGATGTTCAGCAGTTCTTCAGGAAGAAATATTTCCAGTCATACTTTCCTTCATCCCAAGCCAACGGGAGTTCCTGCCAGTAGTTCTGCTATGCTCAAGTATCTGAGCCAGCTGCAACTCCCTGCCCATCCTGTTCTCATGCCCTTATGTTAAGCCAAGTGAATTTTCCTTTTGGTATGTCATGCAGTTCTTTAGATCCCTACCATAAATGGGCTGTACTGTCCACCAACAGAGTGACTTTCCATATCACTGTGCCTGGCCTCTGATGTTCTGAGGGATCTTACAACTATAGGCAGTTGAAAAAATCACTCCTGTATACACCACTGATTGCTACATGCAAACATGTTGCTTCTTGTTTATCTGTTGTCCACGCTGAACAAGTTTAAAAATAACAACAACAATAACAACAAAAAAGCTTTTGATTAAGTTTTTGAATTTCATTGAACTTCTACTAAAGTTAGCATTCCATGCAGAAAACAAAACCAGCAAAAGATGGAATGCGGTTTGCAAATGGTATCCCATCTGACACGTATAAATGCAGATGATATATTGTAGCATGTGTGTGTGTATATAACATTATTTTTTTTAAAATTCTATACTGCAAAGTTAGGAGGTAAAAATTTCTTCAGAAAGGTTGTGTTCTGTATTTTAAATAACATGCTCTGATTGCAAACTAGAGAAAATGCAATTTGTTATTTTAAAAATATTCATAAAATAGAAGTATCCCATCAACATTCAATGAATTTTGAGTATGAAAATATTGTTTGGTGGGGAGATACTGAAAATCAGGATGAAATGGGCCTTATTTTTTGAGTAACATGTTTCAGCTGCCTTTTCTGTAATTGGAAATTTACAGCGTAGGATATAAACCATACTGCCACAGCAAAAGAAGCACCATCTGTTATTCTGGGTACTTTTACAAACTTCTGCAATATCACAGCTCTGGTTTTCAAAACATGCTCTTACATTCACATTTTAATAATTTTCAAAATTTGAGCAAAGACCATGTGGTAAATCTATGGTTTTCAATTTTCCATAATAGCTTTTTGTTCTGAAATGTATTACCTTAGTTGGATAAGCCCTCTTTATTTATGATGATTATTACCTCCACCTGCTTGTAGAAAGTGTAATTATTTTACTTAGATACTGGCCGTGCATAACTATTTTGAAGATAATTTATAATACGGTGTTTCCAAAATTTCAAAAAGGTAATCACCTTTCCAGAAATCAATAGTAGCATATTCCCCTTGAAAACTTGCTGTGGCATTTGCCATATAGACCACTGCTTAGTAAGATGAGTATTTATCAAGTTCTGTTGCCAGCATCAAGCTTTTCTGTGTGAATTAAGGATTTACATGAATAGCAAAGAGAGAGGCTATTAATACGTTAGAATTTCCAAAATAACAAATTGGAATTTGCCAATATGGGACACCTTTTTATGGAAAAGGTTGTGTATGTAAGAACTAGTGCTATCTTGTATTGCTAGGTTGACAACCTCCTCCTCGTAGTCATTCAATCTGCCCACCTTGTGAGTCAGCGAAAAGCTTTCCAACAGTCTATTGAAGGGCTCGTAGCACTGCACCAGGAACAGACATCCAGCCAACCAGTCATTGCCAAAGCTCTGCAACAGTTAAAGGTAAGCAGTTTTCCAGATTATCTCAGTGAAAATTGATTTTACTTGAGTCACTGATGACTGTTAGAAATGTACAAAGAGACTAGATTGCAATGCTGATCACATTCTGCAACTGTAATTTGTGCAACCTCATTGGAATTTATTTTCAGTACAATTTTCATTCTGTTTTTGCAAAGGATTTGGGATTGTATTTTTGAGCAATGTTGGTATAATAATTTTTGTGCTAGTTAAGTGGGAAACACGTCTGTAATGTGATAGAAATATTAATAGCAACAGAATAAATACATCTTCATATGGTAGGATTATTGAATTGAAAGAAAGTGATTGACGTGGTAAGAAAGAAATTCAAAATATGTGATCTGTAAAGAACAACTTGTTTTCCGTATTTGGAGAGGATGACTGCATGTGATGCGCAAGTGAACAGGTCTCTGTCTCTCTTTTTTTTATTAGATTGATTACTTTTTTTTTTTTTTTTGAAGGATCCAGAAAAGAAAAAAGTTATTCTGTCAAAGTTGCAATATTAGGGCCCTACATTTTCTCCTGAGTTCAATAGAGGCTCTGACCATGTAGCAGGGTGAAAATGCTGCCAAAGGCTCGGTCATGTTACAGATAGCAAAACTCATTTTCTCATTTCTTTCTTCTTTTTTTTCCTTTGCTTTCTTTGTTTTTAAAATTAATCTCACACAAGCAAACTGAATTGCAGTACTTCAGTTCACAATGTGACTTCCTTAGTGCAAGTGCTGGAAGGTATTTGTTTTTTTTTCTGGGACTGAAGGAATTGTGATGACATTAAAATGCGCTTACATTTAATATAATGTAATTATCAGATTCATGTTTGCCTCAATCCTATTCAGATATAGAATATGAATAATAATTTGACGTCCCCCCATCCCTTTTTGTTGTTTAGAATGATGCATTGCAGCTATGCAATAAGATAAGCAGTGCCATTGACAGAGTTGATCATATGTTCACATCTGAGTTCGATGCTGAAGTTGATGAATCTGAATCTGCCACTTTGCAGCAGTACTACCGGGAAGCCATGATTCAGGGTTATAATTTTGGGTTTGAGGTAAGAAAACAAAGTTAATGAAAATATTAATTGTTTTGTGGATTTGTAAGGAAACCCAGTTAAAGTTTCTGTCTTTGCAGTGGTGCAAATAAGGTAATTAACTCTGTGGAAATAGGAAGAATTGTAGCAGAACATTTTAAAAATACGAGTTGTGAGAGAAATGTTGTGTGAAAAAGATTGTAGAGGAAGAGATCTATTATGTTCAGACTCCAATTAGCAGTCTGAAACTTTAAAAAAAGCTTTAAGAACTTGCTAAATTCAAGTGTAGTCTTGCAGGCTCTGCTACCTGTCTACATTTTAGATGAAATTAGAAGTATCCTTAGGTATTGAATGTCATTGTGTAACTCATCTTCTTGCTGTTTCTCAATTTACAGCAGTATAAAACTTTAATTAGAGCCTTTCTTTCAAAGTTTATGGTGGTTCTTTGGTGCAGTGAATATAGGTTTTGAGTGTCTTCCCTACAGTGCTGATGAGAAAATGTCATGTTCAGCTGCATTTAGTATAATGTTTCATTATTTGATTCCTGTGACCTTTGCAAGGTTTTGTTTGTGGTTTTATTTTCAAGATTGTATAGTACACTAACATACTAATATGGATAGTCTTAAAAACAGCTGTTTTTTTTTTTTGTGTTCCCCTAGCTTGCTTGAAATATAACGAAAAATAAACACTACTATGAGTTCAATCTCTGATTACGGAACAAAATATTCACGTGGGATGTTTCTTAAATGCTGTGTAACCTGTTTAACATAAGCATATGCCCATATGCATACAACAATTACAATATGGCTCAAGTGCTACTTCTCACTATAACACATTTTGTATCGTATACTTTCACATTTCTTTCTATACATATGCTACTGTTTGCATAAAATTACTTTGTTTAAGGAGAGGATGTGATTGTTATCATACTGCAGTTTTGTTAGCCTGAAAATATTCCAGTGGATACTGCAAATAGTACGTTTAATCTTGCTATTATTATGTGAAAAGTAATCTTTAATTTCATACAGTACCATAAAGAAGTTGTTCGTCTGATGTCTGGAGAATTCAGGCAGAAAATTGGAGACAAGTATATCAGCTTTGCCAGAAAATGGATGAACTACGTCCTAACAAAATGTGAGAGTGGCCGAGGCACTCGACCCAGGTAACAACGAACTTGTTAATGCCATAGTAGTTTGTGTTACTTCTGAATGCCGTACTGGACTTCTCATGCTGTGAACAGGGCTTAATTGTTTAGAAGTAGTTCTTTGGAACTATTGCTGCTTCTGTCTCTTGAGTTTTGAAAGTGATTTGAACTGTAAATTCATAAAGCCAAATGAACCCTGCAGCTGCTTTGCAGTCTTCTGCTGAACGTCTTGCCTCATGTTAGCTGGCAAAAGATGGCAAGAAAAAGTGGAGGTCGTTGGACTCAATTCAGAGACTAGATAAGGGTCATTAGCTCAGGACAAAAGTAGTATGTGACCAGGAGTCAATAAAGACGGCTGAATATGCAACAGTCATTCTCCAAGTATTGCAGAGAGAAAGGAGTGTTGTGCTAGTTGCAGAAACGATGCCCATATAGAAACCTTAGCCTCCTGTATGCGTCCTTTCCATTAGTCTCTTCTGAAAGTATGGCACACAGATGAGGAAGAATCGTTTCCACTCTGGTGAAAATTCTCCAGATTTATGATTGCGTGTAAATAATAGAATTCAACCTTTGTATTTGTGGATGGTTTTTGTTGCAGTCTGAAGTACTTACGTTTGCAAATAATTCCTTTTCCCAGGTTTATTTCAAAGCCTCTTTTTTAATTTATATGTAACCTCACTTCAGGAAATGAAGAAGTTGAAAAGCAGTATTTTCTGCTTTGAATGGCATGAAATTGTAGTTAGTTTTGTAACTAGAACTACATTATAAGTATCAGAATGTATGTTTCCTGAGTCTGTTGAGAGTGTTGTTGGGCCCAGTGGTCTCTCAAATTGTGCTTACAGTCAGTGCTGGGATACTAATGGGAAACTCTATTGCTGAACATTAATGGGGAGGAAAAAAAAAAGAGAATTTACATTATTTTGAGGATGGAAACAGAGAGACTGGGACAATGGCCCAAGAAAAATGATACCATAGCTTGATTTATTTAGGTGGTTTTGCAGTATTTTGCAGCTGGTATGTCAGAACTTTTATGCAATTCCATTGCATTATAAAATAGATGCTTTATATTGACCTGTGTTAGCAGATCACAACACATCATTGATGTTTGTTTTTTTTTCCCCTTAAAGAATAGGGCTGATCAATCTTTCCTGGAGGTTATTTGTTTTGTTTGCGGAAAGAAGAGGAGGAAAGAGTGGGTAGTCTGAAGCATGTGTGGATAGACTAGTTATCCTGGTGTGATGATTTACTTGCATTTTGTAGCTTGCAGCTGCTAATTTTAGTAGGTCTAAAAGGAAACAGTATTGGCGGATAGGGGGAGGTGGCTAAAGACACATCTCATTCTAGCCAAGTTACTTATTTGTTCTGCTTTACCAGTCTAGGCTCTGAAAACACAGATGCCCGGTTCTTGCTGATCAGATGCTTATGAAATCATTAGTACTCTTTTCATCTTGTTTCACAAATGAGAATTTAGGCAGGGAACATTGTGGTTTGGCTTGTTACTCTGAAACTTGTTATGAGTGAATTAAGGATACTGTTCCTGAAGATAGTACATACATCAGTATTCAGGAGCATGGTCTACTTGCTTTATTTGACAGTGTCCTTGCTAAAATCATGTTTTATCTGCATATAATTCAGCAAATATTAAAGCAAGTTAAATACACTACCTTTTATATATTAATCCATTTTCGTAAAGATTTTTTTTCATACTTGCAGGAGGAAAAATAAGTAACTGTCATTCAGTATTCTTTGATGTTGAAATTCTTATGGTGGCTTTAGTCAAAGAGTACCTAATTTTCTTTCTTTTTCTTTTTTTTTTTTCTTTTCTTTGAAATAGGTGGGCAACTCAAGGTTTTGATTTTCTTCAAGCCATTGAACCGGCATTTATTTCAGCTCTCCCAGAAGATGACTTCTTGGTATGGAATAAGTTATTCTCATTGTTGTTTATTTCTAAATACATGTGAAGCTATCAGTATCTGTTGTCAGGGGTATCTTTTATAAAGCTGTGTCTGACTACAGATGCTGTTCTGAAACAGTTGCTGTTGCGTACAACTGATGATGATGATATTTCTTCAGTTTGTAAAAATTATGAATAGAGTATGCTTATGACCACTAGTGTTAGTGTTTTCAAATTGCTGACAGTTTGCTTGTACTGTCTTGGGAGGCAATTCCCAGTTTCTCATGGGAAATTTGGTAGCAGCATTACTGCGTAGTTAAAATCTGCTGGTGTCATAATAAACTTCTGAATATGAGCTCCTGAGTCTCAGTTAGTATCCAAAGTTCACTTATGGTACGAATCCAAAAAAAAAAAAGTACAAAAAGCATATTTTCAAATTGTACCAACATGAAACACACTTTAAAGCATCTCTCTTTTGTTTTTACTGTAAAAAATAGTAGAATACAGCTGTCTTTTCCTGTGCTCTGCCTTACCCTTTCTCTTGTGGAAATAAAATCCTGAGAATTTATTCCTCTGATCTTGATACAGTACTACAGAGAAGTGAGAATACAGTTGCCACAAAGTAGCAGAATACAAGTGCCAGTGCCTCTAATTTTTATTAATTTCAAGACATGCTATGAAATGCCTATCACATTAGTCTTGGTTAATACAGAAACTGTATAGTTTTATTTCTTTCTACATATATTTTTGTCAAAAGCTGTCAAGTAAGTTATGTTTTTATTCTGTGATTATGTTGTTGTGAAAGGGTTGTCTTCCTAAATGACAAGGTTCAGCTTGTGTTGATAAGACACTAACACTGTAGTTTCAGGAAGTAGCCCCATAGCTTTACTTATCTGATCTGACAGTTTCTAAAATACCTGCTATTTTGTAGAGTGGTATGTGTAAATTTTAGTGATGCTGTCTTGCTAGATGTCTCTTCAGTATTTATGGGGAAGCTTCAAAGGAGGACAGAAGCTCAAAAAATCTGATGTGGCCTTTGACATTAACTGGTAATTTTGTCCATAAATGGAATTGATACCTTCTTGTGACCATGAAGGAGCGTTAACAGTCGATCACACGAGTTAGTTTGTTGACTGATAACTATCTTAACACTTCCTCAAATAGTATGTCTTTATGACAGAGTTTTCACATGCACAAAGACGACAACTCAGAGCCAACATTACTTAAGATAGATTAAAGTTAGACTTTGAACAAGTGAGAGAGAAAAGGAGGAAATTAAAATCTTAACTGTGTTTCTGAACTTTTGCTTTCTTAAAGAGGATTTCAGTTTTGGAGAGCATCACTTAAAGCTCCTGTGGTAATATAAGCTGACTCCTGTATAACACCAAGCCACAACATTTCACCTGGAAATGCCTATGTCAGTCCTAATCTCTTATTTAAATAATACCCGATGTCATTAAAAAAAATGACAGTCTGTATTTAAAGCTCTAGATTTGAAGCTGAAATAGATTTGAGCTCAGTCTAGGTTGATATGATATGCCAATCACAGTGTAAACACTTTTTTATTTTGTTTTTCTCAATTTAATCATTATTTTTCAGTTGGTCTAGCTTCTAGTTCCAAGTCTTCATTAAGTTTTTGATTTTTTTCTGGAAGAAATTTTGACTAGTCTGAATGACTGGTATATATAAGTGGCTTTCATAGCAACTGTACCTAACAACATAATTTTATTTCATTATTGTGAAGACATATTTTATCCCTGGTGTGCTAACAAGTAAATTGAACCAGAACAAATTTAATAACTTGAGATTATAAACACGGTAGATAGTATACCTCATAATCAATCCCAGATTGCCTGAGCCCAAGTTCAGTGGTCTAACTATTAAGCATCTTTTCCTGAAAGTTTTACTATGCAGTGCTTCATATTATGCTTACAGATTTTCATCCTGTAGTTCAGGCTGTCATACTCTCACCCATGTTTTTTGTCTGTTTCTTCTTGGGAAGCGCAGTTAGGGAAAGGGGGGAGGGCAGCAGAGGTTGTTGCAACTTTTTTTTTTCCCAGCAAGTTTGATTTTTAATTTTAACAATGGATAATTTTAAATTCCACTGGCTTTATATTATGATTTTTTAATGATATGTCATTGTTCAGTTCTCATGGTTACTTAATTTTTACACAGTCAACAGGCAAGGCAAAAATAAGACTTTCTAGCTTAAAAAAAAAAAAAGTTGTCAAAACCCTAGCATGGATTCAAAAATTTAAATTGGTAGATTGGGAGGGTGTGCGTTTTTTGCGATATTACATATTTAACCAGTGTTATTTTATTACTGTGAGCTTTACCATATAGTTATGAACTCTCTTGTAATGTAAAATATCACAACCTTTTCTGTTTGTCTTTTCTAGAGCTTGCAAGCTCTGATGAATGAGTGCATTGGGCATGTTATTGGAAAACCTCACAGTCCAGTTACAGGTTTGTACCTTGGTAAGGCAGAAGTTACTGGCATTGGCTCTGAAGTTTTGCTGCTATTTTTGTATAATTTTGATTGTAAGTTCATTTTAAAAAGCATAATAAATATTTTTAAGGTTTTCATGATTGTTAATGGGAAACCATGATTGCCTGAGTAAAGTTTAAATAGATGGTAGTTTTACTAAAGAAATTAAAAAGCTTTACAGATGCTTTTGGGTCATTTTGTTCTTGAATCCCTTTTTACCACTTCCTTGCATACTGTCATGGGGGAGACATTAGTATGGGTAAAACTGTCATATGTGTTTTTTACCCCACTCATTTTGCTTTCTATTGCTGTCTGAGAAACCTAACTCTGATGCAAAAGGAACATAATACTGCTGTTTGCTTGTTATTGCAAAATAAATATTAACAAACCAAATAATAAGATAATAAATCATCCTTAAGCTGTGAAGTTGTAATAACGAAGATGTAGTTTTAGTGAAGTAAGTATACATCTTCTAATTGCTGTTTTTTTATTCTCTTTAGAATCTTAATTATTTTACAGATGAGAGTTACATGATACAATAGCATGATTAATATTTATATATAATAGCTTTCTTTAATATTTAAAAAAATTAGAGGTTTTTCTTAAAGAATAATAAAATTTGTGCAGGTTTATACTTAATTTGGTAAAATAGCAGTTTGTTTTAATTTTGTGTCTTGAAATGCCCTTAGCAGAATTTTTTCTGACATCTGAGTAAAAGTCTTACCTTTTTTTTTATGTTTGCAGCTATTCATCGAAACAGCCCCCGTCCTGTAAAAGTACCTCGATGCCATAGTGATCCACCAAACCCTCATCTTATCATCCCCACTCCTGAAGGCTTCAGGTATTAGTCCAGATTTCTAAACTGTTTTTATCCCCTCCTGGTTATGCTCACTGTTAGTGAGTGGAACACCATTCCTTTTTCCTCTTGGAGGCAAAACAGCTAGAAAAAAATAACATCTGAATTTTATAAATGTGCTTTTAAAGACAATACAGTTCCCTTCTCTTCCTCACCCTCTCCTCCTTTATTTTAGTTTTTATTGGTGCATGATTCCCAGCTTTTAAGTCACTCATACACCCTTTGTCTTTCCTGAAAACTATGTTAAAGTGTAACAAATTTTGATTTAGTGAAAACTGCTCACTAGCAAGACATATTTTTTCCTTCTTCTCTTTGAATCTTTGTGCACATGGCTGGGACAGTGGTTTCTGTAGCCTAGCTTTAGGTAAGATGCAAAAATACAGCATTCCAGAATATGGTGGCATTTCTGCATCACTATCAATATGCTGTGAAGAAATTTAAAAGCAAAGGATGTGTTTGCTTCCCTTTGGATGAGTTGATACAATAATTAATGCAAATAATAAAAAATAGTTATAAAATTTCAAAACATACCTTGCCGTGCATCTTTTTACACAGAGGGTCTTATTTTTCAAGAAGAGCAGAGAGCAGTACAGTCAGACTATACACTGGACTTTTTCTTTTTTTTTTTGAAAGTTGCTTAGCTGTTGGCAGCAATTGGCACTAATCTAAAGATTCTGAGGTTTTTATTTATGATTATTCTTGTATATATTGACAGCTCCTGAAGCTTCTGAGACACAATTATTTTGCAGAAAAGTCTTTATGTACTTGAAAGACTTAAAATTGCACCTCAGTGTGCAAGCTTCAAAATTTTATTTTTAAACAAAACTTTCATCTCCATTCATTATTATTTTTTTGAACTGTTTCCTGAGGTTTTTCTTCTTGCCACAGCACACGGAGTGTCCCTTGTGATGCACGGAACCATTGCAGCGTTACTGTCAGTCGCCCCGCTCCCGTCGGTAGCGACTCAACTCAACCCAAATCTGTCAGCATTGCAAATGATACCAGGTAGCTTCACTCCATGACGTAGCAGTCTCATTCTCCTTACATCATCCATACAAATGTTTCCGCCTACTTGCATTCCAGTAGATCATTTGCACCATGCTTTTTCTTCCCATCATGTATTCCACTGGCTCCTTCATTCATCTTTGACTTGAGCAAAATCTTACATCTTAGAAATAGATGGTTAGACCACTCTCAGAATTAAAATGTATAAACAACATGGTAGTTTAAGCATGTGGTTCTTATGTTTTGAGTCAGTAGATAACATATTTGCTCAATAAAAATGTCCATGAAACTAACATAAGACAGTCCGTTCCTTGGTAATTAGCTTTAATAACTAACACTTGGCGCTAAGTTGACTCATATACAGATAAGCCTAAGATGTGGGGTGGGACTTTTTTGTGGGTTTTGTTGTTTTTGTTAGATAACAGTTTTGGCGTTGTTATCGTTTGTCATAAATATTTTGAAGCATATGGTGGAAACAGAGGATTAGATAAATAAGATTTCAGGAATATATTTCATTTGACGAATAAGATTTTCAAGTGCTGCCCTTACCAGATGGACAACAGAAGCACATGTTAAGGTGTTCCAAGAGGGAAGTAAATTTCATCTGTGTATATAATAACCTTCATGCAAGTCTTTTGAGTTTACTTTTATGGTAAGATGCAACTTCCATCCCACAGTAGCTGCTAGACATACAGCTTCTGAGTCCAGGCCTTTTTTATTGAAAATATGTCCTGAATTTTTGTCATTCAATCTATGTGGTTTTATACTTCATGCTTCCATTTTAAGCCCCCTGTTAAAAAAGACAAAAGTAGGCAGTAATCTGCAGCACCGTTTACTTGAAAAGCCACTTTCAAGTAAGTTAAATTCTAGAGAATTTTCACTGGGAGATTCTGGCAGCTTTATATGCTGACAGGGTAATGATTAATGTTTTTATGATTTTGAAAAACCAAATGCAGAACATGTTTATTTGATTATGTTTTTACTTTACACAACAAATGCAGGGGATTTTTGAGTATGTACAGCACTTAGATCCAAAGTGTTTCCTTGCTTGAAGTTAATTTTAAAGGAGAGAAAGGAGGCAATTTCTTTTATATTTGTAGTCTTTGTGGTGATTTTATACCAAATGCAACTGTCAGGCTTATAATTTGAAATACCTGAATACAGAAGTATAGTCTTTTAATGGTTTCTGTTATGTGCATCTTATGCAAATTTTGACTGAGTGTAAAGGTTAGCATTTTGACAGTTTCTTTTAGTTCTAGAAGATAGTCATTCTGAAGAAAAGAAATGAGAATTCTAGTTCTTAATTGCAATTCAATACACAGTACTTTTATGGATTGTAATAGGAAAGTTGATGTGAATGCAGGGTTTTAGTCTAACAGGCCTAGGCCTGCCTATCAAACACTTGTATTTTTCTTAGACTTCTTTGATGGCTTAATAGTAAAATATCCAATGACTTTTTTTTTTTCACACATTACCTGGATTTTTAAGTAGTATTGCTTTAACCACTTGCACTACATAGTTTTTTGTTTTGTTTTATTTTGTTTTGGTTGGTTTGCTTTTTTTTTTTAAGAGGATGGCCAATGTACTATATCTATAGCAAGTTTCTGCTGTTAATATAGTCAAAAGAAAGTAGCAAACTTTAACATTGCAGTCCTAATTACAGATTTCATTTATTTGTGCTCCAAAAGAAAAGTGGAATTTGTTGGGTCAAGAAAGTGTTATTTGTCTCTGAATGTAAGAGGTGTGGGGTCCAGAAACTCATTAGACATTTAGGAAATGATTATAAACATTAAATATCTATAAAAGGTTGAATGTAGGAACTTGGTAAATCAGTTGCACTAGGCAGTGCATAGTGCACAAATGCCACCATAGTTCTATAGAAGTATTTTCTGAAAAAATAAAACTGGAAAATAAAAGCCAAAGCAGCAATATTTAGTTATTTACATTGAGTTTTCTGATGGTTACAAATTTACACTATGTTGATACTAGCGACCTATATAAATATTTCATTTTTTATCTAGCTGAGGTTATTATTCATCATTTTATATTTATCCAGGGTCAGAGCAGAAATTTATCAAGTCTCCTTCTCTTTTACTCTGTTTCTTTGCCAAATAGCATGGAGACAATCTTTATGGACATAGGCAATAAAAAAAGATATGGGTGGCTAAGATGGGATCGAAATGGATTTTAGACAACTAGATTCAGAGTTACAATACTTAGACTTTTCTGTTCAGTTACTACCTCATTCTAGAGGCATCTGTTTTCACTAGGTGCTTTTGAACTCTTCGTGCATCTAGAATATTTGCTCTGTATCTCCTTAGTATAACTTCAGCCTTCTTGCTAATTAAAAACTCAACTTTGCCTGAGGAGCATCAAGATTTTTCACTAGTTCAGTTCCTTCTCAAACATAAAAGGTCTAGCTGACAGTTGCAGGGAGTGAAAAGCAAACATCATAGGGAGCATATTCACATGGGAATAGGATGTGTCTTGGGCTTGGGCTTCTGTTTTCAAGGTGTTTTATTATTATTATTATTATTATTATTATTATTTTACCAATCACAAAAACACCTTTTTTTTTTTGTGTAGGGAAGCGTTTTGTGTGCACTGTTTGTGATCCCAAGTATCTGTCATCTTTTTGTAGTTTTTAAATGCCAGTGAAGTGTTTAGCGACTTTCCCCATTTTCCAGTAATGTTTAGCTCATACCTCTAAAACATTTGGAGGTGTTAGTCACAGCTCTTCCCCACCATGCTTTAAGAAATGAAAGGGAGCCTTGTGCAAAAGGGACTTAGTGCAGAAAGACATCTGTGAGGGATTTAAGGCTGTAAAACCTGGGTGGCTTGATCAGTGTCTTGGTAGCTGGAAAAAGGTGCCTGAAGACTTAAAGGTTTAAGACTCATTTCTCTCACTACTGTTTCCCTTTCTGTTCAGCATGCACGTTCATCTGGATCTTATTCTGAGTCATCTAATTGTACTCTGCTTTCTGGAGAAGGTAGGGCCTGGGCTACTACTAGGAGCACAAACAATCAAGCTGCTGTCATTTAACACTGTACTTCTTCCTGTCTGCTGAGCTGTGGCTCTTCCTAGTATTTTTGACTTAGTGACTATGGGTTGTGACTTTGTACTTGCCATGCACTAGAAGCATATGAATTCAGTTAGCATCTTTCATCTGATAATGTGCCTCAATTTATCATCAAGCTGAATCACTTCTGGTTTTGTATCCAACCCTGGCACCAGCCACGTCGTGCAGCAGCTAGCTGCAGCTAGATGGACATATCTTTTTCATAGATAGGGTGACATAGCTAAAATTATGTAAGAAGTCTTCATTTGGGGAAAAAATTGTTTATGAGGGGTTTTCAGTTTGCCTCTCAGCATCAGTTCTTCTTTCATGTTCCTTTCATGGTTCATGTCCTAGACTTCATAGTTTTTCAAACTGCAGTTAAATTGTCATTGGTAATTATTTAGTGCAATGCTGAGTTAATTAGTGCAATGGCTCTATTTAACAGGGGTTCCAGTGTCCCTGAAAATGATCGACTGGCTTCAATAGCAGCAGAGTTGCAGTTCAGATCCCTTAGTCGTCACTCCAGTCCCACTGAAGAGCGAGAAGGTGATTGTCACAATGTTAGATTGTGATCTGGATATGCTGGTGATTTTTGTCATTAACATATTTATCTGTTACCAGTTCTTACCCTTTCCATTTTTTTTCACCTCTCCCATTTAAACATATTAGATTTCTAACTTTCAGACTTACTTTTTTCAGAGTAAGTTCTTCTGTTTTCAGACATATCCACTGTTCTCTTGCCTTCCATATTGTTTCTGAATTGTAACTGAAGGAATTTCCTGGTGTCTTACTAAGTTACATTATTCAAAGCTAAATAAGTACCATGATTGCTGATTTATATATCCCATTAGAGAGTAAATTTCTAAGTGTTGTTAATGAGATATTAATTGGACCCATCAGGACAGTGAAAAGTTCCCTGTCCAATTCTTTCACTGCCACTGCAGTATTCATGTTACAGATGCTTGCTGCTATTTGAATCCAGGATGAAATGTCAGGGTGGGTGACTTTGTCCCGATCAAGTCTCCTCCTTCAGGTTTACTCAATCCTTGTATGTATGGTATTTATTCCAATAAATACCTTGAAACAGAGTCACATACCTTGATTACAGAATAACAGACTGGCTGAGGTTGGCAGGAAGCTCTGGAGGTCATCTGGTCCAACCTCCCTGCTCAAGCAAGGCCACCTAAAGCAGGTTACTCAGGACCGTGTCCACGTGGCTTTTGAAGATCTCCAAGGAGGAGAACCCACAACCTCCCTGGGCAACCTGTGCCACCTGCCCAGTACAGAAATGCTTCCTGATGTTCAGAGGGGACCTCCTGTGTTGCAGGTTGTGCCCGTTGCCTCTTGTCTTGTCACTGGGCTCCACTGAAATGAGCCTGGCTCCACCTATTTCGCACCCTCCCTTCAGTTATTTTTACATATTGATAAGATCCCCACGAGCCTCCTCTTCTAAGATGGTGTGTTCTGTGCAAATTAGAAAGAAGTATGGAATTGCAAACAAAACAGAGTGATCCTGTGGTCATTCTGCAAAATGAAGCAGATTTCTACAAATATATGTCTTAGAAACATATACTAGGAGGCGTGTTTTGTTTTGTTTTAAGATGTTGAAAATATTGTTTGTCATATATTTAATCCTTTTATAATGTATATGTATGAAAAAGAAACTGGCTTAGATTGGAATGATACAGGTCTTTTTCTGAGGCAACTTAGAAGTTTGCTTTCCTACTGACCCGTATCCCACATTTGATTCTGAGTGCCCTGACTTGAAGTGCTTCCACAGGTGTGGAAGGAGATATCTCTTGGTATATAAATTAAATCCTATTTTAGAATAGCATTCATAATCTATTTTCTAAAGAGAAGTCATTTTTAAATTCAAGACCATATATTGCTATGTGGTTGCCTTACATACTTGTAGGGTGTATTAATCCTGGTATGTAAGATCTCAGCTTCTGCTGAATATAGTTGCATAATCTTTAATATGAGATAAAGCAACTTTTATGCTAAAAGTATTATTTCTACAGAACCATCATATCCAAAAGGAGATTCTATTGGCTCATCCCGGCGGAGCTGGGAGCTCAGAACTTTAATCAACCAGACCAAAGGTAGGCTACTATAATTTGGCGTTTCTTAAACTAGCGCTGTATTAAAAGACTGAATCTTAATGCTGATTGGAAAAGGTTTTCACAGCTTTGTTTTTAGAAAGGGGAAATAAAAATCTGCTTGCAGATAGGAGATACTGCTAGCAAAATCACAATGTGCACCATCTGATGTGGGAGTAATTAAACTTCATAATTTTTTTTTTTTTTCAAGTCACCTAAAGATGTGAGTAGTGTTGTCCTACCATTGCAAAATGCAAACAGTTATTGGTATAGGACTTGCAGAAGTTTCCTGTCCTGGTTGTGTGACTGTAGGAAGCACTTCCTAAGGTTTCTCCTCCATATGGGGTTTTCTTGTTTTGGGTGATCGTACACCATTTCCCAAATTCAAGGCTCTTATGGGCCCCTCGCTTCTGTCCTGCTGTTTATTTTCACGTAACTTAAAGTGACTTGATTACTTCTAAGACTCCTATATTGTATGTGCAGATATATACACAACTTACGTGCATATATTATGGCAAGCTAGAACCTCATGAAACATTATGAAAAAGTTTTCTTTCGCATAAAAAGTTGATCTCTCAGTGATGTGACTCAGGATGTGAACTCACTCGATGTGACTCACAATGATGAGAACACAGGAAAAACTTCAGAAATCTAGAAGGCTTATTGTTTGTTTGGAGCATAAATACTGAAGAAATTGAGTTTGTTTAATCTGGAAGGAAAAGATGAATTAGGGACAAACAAAATTTCTAAAAGACTGCTGCAAAGGGAACTGCTCTTACTATCCACTGTGAATAAGACAAGGATTAAAAACTGCTGGGAGGCAGATTTAGTGTAGATGAAGTGGTATTAATTATAGGCAGTAGAATATATCATTTGGGGGTATTTCACTATCTCCACATTTCAGAGGCTGTTAGAAGAAGGTTAAACTACTGTCTCTCAAGAGTGACAGATGTGTAATTTTGATTGTTTACAAGGAGGGGATAAGTTAATGCTTTCCTGAAATTTTTTCTAGCCTCACTGACAAGGATTCAGTTCCATGATTACACTTTAAAGCTGGAGTTATGTAATACCTTGAATCTTCGAAATAAGAGAAATTTACAATTCTAGAGAGTAAAAACTTAACTGCCCCTCTGTCCTTGGTAACTCCTAATGGCTCTGACATATTTCCACTATCTATCTGTGATTAATTACAGGTCAAATATGGAAAAAAAAAAATCAATGTTTTTCATACATTTGATTTCCTTGAATCAATTAAGAGATGAGTAGAAAAGTACCAGGATTCTCATTTTCCTTTAGTTTCATATGTGATTGCTAAAATGTTTTATTCTTTTGCTACGTCTTAAATTTGACTCACAAAATAGTTGTCGTCTAAGTCAAGTCACTTGATGTGATATCAAAAGGTAACAAAATAAAATATACAAACAGAATATTTCTCAATCAAGGAAATTGTTCATCACTCTTCTTTTAGACACTGTTTCAAAGCAAGCACCAATTGAAGCTGTTCAAAAGTCTGTTCAGTTGTTTGAAGAAAGGAGATACAGGGAGATGAGGAGGAAGAACATCATTGGCCAAGTTTGTGACACACCAAAATCATATGATAATGTCATGCATGTGGGTTTGAGAAAAGTGACTTTCAAGTGGCAGAGAGGAAACAAAATCGGTAAGTTTGTTACACATTCATTTATAAGGCTAAGGTACCAAGATTATTTTTTGAAGGAAATCTAAGACTATATTTTGAAATCTTGCATCTTTGTGTAGGTAATACCAGCTTTACTGAAATCAGGATGTTGAAATACAAAATACAGTGGCAGCTAGGATGTCCTTCATGTAGAACTTCAGTGAAGTTTTCATTGGTCAAGTAATAAGAAACAAAGGAGTACAAAGATTTGGTTAGGATGATTACTTGTGTATGATCCTGCAATTCCTCTGCGTGTTCAACCCTAGAAAAGGTTTGATGAGTTCTGCTCTTGAAAGAACCACAGATGTGAATGGAAATGAGCACAAACTTTGGGATTTGTTTTATTCACCAATGATGTTGTTGCTTCCCACATATGACTATTATTTCCTCTCTGGTTCAGGGTTTGTGGGAAAATCCTCATACTCATGAGGATTTTTCTTTCAGATTAACCTTTTACTGGAGTGAAAACATGATGCTGAATTCAGGACTATAAATGTTTCATTAGGTGTTACAGGTTAAAAGGTACTTGACATTTTAAATGAAAATACACCTAAATAAAGTTGGCAAGGTGAGCTTTCAGTGCTGTGTCTATTTACTGTGGTTGATGTATGTGTCACTTATTGAATGTGGGGTAATTAATTTTTTTTTTATTTTACCTCTGCAGGTGAAGGCCAATATGGGAAGGTCTATACCTGTATCAGTGTTGACACTGGAGAGCTGATGGCCATGAAAGAAGTGAGTATTTACTATACAAGAATCACTGCTGCCCTTGCTTTTTTTCCAAACCACATATACAGGAGTTGTTGGGCATTAAGGTTTTCTGAACATTGTTGTTAGCTAGCTCAAAAAGAATGGGAAGACAAATTGTTTCTTCATGTAGACACAACTGCTAATTATCACTTGTTCTTCCTCAAGTTGTTCAAGCTTTTTCTTACAGTTTAAAAGTTTCAACTTAAAAGTATGTAAAATGGATACCGGGTAATCTCACAAGGATGTTGAATGAATACTTGCTTAATATGTGTGAACTCCCATGAAGAGATCTTAAATTATTTTAGAGTTTTCTGATTAGAAAAAGGTACACAAATTGTTTTACTTTACAGTATTTCATCTCACATTTAATTCTCTTTTTCCTCATTTTTTAGAGAAAAATATAGGAAGTGTCACATCAGATTTTTTTTCAGCCTCTTTAGTTTAAGTGTAGTTTAAGTGAGCTAGGCTGAGTCACAAAACTGTTGACTAACCTGGTGGGTACAGAAAACCTAATTTTCTGTGTAGAAATGAGTAAAGCTGTGTAGGTGTAGAGATCCTTTTTTCCCTACAACACCTTGGTTTTTAAAATATTTGTACTGTTTAATTTTACTGCATTTCCACATCTTACAACCAGGATCATCAAGCATTCATAACAGTTACCGTGTCAGCAGTTTGATGCGAGAGCAGTTACATTTTTATGAGGTAGTTCCTCCACATGCATAATATGTATATGAGCTCACAAAAGTATGGAAAAGCAAGGCTGGGATTGTGCTTAACTTCTTGTCCAGTAGTCATTCACTGACTAACTAATACCAACACTCAAAAGTGTTTTTCCAGCTGCTGCCAAAGTAACATTTTCCACATTATTCGTAGCTCTCTGTGTCTGGAATTCAAAGTTGCTTTCCAGATGCAGGTGCTTTTTGCAGATTAGCATGTGTGCTCTCATTAGGGGGATTTTAGAAATTGAAGAAAATTAAATGGACCTTGCTTGACAGACACTTCCTTAATAGGCTAATACCCAGTATGCTGTAGTACTTTTTAACTTGCTGTAAGTATTCCACCAAGAAACACTTTTTTGCCCCCATTGTGGGCTTAAATGCAAAGTGCAACTTCCAAGAAAAAGCTCTTCTGGGTTTCCTTAGGAGTATCTCAGAAGAAGGTTTTTTGTTTGTTTTTAAACTGGTTGAAAACATTGCATTTCCCCATCTTCTGAGATTTCTTCAAGACTTCACTGTCTTAACCACAGTGTCATGAATGTCTCTAAAATGATAGTGGAAAAGGTTTACTACAAATGTAGTGCAACAGTAGTGCAACTTTGGAGTGTTAGGAAATATGTAAAATACTTTAATGTCATTGGTCACTTTTTTTTATAACCTCCATGTATTTAATTTTATCACCGTTTGAGTACAAATGATATACTGGAATTGCTGTACAGAACAAAACAATCAAACATCCTAGCAAAAAAAAAAAAAGGTAAAATATATGCATTTATTTATGTAGCAGTTGTCCTGTACTCAACGAAATTTCTGCTTTCTACCAGAATAGTAAAAATAACATCCCCCATAAGTTAGTGAGCATTTTGCTTATCTTTGTGCGAACAGAAGCCTTAAATCAGTTTTCGAGAAGATTGCTATTTTTTTTCCTCCAAGAAAAACCCATCACAGCATATTGTAGAACTAATGAAACCATCTTCCTTTAATCAAAACCTCCTTGATCATATGTTTGCAAAGAAACCCCTCAAAGAAAACCCCTTAGTCTCCTTTGATGAAATACCTGACAATTAGTCTTTCTTGAATGACAGCTCTCATTCATGTTGTTTTCAGATCCTCCTGTATTGCATCTACCTACCACATATAAGCTAGAAGGCAAGCTCCAAAGAGATGCATATATATGTGTCCACACCTGTAATATTTAAGTAATAGTATTTTCCCCTTATCAAGTTTATAAATCATCACGTGTATGTAATTTTCCAAAAACGATTTGGGGTTCTTTTTTGTTTAGTTTGGGGGTGAAGGGGTGGAATTTTGTAACTTTTTGTGTGATGATACTATTTCCAAAAAAAAAAAAAGCTTTTAGCTGCTTTCTTAATTTTTTGTTGTTGTTGTTCCGTAGCAATTTGAAACTTAATAACAGCCAAATAATGAAAATTTTTCTTGTAGATAAGATTTCAACCTAATGATCACAAAACCATCAAGGAAACAGCTGATGAACTGAAGATTTTTGAAGGCATCAAACACCCTAATTTGGTTCGGTATTTTGGCGTGGAGCTCCATAGGGTAAGCAAACATCACTTACTGGGAGGTTGTGTCTAGGGTTGGGAGAGAATTCTAAGAAGCTTTGGATCATTGGAGGTTTTACTTCAGAACACTCTCGTTTAACTTAATTGTCTGGATATCTCTTTGAATTACAAGAAGCCGTCTTTCCTATCAATGTTGAGATCTCTCTAAAACACAGTTTGCAGAAATTTGTTGAAATTGGTACATAAACAGAGAAGGCTTACAGTAAGTGAATAGAGTGAGTAATGCTGGAGCTATTGTGTGCTGCAACTCTGTCTGACTGCTCCAAATGCAAAGATGTTGTACTTTTTGATAACTTTTGTATGCAGATAAAGACTAGACAGCCTGTCTAAAACTCTTCACTGTTAGCAGCGAAGTTTTCTTGCTTGAGCAGCAGAACTAACGAAGCCTGGTTGTCTTACAGAGTTGGATCCCACAGTTGTGTGCTGAGATACCTGACTTTCTCTTACTCTCCGATTTCCATATACCCTCCCCTCCCCAGTCCCCTCAAGACTCAGGTCCTTCCTGTGTCTGTCTACCTGTTCCCTGGGAGGAAACAGGATGCTGGGTATCTAGCTGGAAAGTGGTGTGTGCTCTTGACTGACTTGATCAGTATGAATGTGTTGATTCGCTTACCCTTTGCTATTTTGGAAGGGGACAAAGGCTGCTTTCTGTCTGCATTTCTTTACTCGGGGACACAACTTTGGGTGTCTGTGCCACTGGGTCATTGGTTTCTCAGGCTAGTTCTAAAAGTTCAATGTCTGCCATCTTTTGTATTAAACCTGGCTGCAATTGGCTGAAACTTCCAAAATGGGCTTGGAGAGAGAGAAAGAAAGGGAACAAGAACCAAAGTTTTCCTTGAAGTGAGTTAGAGTTGGCATGCTTGTCTGAGGCACAGACAACAACAAAAAAACTTGCCTTCCCTAAGCAATTAACACGTGATAGTGCAGGAACTGGGAAAGGGGAGGGGGGGAGGATCTCTTTAACTTTTTGCTAAATATGCAAAGCCTATTTTAGTATTTCTGCTTAATGTACATAGAAGATTTCCCAAGTGCTGTTTGGTAGATTCCAAAGTAGCATATATAATACCACCAAACACTGTCATTTGCATATAAAGGATACAGATGTGAAAGAGATTTTCCACAGCTGTGCAATAGAATATTAGGATGAAGTATGCTTAAGAGAATAGAGCTCTGAAGAGATGCTTAATTAGAGATTCCATGGTAAAAGGTACCTCCACTAGAACTTGCTCTTTCACAAACAGTGAAGGATGGAAGAAAACCTTTGTCCTAATGCAGTGTTTAAAAAAAAAAATTAAAACCAATGAAATCCGGTTTGGTTCCCACAACAGGAAGAAATGTACATCTTCATGGAGTACTGTGATGAGGGCACTCTGGAGGAAGTGTCAAAACTGGGCCTTCAGGAGCATGTCATTAGGCTCTACTCAAAGCAAATCACGATTGCTATCAATGTACTACATGAACATGGTATTGTTCATCGAGACATTAAAGGTAACGTTAACCAAAAAGGTAATGTTGTTGTTTCAGTGTTGTAGATGGGGGTGTGGGGCAGGGATGGGGGACGTTTTTCAGATTAAGCACACATTATCTATACAACAGTTGAGTATAAAATCTTTCACACATTTTTCGATTTTCAATTTACAAGTTGTCAGCTAGTTAAACGCTCCTTTTTAAGTGCAGAACATAAAAATGTTCACAGATGGCATTGCAAACTCATAAATTGTGCCCATGATTTATATAGCTCTTGTAGAGGTTGTTAGGATTGTTGTGGGGGTTCATCCAAACTCAAATTTTGGTCCTTGTATTTCTAGCACTAATACTGAGTTATGTAATACTGTTTTTCTCATCTGTGCAAGAAGCAATGGCATTTTCTGGGAGCTGACAGGCAGTGTACTGTGCTAGAGTGGTTCAGCAGAACTTCTCCGTGTGATTCCCATTTTGCGGAAGAGTTTCAGGCTTTCAGACAAATGTTTGATTAAGCGTAGTAATAAAAGTCTTGGTAAAAGGAGTTAAATAGATATGGTAAAACTCTTACCAGTGTTCTGTTTTTTTGCCATACATTTATCTACTCATGCCTGGCTCTCAGCTTTTGCTTACAAAATGAGCAAATTGGAACAACAATAACTGAAGGGTGGTTGGTTTTGGCATTTGCTTAAGGCACACGGTGTCAGTCTGCATTTCACATTCATTTTTCTTTTCCTGCACCTACCAAGAACATCCTCCATGTCTAGTTATCTTGTTTGTTGTTTTTTTTTTCTTTTTTTAATCTGACATATTTTGCTCACCTATGGCAGAAACGTAACAGATGGTAGGGGAAACAATGCACACTATGCCCCACTCATTTTATGCTCATTTTATGACCAGGCAGTGCAACCCAACGATGCTGGGTTTCTATGTCCCTCTTGCTCACAGGGTTTTGAATCATCGCAGCAGTGTAGGAGGTTCCCAGTTGCTCTTGGTCCTTTGGCCTCGTGCTTCTCATTTGGGAAAAGAACTATCTACGATCCAGAGGCCTCCCACCCAGGTAGGCCACTCTTGAGTCAGTTTTGGCTTTTTTTTTCCTAGAAAACACTCTCCCTCACACCCGTTGCCCAGCAGTCTTGCCTTTTCTGGTTCTCCTTCCTGACCAAAGGTTTCTCTCCAGTTGTGGATTTCCCTCCGTGCTTTTCACAGTGCCTTCCTTGCCCTTTACTCGATCATTCCATATCCAGGTTCTGCTTAGCTGGATTGCGCTCTCCTGGAAGCTCGTGATCAAAATCCAAGGCTGACTGATAGGGATTTCTTTGGTGCTGCTCCATGTCATTGCTGATTTCTGGATATGTTTCTGAATAGGTCTTCCTCTCATCAGAGAAGTGCACAGAGGAGCTGTTTAACAGAACTGTAATGCTGTGTTATCTGAGGGCATTTCTGTCACAACAGGTTCCTCATACCAAATGTTGGGGTATTCCTTGGGAGTAATAACAGCTACAGACAGGGGTAACTGCAGACACATCTGTGTATAGACCTTCCCTAAACTTAATGACAGAATTTGAAGACAGACTGCGGAGAGGGTGTTTTTGTAAAGGATGCCTGATGTTACATTGCATGTCTCTTGCTCCCTGTCTCTTTTTATGCTAAGATTGAATCCCCAAGTTCTCAGGCTAACAGCAGTAAAGAAAACTCTGTTTTTACTTTTAGCATAATGCTAGATTTTCTCTTACATAGTCAAGTGCTCTTATTTTTCTGATGGGGGGGAATGACGAAATGTCATTCAGACTGTGTTAAAACTGCTTTTCTATGGGAATCTCACTGACAGATCACGCTAGATCTCTCATGGCCAGTTTGCCAAAAGTCACTGTGGATCTGTTTCTTTCAGCATCAGATAACCAACCAATTCTTAAGAGTAATTGTTTATATCTGTATCCTACAGTTGGCATGTGCAAGTACCTTGCGCTCAAAAATTAGGTCATTTGGTTAGTAGTGCCCACAGGTGCCACCATTGTCCTGGTGTGGTTGTGGCATCCAGTTCTGCAAGTGTAAAAGTTGTAGCAAGACACAGCTGCTGGGAATCCTTCTGCAACCTGTGGCTGCAAGAGAAAGCTAAGAGTAGCATTGGTTGCAGTTGACTGCACTGCTTTTAGTTGGCCTGCATCCATGTATAAAGTAGCTGGTGGAGTATGTAGCAGGCGATCAAGTCTTTTTTGGATACTTTTTTAAAAAAAATCTCTATCCTGCCTACTATGTTTTAACCCCTGTGGCTGAGACCAGATTCCTCAGTTACGATGACTTCTCTTTTTGCAAGAAAGCTGTTTGCTGAATAATGGAGAAGGATGAAATATTTAATGCTGAAGAGAACCTCAGGACATCTCTGGTTGAGCACTCTGCTCAAAGCAGGGCCAAGCTCAATATCAGATCCAATGTCAAGTTAGATCAGACTGCTCAGGACCTTGTCTATCTGAGTTATGCATATCTCCAGGGATGGAGATTTCCTCTTCCCTGGGCCCCTCTGCTGTTCCCATTGTGAAAAACTTTTTCCTGATACCTCCCTGGAACTTGCAAGCATTGCTATTTGTGTCCATTGCCCCGTATCCTTTCAGTGTGTGCCTCTGGGGAAAATTCTGTTTCCATCTTCATGATACAGTTACACAGTTGAAAACAGCAATAACCCCCCCCCCCCAGCCTCCTCTTCTTCAAGCTAAACAACCCCACCTCTCAGCCCCTCTTTGTGCATCCCATGTAGCAGCCCTCTGACCATCTTGATGCCTCTGGGCTGGGCTTGCCGCATTATACCGTCTGTCTTGTACTGGGGAGCCCCAAAACAATACAGATCACTCCAAGTGTGGTCTCAGAAGTGCTGAATTGAGAAAAATTAATCACTAAGGTCATGCCTGGTGCTTTCTCTTTGGGAGAGCAGGGCATATTATTGAAGAGTGCATTTGGCCCAAACCAAGTTGTTTCTTCAATGAATTTGGCTGTTGCGCTGCTTAAGTACTGAGGAGTGGCTACGAGCTGCCCCCGTTTGTGGAACTGTGCCACATTCATCGTGGGGATTTTGGTTCTGCTCCTTGGACTCCCAGTACTGAGAGCAGCATCTCTGGAATGTCACACTAGTGTCAGTTTTCACTGGGGTCAGCATGGGACTGTCTTGGCACACAGATACTGTGCACTAAACTTGAGTTTAAACACTTTGGGTCATAGCTACTGTTCTCTCTAGCAAGAGTACCATTTCTGGTATTTGCTCTGTGTTTGCAGTCTGCCCAAAAGGTCTTGTGGTGTAAATGGCAGCAGTATTTTGCTACCTCTTGCCCTCTACCAAGTACTCCCATAGGGCTGCTTTCAATACCGAATGTGGAGGAAAGAAGACACTGTGCCTTTTTGTTGTTTTAGCCATAGTCTCTGGTTTTATTTCTCTTATTAACCATGCAGATATGGTAGGAATTTTGTTATGTTTCCAATCACGCTGTCAAGGCTAAAAAGGATCGTGTATCCTCAAAGTACTGTTCTTCTCTTTCCCTTTCTCTTACTCAGGTCCTGCTGGATTCTGTGGAATTTCCTTCTAATAGGGAGACCCTTTCTAAAAATTCCTGCTAGAGCTTGGTCTTGTTCTCTAAAACGTAGGCAAATGGCTTACAAAACAGAGGCTCCAGCAGACAACACATCAGTGGAAGCCTCATTCAGCTGATGGAAAATGTCAGCAATACATCTTCAAGTTCTGGCTCTTTCTTTCTGGTGAAAGTTTGAAATTTAGGTTCATTATTTCACTGCATTTGACAGTTCGGGGTGTTCGCAGAAGAATTCACAGGAGCTTTCACAGTAAACTTTATGCTAAAAATTGTCATTACCTTTTTTTTCTTTGGAGGAGGACAGATTTGGACTGAAAGGCCTTACAAGTTGGTTCTAAATTGCATTAAATCAAGTTATCACAATAATTTTAGATTCAGTCAGAAAAAAAGATCTTGACTTTTAGCTCTGGCCCTTTCTACCCACTTCAGTAGCTTCAGAAGCTACTCTGTAGTCTTTCATGAAATTTGCAGGCAACTTGCTTTCTTGGGGAACCAGAACCTAAGTTTCCAAAGCCATCCTTGTAAAATATTTGCTAGTGATGCCTGTTTTTCCTATGCTCTTTGGGGCTAAGTGTACCCATTTGCTATATGTTAAGTAATTGCTTGAAAATCATCCAAAAAAGACAAGCTGTGGGCAGTTGTTTGAAGGAAAAAGCTGCTGGTACCTATAAATGTCAGTCATCTATTGCAGTGCTTATATTTAGCATCCCATTGAGCTGCCTTCTTGTACTGCTTTAGTGTGATGGCAGGTTGTTTTATTCAAGGAGCTGACGGATCGTCTTATGTGTGTGTTACACACGTAGATTGCAGGGTCCAGGTTGACTCTGGAAATCCATGTCCCTGGCTGGGATCTGTGGTTTGCCAGCAGAAAGAATTCTGATCTTGAGAATGCCAGGACTGGAAAATGTGCAGACACAATGTCTAGAAGAGTTGTATTTACTGAAAGTTAGTTCTCCTTTCAGAACCTGTAAAAGGCTTACAGTAACCAAAGGTTGGAGTTTATTTCTGTTAATGATTTCTCTCCTCCCTTTAATGCAGTTATGTGTAACACCTCTCGGACTACATACATTTTGCTTCTGTTATCAAGCATTCTCATAGCTGAAAGGGAAGTCCTTTGAGAACTGGGTAGTTTTGGCATCATTGACCTGCACTGCCTTCTTTGACTTGAGCTTTTTGAGGACTCTGTTTTCTGTAAATATCTTGGAGGTGCCCAGCCAAGCTAACTGGAAAAAGTCATTAATTAAGAGAACATAATAGAAAGGAGGAACAGCCAACAATTCCTGCACTGACCCATGTTAAAGGTGAAACAAAAGTGAGAAACTTCTTTTGAAAGGTTACATTCAAATGAGGCATTTTTTTAAAGAATCTTTTATGTGACATGGGAAAATGCTGTGTGTAACGAAGTCCTTGCATTTGCCTACTCGCAGCGTAAGCAGGCAGTTTTGTTCTGTGCATACCATCCATCCTTCTGTAAGAGAAATCACAGCTCAAGCTGCATCTCTGCCAGGTGACTTGCAACCTACTTGTGGTCTCATTGCAGCACTTGCAGAACCCAGGATTTGGCCTGACCTGTACAGTGAGCTCCTTCTGCTCTGTTTTCTGTTGCCTGTGTTTTGGCGGGATGTTGAACGAAAGAAGACCACTGGTTATCAAAGCTGCTTGGCTTATTTTGCAGTGTTGTGTAGAGCAAGTAACTTAAAGCCTGCTGCACGTTTCCCTTGGAGAATTTCAGCTCTGCTAGGGGAACTTTTCCTGGTGCAAGCTGGCAGTGTAGCCAGATACTGTAATGGTAGCCCTCCTCCAGAAATTATTCTGGAAGTAGAGCAAAATAGGAGTGGGCATTTGGTGGGATATGTAATAAACAAATGCTATAAGCTTAGCTTTTAAGTCTGCTGTGATGACCCAGCTGTATTGTATCACCTGTCTTGACCCAGCAGAACTGAAAAGATGGATACTGGGAGGTTCGCATCAATAGCCTCTGCCACAAAGCTCCTTAAGGACACATGTTTTTTTGCAGTGCAACACTCACAGGGATAAACACTGGAATTCATAAATTTCTGGAGGAGTTTTCTCATAATGAGCATATGTGAAAAGCTGATGAGTTTCCCTGCTGTAGTGCTTTGTGCTTTGAACATTTCTTGTTGTCATCTTCCAGTATGTTTAGTGTTAACTGAAACCCATCAAAATCCAGTTGTCTAATGGTAACATACCCTTTGGGGAACATCTCTAATGGTGTCATATTCCACACTTAATCCACAGGTAAAGATACAAGTGTGAACTCAGCTATTACCTACTGTGTAACTTCCAGTACTGTATCACGTTGAGAAGTCCTCATGCCTTAATGCCTGTCCTCAAGCATTGGTTTAACGAGCGTTACTGTTTTTCTTTGTGTTTCATAGGAGCCAACATCTTTCTTACCTCATCTGGACTGATTAAACTAGGAGACTTTGGCTGCTCAGTGAAACTGAAGAACAACACCCAGACAATGCCTGGAGAAGTGAACAGCACTTTGGGTACTGCAGGTGAGGAAGCATGTGCTAGGCAGAAACTTGTCAAGCTGCCATAAGAGAAAATACCTCTGTCAAAAGTCTGGACTGGTAAAACAACGTGGTTCAGAGAAACCTCATTTTACTTTGGCTGGTTAGATGTGCTTTACATCCAGAAGGCAAAAAAAAAAATCAGTGAATGTTGCAACTGGAAAATGTTACTTGTCTGGTTAACTATAAAGCTTCTGGATCTTTTGTTTTCTGGGGTTTTGCCTTTCTCTATAGCCTTAGTGAAACAGTACTGTTCTTACTGAACACCTGGTTAATCTATTGTTTTAAAAAAGGAAAATAAGTGAAAGCACATACTGTACTGGAACTTCACCATTTTTCAAACTGAACAAGTTACACTGCAAATGTGTGAAAGAACAAGAAGCCAAAGCCAGACAGAACTTAGCAAGAAAACCTAAGTGGTAATTCACTACAGATGTATTAAATACAGTTGTATTAAAAGCATTTGGTTTGCCCAGTTAATCACTTAAGTATATACTGTTCTTTGTGCTGTATGAACTAATGACGTTGTATGTGTTGTTTCAAAGCATACATGGCTCCAGAAGTAATCACTAGAGCTAAAGGAGAAGGGCATGGACGTGCAGCGGACATCTGGAGCCTGGGCTGTGTTGTTATAGAGATGGTCACTGGCAAGGTAGGCGTTCCATCTGCTGAATGAATGCAAAATGTCCTCGTCAGTTTCTCCAAAAGTTGTGGTTTCATTCCTAGCAGTAAGTCCACAAGTACCAGGGTGGCTTTTAAATTCCTGGGGTACAGAAATATATGCTGTGTTGCACAGCGAGTTACTCACTAAACCTTGCACTTAGCAATTCTATTTCCTGTTACAGAGGCCTTGGCACGAATATGAGCACAACTTCCAGATCATGTACAGAGTGGGGATGGGTCATAAACCTCCTATTCCTGACAAAGTGAGTCCAGAAGGGAAAGACTTCCTTTGTCACTGCCTGGAAAGTGACCCAAAGATGAGGTGGACAGCCAGCCAGCTCCTCGACCATCCTTTTGTCAAGGTTTGTCTCACGGCTTTGGCTGCAAAGACTGGAGGTGGGAATCAAACAGCCATAGTTGGCTTTGCCATTTGCAGCTGTGCCACAGGGCTTTCTATCGTGGGGGGAGGCTGATGTACGGTGATGCTGTACAGAAAGTACGGTTTGGAAATTTTGAAGAGGCACACGCATTGTTGCTTGTGAACATTTGGCTAAAAGAACCTGGTGCGCACCATGCAATAGACTTACACAGCTGTTGTGAATGCGTTATCTTTATATTGAAGACTTGTCAAACTCCATCTCAATGGTAGCTAATTGCATCTGAAGGGCCATGTACGTGCCTAAAACTTATACTCTGTAATGTAGAGATAGTGGTCCCCTCCATAAAAAAAGATTAAACAAGCACATCCTTTACCATCCTTCCATATAAGGATTTACTTTTCTTCCTTTTTTTTTCAGTAAAGTTCACACTGTTATCAGCTGTTTATCTAGCACTTGGCATTACTGTAACAAGTTGCAGTTCTTGCATGAATTTTAGTTTAATTCTTAGTTGTGAATATTTGCTTATTCTTAAGCAACAAATTTAGGTGTAGCAGTAACTGTAGCTAAATCCCATCCACCACAGAGGCAGATCACTTCTTCAGGGACTTAAGAGTCTGTCAGATGTGAACAGTTGTAATTCGTTATCAGAATAACAAGGGAAAAAGAAACCGTTTAAGATGTCCTGTTAGCCTTCTGTTCAATGAAGGTGCTTAAGTAATTGATTGTGATCTTTTTGCTGCAATAGAAAGACAATTCATTGCCTTTTGTCCCCTTCACAGGTTTGCACAGATGAAGAATGAAGTTATTCAAGCTCTGGCCTTTTTTATTCTGGCAAAAATACCTTTTAATCACTACTGTATGTAATATTTACATAAAGACTATGCTGAGAACAGTATAGAAGTTGAACTTATGAAGACTGCACAAGTGACAAGCGTCACTTCCTCTGCTGCTCCTGTATGTTTTACTTGGCACATGTTGCTCAAGTTGTGACAGTGTCTGCAAGTTGAAAGAAGCTGCATGTTTCAGTGAAAGTGCCATTACTACTGTATATGGACCATACCTTTTTTTGTTCTTTCTCCTGTTTCTCATTTTATTGAGAACTGTAATGTTAATATGTAGTATTTTTGAACTCTTTAGGTTCAGAAAAATGCTGTAGTGTTATCAGGCGTTATGGACCTTGTTTTTTAATCTGTTTGTTGAGTGCACTGACTGTGAACTTTTACTGGTTTTTTTGTTTATTTGTTTTTGGCAAGCTTCAGATTTGTTATGCACAAGGCTGATTAATGAAATTTTAAAAAAAGGTTTTTTCTCAATAAATGGTTTATTTTAGGAGTTGTTGGTGAAGGGTTTTTCTTCTGAAAGTAACTAGGGGATGTGGGTCAGTTTTTAAACGTTCTTCTTTCTTAAACTCCTAAGACTGCAGTGCTAACCTAATAGGAATAAGGGTCTTGTATATTGCTATAGTCAATGCTTTGTAAAGTACAAGAAGTGTGCAACGCAAAATGCTTCTTAGAAGGGATAACAGAATTAAGGTTTCCCCCTTCGCTCACTAGTGAGGAAATAAGGTGATGTCCAATTCCCTACACTACCTATTATATAAGGGATAGTGGTTAGGGCTGAGCTAACTTTCTTCTTGGACACAAGAACTACAAACAGGGAATGGCCACAGAAATGCCATGCTGACCAAAAAGAGAATCAATTAAGATTATTTCTTGTGTACTGTTTAGTGAAAACAAGAACTCATTTTTGAAATTTTTTAAAACCAGTTTCTGATCTTGGGCATTGATTTTCCTGTTTTTTTTTTTTTAATTGTTAATGGTCAACGATCTCAAAAAATAGAAGTGGCTAGCAAATAGAAGCAGCATTCTACAACATTTGATCTACTTAGGTATTCTTATTTTGTTTGGCTTGCTAATATAAATGTTTACAGTTATAAGTTACCTATTAGTGCAAGCTTATATATTTTTGTTACAGCTATAGACCTTAAAATGGATACGTTACAAAGCAGAGAGCTTGCTTTTAATATTTGGCTTCACTGCAAAGTTCTTTGTCTCCTCTTAATACAGAAATCCTTGGTTTACTACAGGTGAGGCACAGCTGGATAAGCTGTTGAGAAAGTATCAAAATCTGACATTTACATCTAGACATGCACCAGCCTCACTCTGCACATCTAGTGCAGTGGATCTAGGCTTTGAAAACATACAATGCTGAATTTAAACAAACAACTTTTCTTGTCTTTCATTCTTTCAGTAATGATAGGAAGGGAAGTCATATTGTCATCATAAGCAGCTGACTAGAAAAGTACCTGAGGCTGAGGTCCCTCTGTGGCCTGCCATGTTCTTCGCTTTCTGGTGCATCACAAGTTTCCAAGCAGTTTGTCTCCTCATTTGTCTTGTGTTAGGTATCCCTGTACACACACACAAAGTGAGGACAGCTTCCAGCAGTCAGGAGAAAGGTAAAAGCTGTTACAGGGTTGTTGTTGCTGACCAAAAGAAAACGCATTCACCGCACTTCAGCTTTTTATGCTTTTATTTTTGTATAAACAAACATAAGACTACTTTCGTTAAGGCAGTTGTAGACCATACAGTTGTTGGTGGGGAAGAGGGGCAAACACTGATTCCTACTGACATATGTCATTCTTTTAATACAGTGAACTGGACTAGTTTACCTTTGGCAAGTACCACTGAGCTTTCTCTGTTGGCCAGAGAACACTGGAAGGGCCCAGCGTTGCAGCTCTTGTGCACCGGGACTTCTAGAAGGATCCAGGACTGGCGTCTTTGGCCTTATGCCTTTTACAATGGTTGCTCCCAGGGAAATTGGTATGAAATATGCTAAAAGATCATTCAGAAGTATTTACGGGTTTGGTATTTTCCTCTTGGAGAAGTGGTACTGCATGCAATTAGAGAAGGACTACGACTCATAAGGAATGTTAAATGTCTCCCTACCAGCATGTTCACTCTTCAAAAAAAAAAAAAAAAAAGTTAGTCTTTATCACATGAATATGTATTTGCTGCTCAAAACTACTCACACCTGCATATAGAGTTCATTCTACCGCCGTGACAAAAGCTCACTTCATCTGTCAGGTAAGGTTTACAGTAAAATGCTAGCTTGAAGAGATCTTTTCTCTGCCATCCCCTCCCATTTTCCAAGAACTGCGTAGGCTTGTTCATTTACATGCCTGATGCATTACTGTAGACGTTGTGCTACTACATGTTATAAATCTGTTTTCCACAGTTAAGATGATTTTAGCCAATATAGGTGAAGGGCAGCACTTCAGCACAGAAGGGCATGTACTTTATTCAGGGAATAGCTTTATAAGCATGACAGTATCCTGTGGGCTCTGGCTGTATTTCATGTCTTAAAAAAAAATAAACCAAAGTCTGTGGTTATTTTTATGACACATCATACAACTTATTCCAGAACACTTCACGGCACAGGGAAGGCAGGTACACACAAGACAAAACCCCCCTTAACCTAGACCATCACAAGCCCCCATGCCTGTTCCTTCCTTCATATTGTACTTTTTACTAACCGCTTCCACTCTCAGAAGACAGTACTTGCTGCCACATGCTGAAAGCACCACTCCACCTGCTCTTTAGATACTGCATATTAAAAGGATTAGTTTCTAGATGAGCTACAGAACAGCAAATGCATATTTCATGCAATGATTCACATTCTGTTGTACTGGCCTCTGTTACCTCTGGCTTCAGTTTTATTATAGCATAAGAGAAATGCCTTTTTTTTTTTTTTTTTACACCAGCTGCTAGAACTGCTACTCTAAGACTGCTCACTTTCCTTTCTAGAAACACATAGGCTGCTCATGCCTAGACTTACTATGGTTTAGTCCCATGTGCAATGAAAACCTAACATCACTGAAAGTGTCAAAAATACTCCCCACTGCTCAATATCAGTACCTTTTGGTTTTAAAAGTTTTTTTTTTTTCCCCTAAACTGCTGATAGAAGTCCCCTCTTTCCCTTTTTATTTTTAAATTAGAACAAAACAAAACAAACACCTCTTTTCAGTAACATACAAATCCTTAATTCTTGAAGTCTATAAACAAGAGGGGGATGCCCAGGAATCAGTACTAGGGATGTGAGAGCAACACAATTTTCCCAAGGGATTTGATCCTATTTTAATTCAGAAGGGTGACAAAGCAAGTCCAGACAGGCATAAAAAATTCCCAGCCATAGCACTGTCCTAGGTCTCTCTCCTGCTTGCCTCTTTTCCCCAAAAGAAAAGCAAAAGATAATTTAAGTATTACCTCAGACAATGTTACGAGGTACCACCATGTGAAGTAATTTTTCAGAAAAGACAGACAGGCAGATTAATTAGGTTCACAACAGTATGGGTGTGGGGTGGTAACTTTTAATGCACGCTTTGCATTACTGTGTTACAGCATACCGGTTGTTTTCTGTTTCCGCCACTGTTAGGAATGCCTACAATTTTAATCTGTGTTTAAAGCTGAAAGTAATCTGTTACCTAATTTTTTCCAAACTATAAATGGCATTTATTCTCAAAAGAATTACAGGTTTCAGCTATCCCACTAACATTTTGCCTGGGGAAAGATGTGGCAGTGCGTAACTTAGCTCTGCTCAGGCCACAGGGCCAAATTCCACGCCAGGTTATGCCACTGCAAGGCTCTGGGCTAACAAAACGGGCCCCTTGCCTGAGTCTGACTGAAGTTTCAAATGTGGTGCTTACTGTGGGAATAAATTCTAGATGTCAAAAAACTCTACTGCACTCCTGCCAGTTCAGTAGAGTTGCAATATTGGTATCACCAAGCAGAGCATCTTACTCTATTTGAACACTGAGAGATTACTGTTTTTAAACTGTTAACATGTGAATTAGACAACTATCAATTTCAATTGTCTTAAACCAATCTTCTGACATTTATCCATTCCTTAGATCAAGTTAAGATAAAGCCTGCACCTCAGCAACCACTGATTAGTTTCCAGGTAGAGTCTCACCATACCAGCACGCTGCATTTTTTTTTCTTCAAAACTTAAGACACTTTATATGAAAGCAAACCAACCAAACAAATGCAAACCTGTTGAGAGTATACACAAAGGAGTGCACCTTTCAAGCATGTAATCCAGCCCAAACCCCAAGAGAAAAATAACAGGAGCACAAATTCAGATATGCATGGCAATTGCTCATCCTACCCTTCCTCTGACCTCACTTGAAGGACCGTGATATGCACTTAAAAGTTCTCAGAAGTTGCATTTGTTCCCTTTGGATTGAAGCAGTCTCTGAAGATCCTACTTTCGTTTCTGCTTGTTGTCATTGTTGCCATAGGTGGAGCCCTTGTTAATTTCCGTAACACCTATCATCCATCTGACACCAACAGAAGCTGCAAAATAAAAATAAAGTAAGTTAAAAGACTATTTGCAGACGGGGATTCAAGGTCTGTACATGCACAGTGTTCTGAAGGAGACAAACAGCATTCTCCGCTTCACAGTATTAGAGCATTAAAGTACTTTACCTTTGGTAAAAAGCGCACATGAGCTCCCCCTTGTCAATAATTGCCCACAGTCGCTTCACTACAGTAGGTCGCTGGCCTAAGTCTTGACCTCTCCTCGCCCACCAGCAGGGAAGAGGCTACCTGAACCAGCACGGCTCCGCAAGGCACAGGCCTTACGTGCTTGGCCCCATTAAACCCTAGGCACAGCTGGCTTTGAAATGGGGGTGCTTTGGGGTTGCTGGCTTTCTTTACCTGCCTCTCAGGAGTTACGTGACAAAATGCACTAACATGTCTGCTTGTGATGTGTGGTGGGGAAGGGAATGCTGCCCGCTTTCAGCAACCCTAGTGCCTAGAAGAGTACCTGCAAGGGCCGTCATAGCTTGATTAACCAAAAAGTTATAATTTGTGGGATTTCTTAACTACAGCTCATGAAATAATCAGTTATAAGGGGCTGAGTTAATTTAAAAGACTTAGTGTTGATATAGGAGTAATAATCCACCATGCAGAAGGATTTTTTAATTTATTGTTAGCTTCTGAAGTGACTGTTCAACTTAAATGCAACTTAGCCTAAGCCCTCACTATCCCCTCACGGGTGTCCTTTTGTATGTTGTTCGTTTTGTTAAAGGGGCTCAAGTGCCCACAAGTCCCCAAACTTCTGCTCAGCTACTGTACAAATGGCTGCACTGCCTGTCGGAGGGACCTCAACAGGCTGGAGAAACAGATTGGCAGGATAATCCAGAAGTTCAAAGGAAAATATGAAGTTCTGCACCTGGACAGGAATAACCCCATGCACCTGGACTGCCTGGGGACTGAGAAAAGCACCTTTGCAGAGAAGAATCTGGACATCTTGGTGGACGTCAAGTTGAACATTAGCCAGCGACGTGCCCTTGCAACAGAAGCAGGCCGAGGCTGTGCTGGCTGCGTTAGGAGCAGCACTGTCAGCGGGTCAGGGGAGGTGATCCGTCCCCTCTGCTCGGCACTGGCGAGACATCTGGAGCGCTGGGTGCAGGCTGGGCTCCCCAGTGCCCAAACACGGGGGCATACTGGAGCAAGGCCAGCAAATGCCACAAAGCTGACTAAGGGAGTGGAGGAAGTGTCTCACAGGAGGAGAGGCTGGGACAGCTGGGACCATTCAGCCTGGAGAAGAGAAGGCTCAAGGAGGATCTTATCAGTGTCTGAAGGGAGGGTGTAAAGCAGATGGAGCCAGGCTCTTCTCATAGCGCCCAGTAACAGGACAAGGAGCAACAGCCACGAATCAAAACACAGGAAATTCCACCTGAACATAAGAAAAAAGGAAAATCCTTTATGGTGAAGGTGGTTCAACAGTGGCACAGGCTGCACAAAGAGGTTGTGGGGTCTCCACTCCACTCAAAACCGGATGGGACACAGCCCTGAGCAACCTGCTCCAGCTGACCGTACTCTGAGTTGGGCTGGACGAGACAATTTCCAGAGGTCACCTCCCCCCTCAGCTATTCTGTCTTCTGCCATTTGCTTGGGTGTAAGGCACTCGGTATTGTTCTTTCAAAACAGGAGCACTCAACTACAGACTTGTGTTCTGCCCAGACACCAGAGAAACAGGGCCTCTCACAGGCAACTCTCTGTACAGTGCACAGCACAGAGAAAGCTGCTAGCAAGTTCACTGGAACTTATAATCCACTGTTAGTCCGTGAATGGAAACACAAACAACCGGGACAAGTGAAGGGTTTCGCTCACACAAACAGAAGAAAAACATCTTTGACGTTTAAACGGCCACGAGCTAGGGAAGACAAGAGGAGGACCCAACACGGCCTGCAGTCTGGGATCACAGCAGAGCAGTAAGCATGAAAACATTGAGACTTTAACCAGAGGGATATAAACTGCATCTGGAGAGGGACACGGAGCATAAATAAGAGCAACTGTTATAGCAACCACACAGCACAGTGGGGATTTCATACGGTTCCAGGAATGCCGCTGCCTGGACACCAAAAAATACTTCAGTCAGCAGTTTAGGTTTTTTTCCTTCTCCTTTGCTCCCTGACAGGAACTGCCACTGCCCTTCACCCTCATGTCACCTCGCAGTCCTCATCAACCCGGGGCAGGGGCTGCAGGAAGGCACTGCCTGTTTGCCAAGCCTGTGGACACAAGGTGGGGAGAAGTTCTGGGGTGCCCCAGGGGCCTCTCCTCACCTCTCCTGGAGCTGACCTCCCCCCGGGCACACCACTGAAATCACCTCAGCTTCTGGGCAGCATGTCAGTGTTGTTGACCAGGAATACACCCCCCCCACGGTTCTGACTAATTATGGGGAAGGTAAGAAGTGATGGTTTCAAAGCTGGGTCACACTTCAGAAAGAGGGTGAAATCAGAGCTGTGGCTGAGGAATACCCAGTACCAAGCAGTAGGTAGTGGAGGTGAGCACCACAGAGCTGCCTGGCCTAAGAGAAACAGCAGCACAAGAATTGCTCTTCAGACACGGGATAGTAGCACACTGGGGGCCTCTTCAATCCCGAAAGAGCACAATTCTAGTGATCTCCCTGGATATCACAGCTACGTCCAGTGAAAGGTTTTGTGCAAAGACACCTCTGTCAGCCTCTGTTCAGCTCAGTGGCAGTGTCAAGCCCTGAAATACCCAGTTAAGTAGATATGGTAGAGGGGCTCACAACAGGCAAAGTCAGCTTTATGGAAACGAATACCATTTTTAAAGGCAAGGTTTGGCTCAAGGAGTTAAGAGGGGTGCTGGATAGACATACAGAACATGGCAAGTGTCATGAGTGCATCATTCAAGTGGATTTGGGCAACAAACACAACAGGTACATTACTAATTTCACTGTCACAAGATTACGCTGAGACCTACAGGTTTCTAGAGTAAAGGAAATAGGATGAAGAATTTCTATAGAATATTAGAGTCTATACCTTGTAAGTTGAGAAGCAGGCTGGCTAACTTCTATTTAATTAAACAGCTGTGGATTTCCAGCCCAAGGCATAAAACTAACTGACTTTTCAACTGATTTCTTAGTCTGAAAGACTTCTCTGATTTGTCACCATCTGGAATAAATGGATGGTAAGAGACCAGTGATTCTGCCACTTTTATCTGAAATGGCCACTTCTTTGTTCCCTCTACAACTTACAACCTTTGCCCAAATATAATATGAAGACAAGATTTCCAAAGCATACAGAAAGCCTTGGCACTCCACATTATGAATATAGCTGTAGAAGTCCAAGTTTGGAAACAAAAGCTTTTCTACATTTTTTTAAACACCTCATCAAACATCACAGGGTGATCTCTTCCCATTTGTTTTAAATTACTACTTGCAGATGGAATGCTCTCATCAATATCTGCCAAACCTTGGTAGATCCTATAGTTCCAAACCGGTTTTGTGACTACAATGAGCACCACATATGAGAACTGAAAAAAAATACCAGAGCAATTAGGGCAAAACCTCTTCTGCAGTATTGTAACTATCAGAGCACTACATACTTACATACAGAGTTTGATGTTGCAGCATACATGAGGACAATTTCTCATAGCAAACAGGCCCTGCTCAGACAAATCAGAACTGCAAATGAAGGGAAGGACTATAAGGGAGGCAGAAGAGGCAAAGCTACAGATTTCTTTCTTACTGTTCTTTCTTCCCTTGCTGTGCTGAAGGGAAGCTTGCAAATAGCGCTAACATGGGCCACACGCCTACAAACAATTCTTACCTTAGTGTATGCTCCAGTGGTACCATCATGTTTAAGGACTTATTCTGCTGTTATTTTAAATACAACTATGGTAAGGGAACATTTTTTACTTTATTTATTTATTAATTTATTTTACTACAAGGAAATAGTAAACATCTAACCATCAGCTATGAGAATTTAAGCCCTGTCCTGAACAGCAGGAGAGAGAAGCTACCAGCCAGGGCACCCCCACAGTGCTCCATGGCAAGCTACGGAAGGTAACTGAGCTCCTGCCACCTTTCTGCCCATCATTATCCACCAGCCAGCTGACACAGGATATCGCTACAGACCTGCTCTGCCAGCCAGAGCACTGGGGGCTGAAGGAGGGTTGAGTTAACACAAACTATCAGCAATGGAATCTGTTTCTTGAACACAGCTCCAAGAAAACCAGCACCCACACACATAGTACCACATCCCCCAGCATAAACATTAGCTGAGAGCAGAGGATTTCCCCCCTTTTCTCTCACACCTCAGGATTTGCTCTCATCTCTTTCCTGGCGTTTGCACCACACAGCAAGTGCTATAAGCAACCCGGGATGTAGGGGTATAGAAATTTCCCATATATATTCTGCTCTACACTTGAGTTTCATAGTCTACACACTGAAATGAAAATTTGTACAATTAAGACTTATATTAACGGTACAAATTTCCATTTGAGGTCTATCTTATATAGTATAAAGGAAATGAAACAAGTAACAACAACAAAATAAAAAGATCAGTTTTAGGCACCAGGCTCAAAGGCCAGATTGTCTGGCAGCTCCACCAACAAGCAGAACCAAGGCAGGCAGAATCCCGCACCTGGTTTGTATCCTCCTGCTGTTGTAAAACTTCCTGTAATGCTGTGGGCTCATCCTCTCCCCACCATCCACTCATCTCATCCTACGGGCATCAGCAGCTTTGCTGCCCGCATCACATCACGCTCTGACCCTTTGGTCCACATTCTGCACTTGGACACTGTCAAGTCACCAAGGACTCACCCCTATTTGTGATCCCTATTTGTGAAGGAGGTTTTCTAATAGCACTGTCCACACACAGCAGATATTCAACAGCTCCTGCAGAATCAAAACTGGCTCACTACTACTTATGCTTGTTTCAAATGAAATACTTCTCCTGCCTATGATAATTAACTGCTGGACCCATGCCATAAGTGCAGATGCCATTATGCTTTTAGCATTAGACACGTAAGAGCTACTTCTCCATTTAAAAGCCAAGAGAAACCCTCTCATCTTCAGCACATGGAACTGATGAAGGCTCTATATTAAAATACTTCTGGAGCATAAAGGTTGTTCTTCTCAGCACAAGTTACCAAAACATGAAAGGCGACCTAACGCTGGGTTCTTTGGAACCAAATGAGATTAGGGAAGCAGGAGGAGGAAGGAAGAAAAGGAAGCTACTGTCAAATACACCTATGGACATTTGCCAGACTCTCTGCTTTAACGCTGAAATATCAGCCCCAAGTTTTGAATAAAAGTTGTGAATTAAGTACATAAACATCTTGCCATGTGTCCAATGAAACTAAAGCTAGTTTTCAAGAGTCTTTTGTCCCTCAAACTGCTTGAGCATTCATCCTCTGGAGCAGGGACTGCCTTGTGTCAGTTCAAATAGCATCACAAAGGACTCCTGGTCCCAGACCAGTAGTTAGATATTAGCACAATACAATGATTATTATGAGTATAAATAGCCAAACTGCTGCACAGCAAGGCAAAAGGGGATGGCTCAGCATTCTCAGTATAAAGAGGAGACATTGTTTATTTAGGGCTGAAAGTGTTTGAGCTGAACCAGCAGAACTATATATACGTCGGTTATTCATTCCTTGGACCTGAGAGTTAGGTTCTGAGGTATTACCGTGCTTTCACTCCAGCTCGACCGCTACGGGGCATTTCTCTTACGGATCGTTCCACCTCAACAGCCACTTACAATCCAGAAAGCATTTTACTGGAGAGCAAAATTAGCAGAGACTGTCCGAAAGACAAATAACACTCTGGAAACAAAGCAGAGGATATCAGGTAATAGGGCCTCCTAGTCCCTCCTTTCTCTCCTATCACAGAAGATTTAGCATAGGTGCAAATAGCACAATATATGCATAATAAAAGTAATGCTATCAGGTACTGAAGTCTGCTCTTTGAAGCACTAAAGTCTACCTATAATGGGCTATGAGGGACCACAGTTAAGCTTCCTGATTCGGGTGAGCTGTCAAACTAGTACATATACAAATAATCCCCCAAATGCTACTGGAGCTTCTTCAGTTAATCAGTAGATGGAAAGGGTGTCCTAGGAGCGATGTGAAAAGGTGGTTTTATCATCTGATCACAACGGGAAATACACTGCCCTCATTTACAGAAAAAGCTTCCTTTGTACTGTTAAGCCAGCAGGTACCAGCTCACCACTCACACTGGAAAAGAAAGCAAATACAGTCCTCTCTGCAGTGCTGCAAACTGCAGCCGGCACCAGGAGTCACAACCTCCAGGGTACGTTTGTGGTCCTCTACTGCTACCTCCTAGCCATTGCAGAAGTCATTTCTGAGACCTTGCCTAAAGCTGGAGAACTGCAAAAATGAAATACTGGTTGCTCCTCTGTCAGAAAATGGTTGTATCACATCCAGGACACTCATGACAGAGAGACCCCCGGGATAAAAAGCACAGTTTGGGGAGAATGGCTCTGCTGCAGAAACTCAGCTGCTGGCTACAAAAGTCAATGTAACTGCTTGGGCTGAAGTTAGATGCTTCCACAGAATGAGACCAAGAATTCCCAACTAGCAATAACAATGCTTTCAAAGGGGTACAGTTAAAAAGATAGAGACTGTAACATAGTAAGGGAACTGTTGTCCTTTTCGTGAGTAATGACACATCCACCTTCAAGTGACCAGGGTAACCCAGATCTGCCTTTTTTTTCTGAAGGCTGAGCTTCCCTTCCCCTCCCACACATTCTCTAACCTCCACAGCTCCATGGAGGCTCTCTGCTAGTAAGTGACATCACCTTTCTTTTTTTTGCCAGCTCATCAGCAAGAGGTGGCTGGCTGCGTCTAATCAGATGATACCCTCTGCTACAGGCGATACAGTGTCTTCTGCCACACTGCAAATCCTGGCCAATTACAAGCACTTTGGGTATGATCACACCACATATTCAGAGAGAAACCAGAGCTGTTGCTAAGCGCAGGGGTCTTTCAAATCCCTGCAGAGGACTGGAACCTGCAGCATGCCACAAATGTGGCTGATACGTATGGGGCATCAATGCACATCACATAGTGGACTGTTAATCTCACCATTCTTAATGTGTTCCTCAGCTGTGCTTTTGCTGGCTGGGAGCTCAGGCAATCATTCTGGCAGCAGACTGCTGCTGTAGTTTGCTGTTAGCTCCAGCATCACAAATAACCTGAGAACAAGTCCTTTGGATTATCACTGCATTCAAAACAGGACTCACAGCAGCTTGCTCACTAATCTTGCCTTGTGGCCAGAAGCAGAAGAAAGCTAAGTGGGGAGTAAAACAAAAACAAAGCCAACCAAACAAAAAAGGTTTAGCCGTCCATTCTTAGTAGCATTTTTGTTTTCATTACAGGTTCTTTCCTTCCTGATAAAGAGGCAGACATGACTTAGTCTGCTATGTAAAGACCGCTAATGGAAAGATGATACTAGACGACTTAGGGGAGTGGGGTGGTCACTTGACTATGCTGGACTATAAGGACTAAATCTAGAAACATCACATGTGACAATACCAAACATTAAAGCATCTAACCTTGAAATTAAAATCCAAAACCCTGAATTATGCACTGAGGCTCCCTGTAGAGAGCATGCAGGACATAAGGCACCTTGGAATGGCATATGAACAACCAGTCCACTGAGTGGAGAAGCTAAATTAAGAAGAAAATGCTGAAAGATTTGGATGAATGCTGATGAATTAAAAAATGTTGCAACAGCTGAGCTTCAGTGTCCCATTAGACCACGGCTCCACAGCCCTGTACCAAACAGACTACTCCAATATTTCTTCCAAAGGTAGACTATCTGGTCTCAAGTGCTATTGCCAGTTGCATTTGCAGATGTGTCATAACTCATCCGTCCACTTTTGTGAAGTTTTATTTCTTTCTTAAAGGATACTTGTAATATACTCAGACATTAAGGTGATGAAGACATCAGTACACGAGACAGTGCAGCCACATAAGATACCTGCTTTATAAATGTATGGCTTATTCTGGATGGACACCTGTTCAACTGACCTGCAGTCAATATGCCAAAAAGTACAGACAACAAATATGATTTAGTCTGCAAAATTGGCCTGGTTCCTCCTTTCATGAATGATAAGATCTCCTTTGGGCCAATTCCTTGTTTCGTTTCCCTTCTTCCTTTTAAATAACTTAACCACTTCACAAACCAAGACAGCTCACAGCTACCACTACTTAACCTATTCCGGGCTCACGTGGGTATCAGATGCCCAGCTGAGTTCATACATCATATACTCCGTCACAGAGGTTATATTTAGTAAGGCTCAATAGGCCAAGTCAAACAATTATCCTTCAAGTAAACTTTCTGTCGGAGAAAACTTACCCATTACAATGACAAATGCAAAACTAGCCAGTGTCAGTGATGATCCACTGTTGACCATGTTGATGAGCAGCTTGAATAACGGATATAGCAGCAATAAAGCCCAGAAAAGCCAGTTCAAAAGCGTCCATGGTCGTCGGGGTGGTACTATAGGGACTGCCGGGTAGGTTCCTGTTCGGTAGTACTCTTCCTGGAATGCATCCTGGTAGAACAAAGGAGGGGCAACAATTAAATTCCCATCTGCCAATGAAACTAGCCATTCCTGACTTTGATGTTTCTCCTTCTACATGCTTGTAACCCTGAGGGAAGATCAAAGACCGAGTAATGGCTGGAAAGCTTGTTCTTTGAAGTCAATGAGCACATACTCGAAAAAAAGAGCTTACATTGATGTGTGCACCCTTTCTTTCTCCTGCACATAGAAGCCTGAAAAATGGCATGCCTAGAGTGTATAACAAACCCATAACAACCTCACCCAGTGGGTGAGGGGATGCACACTTGCAGTAATGTAGATATCACTGTTGCACCTCCTGCAAGAGCCACAGCCTTTGGACAAATAGTGCTGGTAAGCCAGGAAAGCGTTTGGGCTATGTCTGCAGTAACAGATCCTCTGCTCCCTAACGTTTCCTCCAAGCATTGCTCTAAAACAGCATCCACAGCCCTATCAGAAAAGGTGAACAGACACCATCTTGTGCTATATACTCCAAAGAACACCTCTCCCCTCCTGTCCACTTTGTCCCACAGACATAGTCTTACTTACCTTGTTCCCTCCCATGCAGCCTGTGGAGGAAAGGGTGGTTAACCCCTCTACAGACAGTTGCGCACACAAATAGTTTAAAGAGTCTCCCACTATTTTTGTTCAAAGGGCTCTTGCGTTCAGTAGAATAAGAGGATGACGGTGGGGCGGTTTTTTGTTTGCTTTGTGGGTTTGTGGGGAGACGGGGGGAGAAGAAGTTTGGTTTTTCTTTCGTTTTGGTTTTTAAAGCACAGAAGGCTTAGCCTTCAGTACCTTGCTCCGAAGTTTACATGGATGAACAGTATTGCCTTTAGCAATGTGATCACCCCAAGGTGTCAAGCTGGTGGGGAAAAATGCCCTCCTTCTGGTTCCAAAGCAAAGATTATTAATCTGATTAGCACATAAAACTGGTTAATTAACGGAGTCAGAATTAGACTGACATAAAAAGGAACCTCAGTTGAGTCAGAACAAAGGGCTGATTTTCTTCAAAGAAAGGAATGCTTCATGACGGTTTCCAAAAATTCTGGCAAAGCCAAGATTGTCCTCATCAACCACAAGATTAGTTCTACTATGCTATGATTTTACATTTACTTACACTCCAGCTAACACGGACAATTCTTTAATTATTTAATGGCAATTTGAGCAATTACAGGCCGCTACCATTTTATCTAATTCAAAGGGAGCATTTAACTTTTAAGAGATTACACAGTAATTAGAGAATTGCTCTCTCTTTATTGAGATTAGAAAAATTATGACTGTTTTGCTCATGTGAACTAGATTGTACTGGGATCATCATGGCCAATTAATTTGCTATCTTCAGCAAATCACACAATGTATGAAGTTTTCTTTACAGTGCCTTGAGGATTTTGGTTTATGACTGGTTTAGCTACTAACTAATCATCAGTAAATTGAATTCTCCTATATACAATTAGGTTTCTAAATACCAGCATCACCCAGAAAAATATTAAGAATTTCTGACTATTACTGGTACCACCATTAGGGGGCCTATTACTACAGAAGCAAGACAGACAGACTTAAAACAAGCATAGTATTTTTCCTTTTGCTGGCTCTGCACAGCATAAGGGTCAGAAAAAACGGTGACCACATCTCACCAAGAGGTTTGAGACAGACGGAATAAATAAATAATGGGCAAAAGGATGTCACTGTCTTCACCTCTGCTAAACATTTTACACCATTATGGGGAACAGCTCCTCAATTCAATTACAATTCCTTGCCCTTAGAAGCATACATGTTCCTCACAGAAGAGATTCGTGGGTTGATCTACGCTTTTAGAGGGTGCCGATAGTACCCCCAGACAGCTCAAGTCAGTATTTAAACCTATGATGCACATTAACATTCCCCTCAACCACCTCCCCCAAAAGAAGCTCCTTTCATTCTCCGCATGCAGAGCTTGTTTTCTGTTTGTAGTAAGTTTCACCCACTCAAGTAGCATTTTTAGATGTGGAAGCATGCTGCCCCTAACAACCCCACCAAATCTGAGTTACTTCAGACACAGGGGTGAGTAATGCAGTGGCAGGAAACCAGGGAACATCCATCCTCTTGTGAGAATCTACTGGAGTCTTCCCTCCTGCTCCCACCAGGAAGATCTGACTGCACAGGGATGCCACTGCTCTTTCATGAAGAAACTCACAAAGAATGAGTATCCAAAAATACATTCTTTGTTCCCAAACACCGGAGTTCTGTACACTTTCCCTCTTCAGTTATCCTTTGCTAAGTCCCTGGGGCATTCTGGCATATACTTTCATGCCCTGTTTTCCATCCTTCTCTTATAAGCGAAAAGAATCAGAAACTCACTTTCTTTTTAATGGAAATTAAGATTCTCAAGCAGAACTTCTATTTCAGGAGCTGAGGCTGTGAAGAGGTGGAAAGCAAAAACAAACAAGCAAGGACTAGCAGAGTTGTGACTGTTGTACAGTATCTTTTTGGACTGGGCAATAACATGCTCCGTCTGCTCCACGTTAAGGGGGATTCTTTCTAGCAGTGGCAGTTTAAAAAGAAAAGGCAACTGGCAGCCCAAGTTGTGCTTCTGTCAGGACTTGGCATTAACTGATCCAGTGCTGGCCACCTCTGAAAGGAAAAAAATCACACCAGGTAAGGAAGAAGAGAAATGCAAGGACACGGTGCCTACATAAGCCTGGAACAGGAAGAAGAACAATGTTTGGTTTATAATAGCAGGGTGCCACTGCTCATCTGGAAAGGCCCTCCTCGTTACATTCGCAGCAGGGACTAAACCAGGAAATGGGCTGATAAGTAGTAAGAACATAAAGAAGCCAGGTTGCAGACAGTAGCATCCCATTGAGGAACATGTAACTGATACCAGGCAATGGGGTAAAAAAAGACAACACAAGCTCTTCTCAAAGACTCTGACTCCTCTATTAAAGATAATTTAGAAAGGTCACGTCCCTTGATGTCCACTAGCAGCAGATCTCATTACTCATTCAAACAACTTTGTGTCCCTGATGATCACGAGTGGCCAGCACTCCAGCCTTGACCTCAGCATCTATGGCATGTCCCATACACTAAATTATGCTCCTGGAGCATAATTCAGCCCTGCTGAGTAAGAAAGGGGAGGATGAAGGAGCTTACCATTAAATCAACCCCACACTCAGATGCTGTCACATACACTGCCATGCTTTCGGGAGAGCAGGACCCTTCAAGACTGCATTTTTCACATTTAGCTAGAGCCGTTTGATTCACAACTTGCAGAATAACCCTGCATCTGCCCACCCCTTTTATTACCATGGCCTTGCAAAAAAGACAGGGCAGCAATTACTGGTAGGTCTTGGAGTCTCACAGCTGATGAATGCCTCTGAGCACACCTGCATACGGAGAGGCAGTTCATGGGGCCAATGTCTGCCACACAACTCTGCAAAGAGTGCACAATTCATCTGTGAAGGTGTCCCAGAGCTGGCAGCCAGTGCAGCATACAGAAAAAGCTCAGACTGCCCTGAATCAACCAAGAGATGCTGCATGCTCTCTCCCACCTTGTAAGGCTCGAGAGGGTATTGCAAAAATTATGAATATCGCTGAGAACAAGCAACAGCACATGCAACCATGATGCAAGATAAAACAGGGAACCTGTTTTTCAGTAGCGTGCATACCTTGTCCTATTTTGAAACAGAAAGTGGAGTGCTACAACCAAAATGGACAAAGCAGCTGATGAGTGCATATCCTGCAATGAAGCACTGCCCTTTCAATATAACTTTGTTACTTTTCATCATAAATATTTACTGACTCTGGAGCCATAAGCCTGAAACAAAATTCACTTTTGGAAGAGAAACAGAATTCACTTTCAGAAGCAACACTCAGACAGCGATGCTGCTTGTCATCCCACCTAAGAGGTAATTATCTAAAAGAAATATGGCAGAAAGGTGAAACAGAAATTGAATTTTTACTCCGCACATAAACTTTCATTATCTCAGAACTCTTTATCAACTTATCCCTGCTCTGTATTCTCCTAAACAATCTGATTTTACACAGATGTGGGCTTGTGTAAACCAGGAACAACTGCAATGAAATAACATAAAACAGCTCAAGAAAGAACAACATGTCATCCTCCAAACAAACAAAAAAAAAAAAGAAGAAGAAGAAAGAAGAAAAGTAGAAAAAAAGAAGGAAAGGAGAAAAAAGAAAGGGAAAAGGGAAAAAAAAGGAAAAAAAAGAAAAAGGAAAAAAATCCCACAATACCAAAAAGCTTTTAATGGAAAGGAAAACTGAACAAACATGCCTTCCTCCTGTACTTAAATGGGAAACTAACAGCAAGCTAAGCTGTTAAAAGAAAGCAGGATAGATGCACACACAGTTTGCAAGGGAAATAACTGAGCATTTGCCAAAAAGAGAGTAATAGAAAACTAAGTGAATTACTGCAAAGGATGCAATAAAGGATTCAGGAAAACAATCACCACATACTCATTTAATTTATGTACTTGTCCTGATAATGTCTAAACATTATCTTAGCAACACGAAACAGGGTTAGAAATAAAGGCATAGTACCAGGAAATGGACTTTTGCAGCGTTCACCAAAAGGACCGTTTGCATTTATCTTCCTGTGGAGAGAGCACGGGCATGTAGGTACCACGATGCCGTTCTGCAGAAGTGTGCCAGACGTAGTGCCTGCATTAGATGTCTGCGGCACAACTTACAAGAAGGAAGATCAGAGGCGCTGAATTAAACCAGAAGCGGTCTTGGTTTGAAGCTGAGAAAGACTAGAGCATAGACTATACAGACATGCTAATGTGGTGTTCTGGGTTGAGTACAACAAACCACATAACAGAATTTCACTGCACTAGTGAGAGGAAAACAGAACTTAGCTACAGGCTAATTTAGAAACGATAGCTATAGGCCATCATTTCTAAATCTTAAACATTGCTGTATTCTAATCTAAATAACATAACTTATCTCACTGTATCATGCCTTGCACACCTATGACTCCCACTGACTGAAACAGGAGTGCTCTGTGTATTCAAAGAGCACATCCCCAACCATTACCTCTTCATAAAAACAAAAACCACAAGAAACAGATTCTGAAAATCTGAAGGATGCATATGCAAATAGCTGAAAAAAAAAATCATCAGGCCTCTACAAGCACACTCCATCTACAAGTTGTCCTTATTCTGCCCCCGTGCTATGTAATCAGGAATCTTGAATGCACGCCCTCTGTGCACACAATGTGAAAGTAATTTATCAGCTTGTCCTGTTAATGTTGGATATTTGCCTTGATAAAAGACACAGACTAAAACAAGGGACAAAAGTTTTAATGCACTAAATCAAAATATAACTCATTTAGCCCAAGAATTAATTCTGGATTTAGGAGGTGACTCTAACGGGAAGAAGGTTCTACTACCAACCAGGCAGTTGCATATTTTGTATACTTGCGCAACTTTCTGAGGAACAGTTTAAAACTATTCTCTCACTGAGGCTTGCCTCATTTTTTTACCTGCTGCTCTTTAAGTACAAAATAGAGGTAACCATGACTGACAGTGCAAGACCACTTTGCATCTGGAGAAACAGAGCACTTGTTCCGAAAAACAAAAACCACAAAACCCCAAAGCGCAACCACTTCACACGCACACTGTAAAGGTCTACGAGGAGTATAAATAACTGAGCACCAGTGGCTCATGAGTTCTGTCTGGACAAAAAACTAACCTTTTCTTGGTAGAGTTTGTGGAGCCAATTAGAACACTCCTGCTCATCTTCTGGAACTTCCTCTAAAGGAATCCGCCTGCCAACGGCAAACAAAGAGAAATTGAAGAATATTAAATAGTTCTGCTCTGATGAACAGCATTTGCATTACAGAGACAGATCATCCATCTGACAGGAGATTCACTGTACTCCCCCCACCGCTCTTTTATTTATTTATTTAATAATCTGTGGTAACAGCTTCCAGATCAGCAAAGTATAGTTTGCTTCTAGATCTACCTTCAGTTTTCACATGCATCTGAAACTCAAGATTTAGATTTCTGAAACAGTAACACATTCTATTTGAGCTCACTAGAACCACTTTCTAGCCAAAGGTTTGAAATTTTCTGTTTCTAGAGAAAGTTTTTGAAAGAACTGATTTCCTACCTCACATACGGAGCTCAGGGCTGTGTTTAATCAGCTAGGCATCAGAGAAAAAAAACACAAAGTATTCTCTTAACTAGGACACAGCACATCTAGAATTTCTCAGGCAATATTTCTGATTTAAGTTCTCAAGAAAATACTTTTTTAAACAGACAGAAAAGGGGAGGTAAAAAGAAAACATCACCCTACTCTATTTCAAGAGAAACCAATTGTAGCAGCAAATTAAAGCTATAATGAGGTTACGAACTCCCAATCACTTACGTTATCACTTCTAAGGCTCTGATGCTCCAATCCTAAATCATCACATACCTCAAGTACCTGCAGAACAGGTGCTGCTGATAGAACCTAGCCTGAGATGGAGCTCTTTGGAATTGGCCCATCCTTATTAAGATTGTGGGAAGCCATTGGGGCATTCATCTTTATAGAAACGTAAGCGATACGGAATCCTGGCAAATGTTTTTTCTTTATACAAACCACCCTAGGTAGGGAGGGAGGGGCAGTCAAGTATATCATCTACACCAAACAGACGGGAAGAGTCCTGAGCCTGGCTTCCACCTCGGTACAAATCACTGTGCCAGAGACAGGAGTCAAGGAAACCCTCCTGAACACTTCATAGATGTTTGGTCACTGAGGCCAGGTGAGTTAAAAAAGAGGCTCCACTGTTGTGACTGAGCTGACATGCAGAAATCAATAAAAAACAACAACAAAATCTGTAGAGCTCCACAAGATCTTCAAGTATTTATAGTTACAGAATTTGACATGAAACCCTGCTCAAACCAGATGAGTTTTTCATCTAGAGTCCTGTAAAGCCAGGTTGGTAGAGACTTGCTACGTCCATTACCTCTTCGAAAATATTTCCTTATTTGTGCAAGTGTGACTGCAAGTACACCCTCCTGTATGCCAGAAATTAAAACGTGGATTACTTGCCTTACATATAAATCTGCGTGATATTTCTTTCCATTTAGAACGCCCAGCAATGTTGGATTCTCATTATTTCTGAAGTTGAGGGTAGAATCATAGACTGCTGAAACTATAAGAAGAAAAACAGGTTATGTGACTAAAGTAGTAATAGAATTGAAGATCAATCATTCTCTCTCAAACAAGAAGCATATTTACATATGGAGCCATCAGCAATAGCACCATAGTCTGAGCTATCAACAAGGTAAAGATGACAATGTATATTCAACATGCAGGTTATTAGAAGGCAAATATCCAGTGACCCTTTCAGGACTTACAGCAGTAGAATGGATGAATACTCGCCACCCATGTCTCCTTCCCCAACAGATGCCGAACGCTGGGAACATATCAACAGTTTATATACCATAGGAAATTCTAGAAGCCCAAAACTGTTAGCTTTCCCAACTCACTGAACAAGACAACTGAGTGGGGACTCACTCCCCCTGCAGAAGATTGCTTAAATAAGCAAGCAGATAACCACTTACACAAGCAATAAACAATACATACAGTTTGACTGAGAACAGGTAAACTTTGTCTGAGACCTATCCTACAGCCAGAAGGCTTAACCCAACTATGAACCAGGGCTTGAAACAACCTCCCCTTCGTGCCCGTTCCTGGATAGCTGAGGCATTTGCTATAATGCAAAGGCAGAGACAGAATAACAGACCATCACCTGTGTGAGATGAGCTACTGTTACGAAGACATGCAGCTGCATGAATACAACATCCAAGTTCCACACAACTAAACTGCAACCAAACTTTCAGCCCAGAGAGAACACTGTCAGTTCAGGACTGCACAGTAACAGTAAAAGCATTTGCAAACAAAGGTCGTTCTTAGTTAGACAGTGTCAACAGTTTCTACAGAAAAAGTGTTCATTGTTTTAAACCAGAAAAAGTGTTACAGAAAAAGTGTAAGAGATTATTTGAACACAGGAGCTAAATAAACTTTTTGATTGCTTCATACTACCAACATGTCTATGGCAGGGGCGCTGGAACTAGATGATGTTTAAGGTCCCTTACAACCCAAACCATTCTGTGATTCTAACATACCTGTAAAGAGACTGTTTCTGATACGGTAGGAAATTACCAGAGAGCAATTAATTCTCCCGGCACTGAAACTGATTGCGCATCATGGTATGAATTCCAAGATCAATAACAGCAACAATAACAAAATTGACTAAAGCGCTTCACCCACAGCTTGCTGTATTTCAGATTTTCTGCTCCAGAGTTTTGCAATAATGAACACTTCAGTGAATTTTTATTGTGAGAGGTTTTGACCCCCATAAGGAAGCATTCTATTACACAGAACAGATTTGGTTTCATTTTTGAAGTTTATCAGTGTGAGATTGATATGGCTTGGTCACAACATACAGCCCAGCAGAAATTCCCCCCCAGAGTTTGTTACTGCAAAGCAGAATTCATAGCCTAGAACAGAACAGCCCAGATTTAGTGCTGCAAAGAAAGCCCAAAAATAGAGGCCAAAACTGTGTCACTGTACACAGACTGTATCCCTCACTACTAAGTCTATTTTTTTCTACTACAGTTGGGATTTTAGCTCAAGCTCAAAACTACAAACCATAAGCCAAAATCTGCTTCCAGCACATTACCTTCATTGTACAATAAAAATAGGAATTTATTTTTTTGAATAAATTACCTACCTCCACTTTAAAGCTTCTTAGTGAATAAGGATTTTACTAATCCACTCTAATTTACTGATCCAATGTAATTGAGGGAAGACAAGAGCTTAATTTGGTTTGTACAAGGTAAATTTGTTAGCTTAGAATAATCTCAAATTATTAAAGAATAATGACAACATGAAAACAATAAAGGAAAGTATGATGTGTCCAGCACTTGTTACTTTTGTCTTCTAGGAGACACCTACATTTGAATTTTGAGATGACTTGGGTTCTTGTTCAGACACATTAGAAAATGATTCTCTTGTTCTGAAAAAGTTGTGCAGCGTTGATCAGGAACATCTTATGTTCCATCTTATCATAGGCCATACACAGAGTTTTCCTTCACTCCAGCTAAACAAATCCCTTTCCAGTCTGTGACTGGTCTGTAGTTTGATGTTCAGTCTAGTTCTTTTTTGTATCACACTGAAATCTTTTGCTGGCAAAGCAGTGCCAAATCCAAGATAATAACGTATGCAGGAGTAAATAGACCCCTATTATATTTGGGTATAAAGTAACTGAAGACCTAAGCTTTTCTATTTTGAAAATGCAGGAAAAGAACAATGGAGGACGTGTCAAAGAAAAGACTGCACCGGATTAAAATTTACCAGAAAGCTTCCACAGCCAAAGCAGCACTAGTACACTGCATGACATACTGACATTGTTTTTCATTAAACACGCATTTTGTACATACTATATATTTTAGGTATTTTTATGCATATACGTACAATTACATACATATTTGTGCTTAATTACAACTAGACAGCCCATGATTCTCTCATCCAAAAGCTTAAGAGTCCAGAAATTCCACATTTTAAATCAAGTCAAAAAAAAAAAACTTCACAGTATCTTCAAAACCTTCCAACTGTCTTATTCTCAGACTAGTTTGGGCAGTTCTTCAGAAGTTTTGCTCTAATTATGAAATAATACATTTCTCAGAGAAAGTATCTTAAAACAACTTTTTTCATTAAAAAACAAAGATAATTCATTTTTTTGAAGTCTTTTCAGAGGCTTAGAACAGATCACAATTGAAAGAAACATTTTTCCATTGAAATCACTATTTTCTGACAAAAAAAACAAACAACATACACACACAAATAAACTCTACCCTTTGCTTTTGGTTCCCTGCATAGAATTCTGACAAAGAACTACATACTTAAGAAATTGGAATTTGCTTTCTTAATCTCTACTTAATGCTTAAGAAGTCTTTGAATTACATATTTAGAGAGGGGTTTTTTTGTTTGTTTTTTTACTGTTATTTTTTAACTGGCCTCTTGAATTGAATTTCATCCATTATTTTGTGGGCACAGTGGACTATGCCTGCACAAACATCCAACAAATCAACCTGCAAGCACTGAGTATGCCTACATACGGCTTCATACTAGCACACAATGATCTGCAGTGAAGACTCAGGAGATGCATGGGGAAGAGAAGGTGGAATTCACCGTACTGCCAGTATGACAGCCATTCTGGCACAATCTTTTAACATTTCATTGCTCTGGCCAAAGATCATCCATCTGCTCAAAATTGGTAGCTTGCTCAGGTAGGATTAGGACCTCCACTAAACACTGAAGAAATCCAGGACTGAAATTCAGCTCATGAGAAAAAACAACAACAACAACAAAACAATCAACCCCCCATACACAGTCATATTGACCTCCATGAAAACATCACTCTGGAATTTCACAGATTCACAGATTTCTCTAGGTTGGAAGAGACCTCAAGATCATCGAGTCCAACTTCCGGCCTAACACTAAGTACTCCACTAAACCATATCCCTAAGCTCTACATCTAAATTTGTTCTTCTGTGTTTCCTCTAGGACAGCAATTTCCATGCATGCACAATTGGAAGAAGTTGACAAGTTGGAATTATCTGCAATCCTTCAAGAGTTATATTTTTTTAATATACGCCTTAACTAAATAAAAACAGCTGAAAGGCACTGTCTGATATACAAGCAGTCAACAGTAATAACAGTTAAATACAACTTTTACAATATTTATGACATTTATTTGCACTGGGAGTAATGGATAGGTGTTTTAGAAACAGATCCATGTTTTCATTTGCTTCCATGAGAAGCACAAGTAGCAAATTCTACACTACAACCTAACAGCAATTTATTAAGACAGCACACAACCTCTAGAAATGACGTTCCTGGGTACTGCGTCTGTTACTACGGAACTGGTAGAGATGATCACCAATAAAAACATCAGAACAATTTTAAAAAATATTAGATGTATTCCTTTAAGAATCAGCATACCCACAGAACTTGCAATTCTTATCTGGGATCATCAGCTGCTTCCCTCAGAGGTCTCTTGGCTGGGTTTAAGTTACACAGTTTCAGCAGCAACTACCTATGAAAAATTATGACTTTTTGCTTCTTGAACCCTCACAGTGAAGTACTACCTTGTTATTAGCCTTACCCCGTTTGGTTTAACAAGTGACTGGCTCTGGTTTGAGGTAGTAACAAACACTTCTCCTAAGTAGGTAATTTAGGGATCTAAGTCTTTTTCGTTTCCTGACAGTATACAAAACATTTAGGATCCTAAGAAGTGCTATTGTAGTTTATCGCATGAATGCCCAAACCTCTTTATAAATGGCACTTGAGATCCCTGAAATTGTTTCCTTTTGAAATACTTTCCCATAAATCAGCTACCTGTCTGCAGTCACACCATGTTTTGTTTGTTTTACATTGAGTAGTGACAAGGAAAAAAACACCACTAAAATCACTTGTCCCTGACTCCCAGCTCAGGGCACTGGAGGTCAGCGAGTTCTGACTCAGATCTTCTCAGTGCCTCAGGTCTATCTCCCCTCCTCCTCAGCAAAACATTTGCCCTTACTCAAAAGGGAAGGTTAAACTGTGCCCTTCAGGGAGCTGCTCTGGATGCTACACATAACTTCCGTCTTCTTCACATGTCAGAAGAGGTCCAAGCTATGCTGTCCATTTTGGGGGGTGGGAAATCAGTGATGCCTGACAAGCTACAACAGTGATATCATCTACCTGACTTGTGAGAAGATACAAAAAAGAGACATGACAGACAGCAAGACAGCTGACTGCAAAGCTTTTTTTACAGCAACTACCCCAGATAAGCCAGATGAAAACATGTCTTCAAAGACAAAAAGGAGTTTTGACATTAACTTCAGTCATGCTAGAACATTTTCTTCTAAACCACTACTTTGTCGTTCTTATATATCAGCCTTCTAACACCACATAAATCCACCAAACCCCAAAGTGTAACACTATAGCTACTTAGCACTGTCTTTCCTTTGTTCATGAAGTACAGAGCAGAAGACTTAGCTGGATATTATTAGTCAAAGAAGATCACTTTAAAGGAATGGCCTAGAGTGCCATGTTCTTACCGATGGCACTCTAGAGTTGGTAAATCTATTTCAGGTAACCAGAAGGAGGGTGAAGGGTACAGAACAACATTAACAAGGAAAAGTTTACTCATATTCCGTAATTAACTTATAAACTTCTCCTACATATATCTTCAGAAATGGTTTACTGCCCTCTACTCCGCAAAGGCTACTAAGAAACTCTAGAGTACATCTACACAGAAATTTAAAGCAGAGTATTTTTTGATAAAAAAATGTTACTTATATTTACCACAACTAAACATTTAAGACACTTTCTTAGATTCTCTGAAGTAATAAAGTGATGTATTGGCTTCACTGGGAATAGTATTTCTTAGTAACACAGTATATACTAAGAAATATTATCATTTGGGAATAGGTAGGAAACCTGTAACTTGGGATCCCCCAATACAGTAACAGATAAGGAAGCAAACATAAGAAATTAATCAAGCTGCCCATGAATTTTGCTAGTCAAACCTAACCTTTAATTTTGACAGACCAGTAGAAGAAAGCTCAGAAAAGATTCCAGGGCTTTTCTTCTAGGACACACTCTATGGGGAAAAGAAGAGCAAGGCAAAGCGACAGCAGTTACATGAAATAACCATTTAGCATTGCTCCTTGTGACTTTCCTTACCTACATTTCTCAAACACTGCACGGTGACAGCAAATCCTTTCGTTCGTGGCAGAAGGTGATATTTGAGCTTGGGCAGGCCTTTGGCTTCAGCCACCTGCATGCTAATCTGGTGCTTCTGTTCTGTGAACCTTGTACCCTCACAATGAATCAGGAACTAAAACAAGAGAGAATTTCAGTTAGAAAACAGCTCAGGTTTTCTACATATGCCTGACCAGAGTCTTCTCTAATTCCCATCAGTATGGCCCAAATGAACACCGCTAGCAAGGACAGGTATAGCCACATACATATGCTGGTAATTTAATTACCCTGGAACTATTAAAAAATAAGAAACAACAAACAAAAAACTCTCAATTGCCCCCACTCATACAACTTGCCATCCTGTGGTTTGAAGTCTAGGCTTTGGGCTTTAACACCTGCTCTTCTACTGAAGTCTGAATGACTTGATTTCTCTAAATGAGTCACTATCTCTAAAGAGATGATAGAAAACTCACAAAACATTCTCCTTGTTGCAAATCTCTTACTGATGCTGAGGTGCTCCAGTATCTAAAAGTTGTAAGTGTCTGAACTGAACACATTTCTAGGAAATGCCTTGTTGGCTCATCTGCTTTCACTACGACATGAGGCCCATAAGCAACAGCAGACACTAACTTTGATGCCAAAGACTGAGCTGGTAACAAACGTAGGGCAGTAGATGCAGGACAACAATAGGTCTCAGTCCCTTATGAGCTACACAGCACAACTGCTCTGACATGAACAATTACAATTTTGCCAGTGGCAGGCAGCGGAGAGCACAGATCTTTGGAGATTTATCACTTGCTCAGCTGCTTTCTGCCAGACCTGAATGCAAACTATCACATCAGAGAGCAGTACCAAATAACATCAGCTAAGTCTCAATAACCCACAACAAGAATTTAGCCCACAGAGAACCTAAAGAAAACTGTCTAAGTAGCCAGCTTCAGATCCAGCCCATCTAAGAGCATTTTTACTCATGTACCACGTGCATAATGTTAAGCAGTCAGATGAAACATAAAGAAACTGGTAAGAAAATCCTCCTAAACCAGCTAGCATGCTCTCACTTTCTAACTACTGCTGTACCTTTTGAAATTATGTCAACAAATGAGTGCAGATTAAAACACCACACTGGAATAAATCCAGCTGTACACCTGCATCTGGATCTCTCAATACATGTAGAACTCCTTCTCAGTAATACTCCACAGCAGTAAATAAAGAATGGTGGTAATTTGTGGTTACCAATTAGTACTGAACTGCCTATGTTCACGAAAAGGAATTCAGCATTTTTTACGAGTCACAGAGCACAGGCAAATCCCTGTGAGAAAGTGGGATTAGAAACTAAGAATTCTCCATCTGCTGACAGCCTCCTACCTAGAAATCATTTAAGCAGTAACCAAACAGAGCTTAGTTTTGATTGCTTAGGGCTCACTGAAATCAACAATAACAAAGTTCTGCTTCAGAGAAGGAGAGATATAGCACGCACACTAGGAAACCACCTCTTAAGCAAACAGTTTCTGTAGGCCCTTGTGAGGCTGCTTAATTTCCCTCTCACCATCAGAACTAGGATTCTTCTGATTACTGAGGAAATTAAAGATTCAAAGGCTTTTCATTCCCAGACTAGGACAGACTCAACACTTTAAAATCATAGTAGTGCAAAAAATAACACTTTCTTGTTACTGAAAGGTGACACCAAACTTCTCTGACATAGCCAATGACCTCCAAGGCCACTTCTCTGACCAGACACTGCTCTGCAGCTTTCACTTTTACTGGGCCATGTCTGAACTAGCACCTTCACAGAAATGGCAATATCACAGGGAAATGCAAGAAGAAAACAGCTGATGTTTCTCCAAACAGTATTATCACATGGATCCGTTACACTGCCATGAACACCTGCATCTACCCCTCTACAGCTCCTACATTTAGAGGACTGCAAATCCTGCAAACTCAACTATTGAGTTGATCGCAGTGTAGGAATTTTTGAAGTAACATCCACGGAGCTCCATACTATAGAGTTAGCAAACAGGCAGTAGAGACAATTACATTGGAAATTCCAGACAGAACTCAACTCTCAGATAATATTCTCCTGATGCTGCCAGGAGGTTCATGAATCAAAGTTCTCAGGAGCAACCTGGTGACTATCACGTATTGCGTACGCCTTCATCCCGCCAAGCACTACAACACCTCCCACAACATTCATTAGTCATCACTCACCCAAAAGTTTTCAGGGTAGTCCCGGAGATTCAGCAACTTCTGCATGACTGTTTTCCGATCTTCCTCCCACTTACGCTTGCAGAAGACTATCTCTAGGAAATACCACATCCAGCCAATGATAGGCATGTAGGAGAGCTCCTTCTTCGCCAGCACTTTGGAACTCTGCAAGACGGAGTGAAAGGAAGTAAGGCGCAATCACACCACTTACTGGGTTTTGTACGGGCATGACACATGCAAAGTTAGACATTTACATCTTGATTCATTTATTGACCTGTCCCAGTTTTAAAACCAGTACAGAAGCAAAACAAGGAAGTTATCCTTGCATGACACAACAGTCAAATCTGATCCCAGTATCTGCATGACAGAAGACTTTTGGTATGAAATATATACATGTATGTATGTATGTATGCCAATCCTGCCCAAACCCTGAAACCCAAAACACTAGCCAAATTCCTTCAGATGCGGAGGAATCCATGCAAAAGACTCAAACCACATAAAATAAAATTCTTAACCAGACCCTGTGCAGTGAAGCTTGCCTGTTCCCAAAGCCAGGACACCTCATCATGACAAGAAAACCATTCTGAATGAGAAACAGATTCACAGAGCCTTTGCTGCACAACAGCATATTGATGCATGCACCTGTTTCACACATGCTTTACCAATGGAGGAAACCTTAAGCAAGGCTAGAAATACCAGCAGAAATAAAAATACTTTGTTTCTGTTCAGACTTGTTTATGGAAGGGCAGAAATACACTAGTAAGCTTCTGTTCAGAGCATCCTTCTAGAATAAAATAAGTACTGTTTCTGTCTCACAGGTGTGACAGACGCTGAATTGATTTGTCCAGACTCTCCATAAGAAGTCTATGGCTTTTCAAGCATTCAACTTGTTCCAAATCTCAAATCTATCTCCAGAACTCAGTCCCACAGTTACCTCAGACTGATGTCCCTTTGGGCACAAGAACTGATCGACTTGCTCATTTCCTATCTTCCAAGCCACTGTGCCTTGGCAAGCTGTTTTACCTTTCACTTTGCTATTTCGTGAATAAAATGGTATGCCTGCATGTGTATACACAAAAACCATTTCAGCATTCCTGAAAGATGGTGACATTTTCCTAGAGGATAGATGGAGCGATTACAGTCCAGTTTCTATCCCTGATATCATTATAAGCTGTTCCATGCCAGTGCTCCACAGATGGGTTCCAAGACATTGCATCTGACTAGAAGAAATTATTTACTGATAGAAATTATCAGCAGCAGGAATTATTTCCTTTCATTTTTTGGTTGCTGTTGTTCATTTGGTTACTAGGAAAAGAGACTTGACCTACTTCTTTATCTCAGCTCGTTTCTTTCATCTGCTTTCTTTCCTTGAGAAGGAAAATACCTTAAATAATTAAGCTATCTAAAAGCTCATAAGAGTGGAAGGCAAGTGCACATAAATAGCTTCACAAGTGGCTGTTATACAAAAGCAGAGCAGAAAAAGACACGAGACAGTTCCATTTCTAAGAATGCAGGAATTACCACTGTCAAACAACTTACCACTTTGCAATAAAGTGCACTCTCTCAGCCATTTGGAGAACTTCAGTGATGGCCCTAGGCCGGGACCCCAGGCCCTGCTCTCCCACAGGGAGCAGCTGAGGCACTCTTTTTGCCATTTCAGTTTCTCCTGGACATGAATCCCTACTGCACAGCAGCAGCAGCGCTGAGCCCAGCCTCCTCTTCCAGCTCCCCAGACCGGTGACAGAGACCGGCTCTCCTCCCACTAACTCTCTTAAAGCTCAGTTTACTTTTCTCCCCACACTACTGCTTTTTCCTTTTCTCTGTTACTCAAAATACAAGTTATTTTTGCATTTTCAAAATAAATCTAAACTCTAAATTCTGGCATATACTTTTAAAAGAAGTCTCCAAGGAGCACTTTTTGTTACAGGCCACGTACAACTTCCATTCAAAATGCACACACCAGTCCAGAAGCTCTGTCATTCCTGTCTCCCATGCAAGGCTGAGGAAGACACCTTGGCTTATGATTTACTCCCAAAACCCCAGCAGATGTAGTGTCTCCAGCTGGGGGATGACGACCAGAACCTTAGGGAACTGCAACCCACACCTCAGGCCCAAGCAGGCCGGCCTTTTGCCAGCAGCCCCAGTTGGAAGGAATCCCATGGGAAGCCACCAATTCTTTAGGAAAACAGCAGCAGTGTCACACCTCAGCCCCAACACCCCACCCCAAAACAAAAGCACCACGCTCTTAAAGTTTATTTACCGTAGGTGTTTAGTATCACAATGCATGCCATAAACAAGCAGCATCGTGCTCTGCATAGGATGCACAAGGCCTCCACAACACAGCGTCAGGAAAGACAAGCTAATCTAACTGTCCTACCTCCAGACTTTAAAACACGGGAATCCTAGCCCAAAAACAAGCTGAAGTAAATACTTCAGCATCATTAAGTGTATGAGTTAAACATGGGGCAGGAGAGACGTTACCAACACTGTTTTCCTTCCCTGGTGAAGGAGAGACAGGCCTGATGCGAGCTACGGTGTCACAGGGCGCAGGTATGGCCACAAAAGCAGAGCTGATGTTTGAGCTCTCCCCCGGGGCACACTCCTATTCATTTTGAAATTTAAAAATCCTTTTCAGACACGTGAGTGCACGTCTCCTTAGATGAACATAAAAAGAAACCAAATTACCTTAGGCTGTATTTCGCGCACCCCACCTACTGTCGCAGTAGAAGGCAGGCTGATGACACAGAGCTAATGGGAGGAAGGAAACTCTCCCGTCACTGCACGGGTAAGACTCCTCATGTGGGAGGAATACATCAGGCCTCTCAGAAGCTACCACCTCGCTACAATAACTAGAGCTGCAATCTGTTCGGTTTCAGCTGTCTACACGTGCACAGCTCCTGCCTGAGTACAAGGGGGGAAGAACACAGCTGTAGTTATTTCTGCCACCGATTCTTCCTTTACCGGAGAGCTTTGGAGAATATATGACAAGTCACCTGTAGTCCTTAAATTCAGCTTGCTCAACAGAATAAATTGAGTAAATCATTGCTTTTTTATGAAACGTAAGCTACCTTCCTGAAGGAAGTTAAACATTTTTAATGCTCAGAATTGTGTAATTCCAACAGACATCTTACAAAATCATTGCTGGATGGGAATGGCTTATCTACAGTAAGAGCATTTTAATCCAGGTTAATTTTTTTTCACTACATTTGTTCAGATGGGAATACCCATGAAATTTTCCTTGCATGAATGACTGTACTAACATTGCATAAAAAACAAATTTAAAAACTCGCTTTAGATGTGTTCACATAGCTTTACTGTCACAGAAAGAAAATCCTGATTTTCGTTTCCAGCCTCAGTTATTCAACACCTCTTAATCACAGAATGAACAAACAGCACAAAATCAACCTGTAAGCTGAGGATGTCTACCAAAATTTGTTCCAGTTTCAAAACAAATTTATTGTAGCTGCAAACCATTAGCAACAGCAATTTATCTCATAAATTACTTGCTCTACGGGCTGCCCTCGACACTGACATACTTTTGGTAATTCTTTTTGCTCTCTTTCGCACCCTTTCACATTGTAGTCTCAGGGACATCAAGATGAAAAGATACATTTCTTTAGTGCCTCAAAGCCATGATTCCATAAATGTAACTAGGCTCCTAATTTTTAATGCTTCAATTTGAGGAAAAAAGAAAACAAACAAACAAAAACTTTTCCACGTTGGAAAGGTAACAAAGCAATATTTTAGTGGATGTAACACCCAAGCATATGTTAAGATGCTGTACTAAATACAAGTAATAACGTGTTTTTATCTGCCTACCTGAACAATCATACAACTCCTATTAATATACTGAAATATACAAATGAATGAGCATTGGGAAGTAATCAGTATTCACATATCTATCAGTTCCAAGCAGTAATCTAGCAGAAGACTCTTCTCACACCTTTTTTTAAGGCAATGTTCAGTTCTTCCAACAGCAAGCTTCAATATAAATAACTTTTTATTTAAATTTTTTTTTTCTGGCATATGGAACAGATAATTGTGGTTTAAAATGATTACATATGCTTAGCATTACCTGTGTTCAATGGAAAATGAACAGATGAACCAGTAGACTTAGCTTTAAAGTGGAGGCAATTTTTGCTCATATAAATATCTTCATCTCAGGAAAAGGGTTACTAAACTGATTAAAAAGCTATTTTAGCACTGCTTTGTTATATCTAGCACTGAACCAGAAGGGTAACAGTGAGTCCTGGCAGGGAGTGTACTAGTGTGCTTTTGGTTCAAGTCCTGAACAACATCTCCTTCCTCAGAAAATGCCTGTTTCTTGATTGAGAGTTCTTGCTTCCAGCAGGCCTGTTTTCAAAGGGCTGCTTGGCACACACCTTGAAAAACTTAATGTTACTGATGTGCTTAAATGCCGATACAGGACCTAGGTCGAATATCACAGTCAAGAAAACTGAAGGGTGCAGCACAGCACAGGGACCTGTCAACACAAGCAGGCAAAGCCCAGGCTCACCAGAGTCGGCCCCAGCCATTGTGCCAGCACAGCATGGAAAAGCAGAGCACCCACAACGTCACAGTCACGCTCCTCCTGGTGCGTTTTATTAAGAAATGGAAGCCTGTCCCATAGCAGATGATGCTGACTTGACATTGAGCATCCCCCATATTCTATTCCCTGCTTTGGGGCTACATGCTCCTGCACACATCACTGAGCAAGGAGGCAGGTAAGTGTGGCTGATGGCTGTCGGGGTGAAAATGGAGGAGGAAGATCTCTTCACTAAGAACACAAGTGGAATATAGATGCAAGTGATTCATAATTTTGGTTGAAATCCCTGTTGACTTGTAGGCTTTGTGCAGTCTGCTTCCTTCTAATTTCTAGCAACCACCAAAAATCTTCTATGGTTTGGTGCTGCAAACACGCACCAGCAGCTTCAGCTACATGGAGCCCAACTGCAACTGGCAAGACAATCTATGCCTAGAATAACTTGCAAGAGAAAAAGAGAACACAGAATTGCTTCTTGATGGGGTTTTCTCCTTCTCCACTGTAAATGAATAGATCTCTGGCTTTCACTCAGCACTGTTGAGCCAGTACCTCCTAGCATTTTGAATGGGTGCGACAAAAGTATCATAAAAAATCATATCCAAAAGTATGATAAAAATGTAAAAGTAAAATAAATGTCAGAAATGGCAGGTTTTTTCTTTTTACCTACTCCCTCAAAACTCAAAAAAAACCCACCAACAACAAAACAACCAAGCACAGCACCACCAAACCCTAGAATTAGTGGCTTCGTTTAACAGAAGTTCAAGGCGTAAAACAGAGTTTGGGCGCACACTTACAATATCATTAACAGCATGGCCATCATCTGCCATGGCTGTAGGGTACTGCTGGATATCACAACAAAGCCATTCTGTCCGCCTTCTGCAGCTAAACGCAATCAGTTCCACTCCTTCAGCCATGAATTGTCTTTGTCTTCTCTCTCTTCACCCTCCCCAGTCATCTTTCCTTTCTTTCACAGAACTAGGTATGGCATGAGAAAGAGAAGAGGTGCCTGAAACGTGCTAATACCAGTCAGACAAACACCAGAACAGATGCAGAAGATAGGATGGCATGGTCAAAATTTCCCTTTCAACAGCAGTGAGTACATAATTAGCTTAGCGGGATGTTGATAAATGCCTAAAAAGTTTGCATAGACTCTTTGCAGCGTAAAACTAAACCACATTAAATATAAAACACCATTAGCTCACAAAGTCCCCGAGCCACAAATTGCTAGGGGCTCGGACAACCCTTCAAAATTTCTCTGTATGCTCGCCTTGTTCTTGCAACTCTCTCTCAAACATTTGCTTCTGGCCTCTGTTCAAGACACTGCAAGACGAGCCTTCAGCATAAGGGTTTTTACATTCTTAATTGTGCTGCCACACCAAATCCTGCAGTATTGCACAATACAATTACACAAGCTGGTGTAAGGCAGCACAAAGTCACACCAAGCTATACCCTGCACCGCCAGGCATCCATCCACTCCTGTGCTGCACCAAACCAAGCACCAGTATGCCAGTACAGTAAATCCTGTAAGGAAACAAATCTAGGATGACAGTTGGGGAAGGGGGTGTTGGGCTTTTTTGTTTGTTTTGATGGCTTATGATGAACCTTGACTGGTTACCCCAACAGGGAAATAAACTGCTTTCCTGTGTTAAGACATCTACGCAAGTAAGAGCACATGGGAACCATTTCCTCCTGGAACAGTTTCTGGAAAGTAAAACCACAGTACATTAATCAAGACCGAAATAGTTTTAAGAAGTAATTACAAAAAGATATATCAGTTCCTAAACGATCCCTAAGATTAGTGAAGATATAAACTGAGTAATAACTCAGCATCTAAAGACAGCAGTGTTTTCAGTTAGCGCAGCACAGTAATTATGCAATAGCTAATGCTTTTATGCAGTGGTCTTCTTATGTGTAGGGAGCAATACACAAAATTAAAACATAATCCCAATTAACTTGGGAAAACTATTAAAAAATAATTAAAGCTAATGAAATTCAATCCAACCACACAACACTAACGTAAAACAAGAGATTTCTGACCCTGTAGGCCCCTATTAGTTTGTACAGAAACAGTCCTTTAATTTTCCACAATGCTGCTTTCTGAAGAAGCTCCTGACCTTCTACAGTACAGCTTTATCTAGAGATCTGTCATTGTTAGGCCTATAAAATTAGACAGACTATACTAATGAACCACCGTATAATGAGCATATAGAAAGGAGAATGCTTTTGGCACATATATCTGTCTGCCGCGAACACATTTCCCTACATCTATTGCTGTCTTTGATGATATTTTCCAGCTCTGTACTTGAGGCCTAGACATGACAGTAAAATTGTTCCACAGTAATGAGGAGCCAACAGCCATTTCACTGATATGCAGGACCTGCAGTCCTTTGGTTTATTTCCCTCCAGGTTTTTAAGGTTGTTTTGTTTTTGTTGTTATTGTTTATTTTTGTTGGTGGTGGTGTGGTTTTTTTTTTTCATCTTTGTGGAATTTGTTTGTTTTAAAGCAGACGTTCATGACTAATTTGAAAGGGATTCAAGCGGTGCGTAAATATCCAGCAAATGCAAAGAGCCAAAAGGAAAGGCCACAAGAAGTCATAGGTTCACACAAGTTCAGGACTTTTAACAGCATTCAGTAGCAAGGTTAGAAGAGGATACTAGAGAAGACTGCCAAAATGAGGTATTAGTCTGCTTTCTTTGGAGGGTGAAACTGTTTTCTTAGTCTCTTGTCAGCAGAAAATGTCATCAGTATCACAGAATTAAATCAAACCAGCTTAGGAGAGGTGCTAGAATCATCTCCATGAACTAACCGGGGAACCAAGAAAAATCGAAAACACATGCACACATACTCCTAGCTTAACGTAAGAGTATATTCAATTGTGGATAACCCATCCTCCCACTCTTTATTAGTTAGCACTTGGTTAGTGCTTTCACTTTAGATGGCAGCCCTTTCATTCCGAGAAACAACAGAAACTACATCATTCAAGCTCTAGCTATGGTTTTGGTGGATTTGGAAGACAACTCTAGAGAAGGCAAACAAATTCTACAATTTACTGGGAAAGTATCACAAGTAGCTCATCCTTCTGCAGCACAATCAACCATATAGGTACCTAGCAAGCACACTGAAAGAAACAACTTTAAAGCCTCTACAGGCTAAAAATACCTCCTTCATCAGCTGTAACTGCAATACTTTTAATATTTCTATGAACGCCTAAACAACCCTAACCCAGTATTCCATGTAATTCCACTGCACTGACTTAGGTTCACGTCTCTAAGTCCTGACGACAGCATGAAATTTGAACAGAGATCTCTTAACTTACTGTCACAGTTTTAGCTGGGATAGAGTTAATTTTCTTCACTGTAGCTGGCATGTTGCTCTGTTCTGGATTTAGGATGTTTCACTTGCTGCAGAGCAGTGCTCACACAGAGCCCAGGACTCATCTGCTCCTGGCACTGCCCTGCCAGCGAAGAAGCTGAGGGTGCACCAGGAGCTGGGGGGGGACAGAGCCAGGACAGCCTGGGCTGGCCAGAGGGGTGTCCCATGTCATGGGGCATTGTGCTGAACAGTAACAGCTTAGGGAAAGAAGGAGGGTAGAAGCATGTTCAGAGCAACTGCGTTTGTCTTCCCAAGTAACTGTTACCCATGATGAGCCCTGCTTTGCTGGCAACAGCTGAACACGTGCCTGCTGATGGGGAGTAGTGAATGAATTCCTTCTTTTGCTTTACCTTCGGCACCGAGTAACGTGCCTTTTCTCAACCTATAAGCTCTTGCACTTTTACCTTACTTTTACCTTTCTGTGTTTTTACATTGTGCGAGGAGCAAACAAACAGCTGTGTGGTGCTTAGCTGCATGCCAGGGTTAAACCACAATACTCACAAAAACACAAAGAATTTGTGTGTTTTTTTCCCCACACCCAAGAAGAGGAAGCTGTTTTAATGCTAATCAAAACTCACCCCAAGGACTCCGAATCTTTCACAGAAGTTCCAACCACAGAGAAAGTCAATTTCGAAGTTGTGATTAAGAATTACAATGGCATTCTCCTTCCCATACTTGTGGTAACTCTCTGGATCAGTGTAGAGGGTGCAATCGGTGCCTGACCACCATTCCAATAACATCACCATCTCTAAAATAAAGAACAAGACATAAATGAATGTACAAAGTATATGCAAAGCCACAAATTATTAATGTGTTGAAAAGCATCAGTTGCCTCGACACCACAGGGCAAAAAAAGGGCAAGGCAGGGGAGGCAGGGGAGAAAAGGGAGATAAAGAGATGGCATGGAAGGAGGGAGTAGAAATGTTTCACAGTGATATTGAGGAGTTTCACTTATTTGAAAATTACAAATTTAAAGTTAAAAATGTATTATCAAGATACACGTAAAATTAGCATTTATGGTTTTCAATACAACAGCATTACATGAAGAATGAAACAAGCTTGTAGGAAAAACAAACAGGCCTACTTGCACTATACACCGGTCCTCATACTCCTTCCTAGGAGTTCTGCCAGCCGAAAACCTGTGGAAGCACTGACAACAAATCAGACCTCATTCCACATCAGCATCACTTGGCTCCTGGCTGTACAGGCTCAAACTGCTGTGCTCTCAGGACAACTTACATGCAATATGGGCGACAGCACAGCCAGTGACTGCATTTTGTACTCAGTCTGACCACTCAGGCCAGTAACCCAACGACAGTCCTGAGCAAAGAGCCAGAGGTGTCGGCAGACCCAGCGCGTTCTCCCCGTCAGGGTGTAGGCAGAGCAGGCACCAGTCCTCAAACTCATCCGTTCAGTGGGGACTGTTGTCTGAGGCACTCTGCACACCCAGAAGACTTCAGCATCTTCGCAGCAGAATAGCTACTGCCTGGGAAAGCTCTTTCCAAGGTGATGTGCCCATTTCAGACAACTGCGAGAAAACACTGACGCCAGCTCTGGCTACAGCTGTGTCAAGACTAGACCCTCTGTCCTGAAAGCCTCTGTCCTGTTCAAGGTGACCAGGACTAGGGTCTTGATCCAAATAGTACCACAGTAAATGGAAAGGCTGCATTTTAATTTGGTTCTGGACACACATGAATCTAACATTGTCCCAAGCCCCAGAAACGGCCAGAGAAACATAGCCATGTTCAAAAGTTGAATGTTGAAAGGTTCCATTTAAAGCTTTCCTCTGTTTTATTAAACTTCCTTAATTCTATTCACACCTTCTCTACTGATATGCTTCTGCCAGCTGAGACTGTCCAGTACAAGAATCCCTGACATGTAACTTCTCTTGATTTTAAGCTACACTGTCGTTGCCCCACAATGAAATGGAGATTGAACTACATCAGATAGAAAAATTCTTTTTTTTTTTTCTGTTGAGAGTTACATTACTATTCAGTACAGTGCTTTACCAAGCAAATAAACAAACAAACAAAAAAGAAGTGGCATCTAAAAACACGAGTTAAGTGGCAGACAGTTACAAAAGCAGCAATTGCGAATCAATTAAATGAAATGCATAAAGAGAGGAACCTCTAAAAACTGCACAATTATAGACCAGAAGGCAGCTTGGACAAGACATCTGGAAGCAGGCCTGCTGCACGTACACCTTATGCATCATCCTTTTAACTTGTCAGGAGTAGCAGTTGTGTGTCCTGCTACAACAGATGCATTTTACATTTGCCAGGAGTGTATCAATCATTCAGAGCAGAGCCAATAGCTCAGACTGGATGAAGAACTGCCATCCCCAGGCTAAAGATAAGGGGGGTGGCTGGCAAAGTGTGCAGAGCCAAGAGGAGTTATTAATAAGAAGTACATCCGCACATGCTTTAGTTGACGAAATGATTAAGCAAGGGAGGGATGGGGGCAGGAAGAGGGTGCCTAAAAGCAGCGCCTCTCCTTGAGGAACCCCCTGGGAAGGTCTAGGGAGATCACAGGACGAATGAGAACTGTCTGTCACGATGAAGAGGAGAAGGTGGTAAGGGACAATGTTTCCTGACAAAGCTTCCTGACAAAGCTACCACAAAACTTCTGGACTGAAGCAAAGGTCCAATGCGAGGGGCTGTTCTCTGCTCAGAGAAAAGCACCCCCTTCTCGGGGCATACATCTCTGCTGGAAGGATGAGACACCTGAGATGCTCTCCCGGCTTGAGGTAAACCCCAGAGCTCCGCACATCCTCATGCACCTCAGGGAAGATCAAAACCAGGCTGGCCCTTGAAACATGTCTGAAACCCTTTCAGTTTATGTCCCCCACTGGCCTCAACTGGGAAATGAAAACAGAGAACAGGCAGGAACAAGTCTTCCACTTTTTCAGTCATCATTAGCTCAGTTAATTGCCTGAAGCTTTTGGATGACATCGTGCTGTACACTGGAGAACAGGCATTAGTGACATGAATGAATTTCATCTAACAGTGTTACAGCCAGGCTAATAAACAATCTCTATTCAAATAACATTACTTTAATACGATAAAAACACGTTTAAGGTACAGATAAATGACTGACTTGTCAGTCCTTCTGTTTACCCCTAATCAAAGCAGATAACTACTATGGTGGCAGGAGTACCTATTACTCAATGGCTGCTATTATGCATCAAAGCAATGCTCAGAGACCCAAGCTGCCACGCGTTACAGCAAGGATATCGCTGGTTGGAAACGGATTTCCCAATGACAGCCAAAGATGTTCACATCCCAGCGAGAGAGATGTAGAGATATGGAAGTGAGGAAACAAATAACACGGCTAAGCTCCCAGACTTGCTCTACTAAGAACTGCCTTGTGACAAACTCACACAACATCTTTCCAAGAGAGTAGGTTTTGTTTTAAAAAAAATAACAAAAGCCCTCCACTCTCCAAAACACAGCAAAATTGAAAAATAAAAACCCACCAATCTGCAAACCTTTACAGAATCTACAATCACATCCTAGGGCAGAAAACAACCACAGGAAAAGAAGTTTGTGACAGGTTTTTGTTTGTCTTTTGCTTAGCTAGGAACCCTAGCTATGACAGAAAGAATGACACTCAGACAGGAGTTTCTCTTTTTTGATCTTGACTGTCATTAAGCCTCTTGCCTGAAATAAACATGTGCAGATGATGATTGTAAGGTCCTCTTGAAGAAAAAGCCAACTTTACCTGAGGGAAAAAAAAACAAAAAAACAAAAAACAAAAAACAACAACTTCAAAGTCATCTCCCTTCAAGTGCTTTGTTTTGTCTTTTCCTAAAAATTTGAACAAAATGAATAATAATACATCAGGAATCTCACTATACAGGTATGCCACATACATAAAGCTCTTCGTATTTTCAGTCTCCAATATATTCCAAAGAAGCACAGACACAAATATTTTGGTACGTACTTGGATCCTGCAGGCTTCACAAGAGCAGGATTTTTGTCCGTATAAACCCCGCAGAAGTATGTCCCTACTCCTCACCTCACATGCCCATTTGTTGCTGGTGTGCTCCTGCAGTCACTGCAGGAACACAAAGCAGGCACTGACTGCTTCTGTATTAAATACAGTAAACACCACCCGCCAGCCTTTCAGTTTTAAATGCTTTTCTTTCCCTAATCTTTCCCCTCTTTCTTTTCCTTTCTTCCCAGCCTCCCTTCTCTCTGTGGCTCTCAAGCAATGACTAGCAATGTCAGTTTGCACTGCTCTTGCATCACGCCACCAGCTTTCTTCCACAATCTGCCACAGAAATTTATTTCCAAAATCTTCCTGCAGTGGCCTAACAGCACAAGGTCACTCATACACATTCTCTTAGCCTCCTCCACAGTGCAGATAACCAGTGCAAGCCTCCTCTTTGTACACCAGTCAGGCTATATAGGGGGAAAAAAAATAAAAAAAAATGTCTTGCTCTCAAGCAGGGCTGGTCCAAGATTTCTAGTGTAAGGAAGATTTCTAGTCTTCCCCACCCCCTTTCATGAGGTTTTGGAGCTAGAATATCATGACTAAGCTGGTCAATTCACATGCACCCACGTCACGGGGGCTCCTATCTTACAAACCAACTCCTCCACTAACACTTCCACACAATGAATGCAAAGGAAGGGAGAATAAAAACAAACAAACATAAAATCTCTCACCCCGGGCTGGAAGGGAGTTCCCTTTCAGGAGGTTACAGCTACCTCCAGGAGAGTCTGGCTGTAGGGAAAGGCGTGCCTTCAAATGCCTAACAAGGATTCTTTGTCTACCTTGAGAATTTCTAGTTTTTCTACCCTGAAAGAAAACAAACAAACAAACAAAAAAAACTTTCACCCCGCTGCATATAATGGCACCTACCCTTTGTGACCATAGACGGCTTCTTGACGTCTTCAAGAGCAAGTAACTAATTAGAGAATATCTCCAAGGCTAACTAGTTATGTGAAAAACATTTACCAGAGGAATGGAAACACACAGAGTTTTCTGAGACCTGCTACTTTGATGTTTTGAGAGAATGAGTCATTAAAACAGTTGAGGCTGTTCTTCTGTCCTTGCATGGATTTTGTTAGTAAATTTCTTTAGCTCACTTAACTACTCTTGATACTACACTGAAACATCTACTTACTGGGTTAACCATAAAATGCCTGTTTCAGAATGCGACTGAAAGCATAGTTATGTATTGACTCAAAAAGTACAACAATTACAAAATAAAGTACAAAAAGTAGGCAATGTAAGTATGTAACCTACTTTAAAGGGCACCAGAACTGTTCCTCTTTGAGGCATTAGTCATTTTCTTTAACCTACGCGTCAGGGCAACACAAACCAAGAAAACCTACAAGTTCCATTCCTTTATTCTGATAGGAAGATGTGATAAAAGGGTAGTAAACTCCAATACAAATCAAAAGCAAGAGAAGCAGGGCAAGCCACAACCACCATTCCAAAGGCCAACTGGCTGCATGATGAATCAGTGCACTGCATAAAAGATGGGGGAAAGCATTTCCAAAAAAAGTCATGGTAAAATAAGGCTAAACACTGCCTGATGGCTAGTTTACTCCAGGCCATGTCTGTCCATGAACTAATGACTTACAAGAACAACTTTCTTCCTTTTCAGATTATCAGACTACATTTACTGGGTGCATCTCAAACATTTTCCATATACCTAATTAAGCCTACAGGCAACTAAGAAAAGCAAGTCTGTTATCTCCCCTGAACTACTCAAAAGCCCTCTATGTACCACACATGATTCAGGGACCACAGATTCGAAACCCAGGACGATACCTACTGTATCAGCTGTGAAGCTGCCTAGGAGGTTTTCCAAAAAAATCAGGTACTGACGATTGCACGGGTCCTGACACAGGCTATCCCAGTGCTTCAGTATGCATCTAGCTTCACTAGGCATTTGGTTTGGTTGTCTACTCCATCCCCTGCAGCAGCTACAAGTAATTATGAGGAAAAACTTGAGGACAGGAGCTCTGCTGTAAACTTGCACTGATTAGGAACATGAAACAATTGGAGGTCAGAGAGGGAATGTTACTAAATGCCCACAGGAAGAACTCTTAGAATAGCTTATTATTACAAAAAGCATATAAAGATTTTCTGCCCAGCATTGCCTTCCCTGATCCTCCCAAATGAGGGGGAGGACTTTCATGGAGCCCAGCAGACAAGGAATCAGCTCTATAGCTTCAAGCAGATTCCCATTCTTTACTCTGCGTGAGCTGCATATGCAGGTGCGCACGGGAGCAACAACGAGGTGCAATGGAGAAACCTGGTCTGCTCCAAGGCAGAGCTCCTGGTCTTTAACCAGCAGGAAAATGTTTAAGTTGAGTGTTTTAAACAGAAGAGGAAACCAAAATCCACACTCTCCTTGCCTTAGCCCCTCACCTACCCCCCCCCCCCCCCCCGCCCTTAGTCCACCCCCATTACCCTACCTTTGCACTTCTTTTTCCCTGCCCTTTAAGTTATTTTTCACCAAAAAGGCAGAGCACGATGGTGGGGAATCATGCACACAAATTTAAAACAACAACAGCAACAAAAACAACCAACCAGCCAACAACTAAACTTTCTCTATTGGCTGCAGGTCTGCTTTTGGAGATTTTTGCCTCAGTCCCCATGGGAGATCCTGTCAGCAACTCCCTTGAATAACACTTCAAGGACGTGCATGGCTGTGCTTTTAGGGCCAGAAATCACCAAGAGAGAGAAATCCAGGAATGATGACTTAATTCCCCGCCCATCACAATAAATTACTGGATGTGCTTTCAAGGCAAGAGATAAACGCAGTCCAGCCCTTTCATATGTTCAGGCCGAGACCCATTTATTTCAGCATTTGCTTGCACGAAGTTCTTTTAATACAGTTCTCTTCACCGATCTAATACTCCAACAAAGACCATGTGCCTTTTTATTTTTTTTGCCACAAATGACTGCGCGCAGTATAATACGTACAGATCAAAGGAGTTTGTACCAACGAATGGTGAAAGACAACACGCTGCTTGGCAGGTTTCCACGGCACCACCACTTGCTCTGTATGGGCATGAAACCAGGCAGTCGCATCTCTGGCGGATGTGGCTTCTTGTTGCCCATAACACCACTGGCTTTCTTCTATTGTGCACAGGAACACCACCACAGAGGAACTGCTCAGCAAATTAAAAATGGTAACAGGGCACACACTGCAAGTCACTGAGCAAAGGGAACACCAACAGTCTTATTGCAACACTACACTTTAAGCAACTTCCTGTTTGCTTGAACGCACAGAAAATAATTCTTTCTTCATGCTAGGTTTTATTATTTTTAAGCCTGTGTATCTTCAATTTAAGAAATACTGCCCCACTTAGCTGCTTTCAGTAAACCTCCTCACTGTTACGAATGGTACTCTGTGACTACCAGGTCTGCACTTGCCATCAGTGCTCAGCTCTTCGCTGGAATTAGTTACCAGCAGGAAGGAGGCGACAGCCCGAAACAAAACCAAAAAGCTACCACCTCCAGCTTTCCAGTGATCCCCAACAAGTTATTTGGGAAGAATTCATTGTTCTTACAGAACAAGGTTAACTGAGAAGAGGAAACAACATACATCTGTCCTGAGTGCACATGCTTTTCTTCCCATGTTAGGGGATTTGTATGAGCGACTTACTGATAACTATGCCTAAGGTTATGAGAGGTACAAAAACGAATGTGGAGTATGAACTGAAACCCCGACTCCATGTGTTGATCTTGGCCCACAAATCTCAATGGAATCTAGAAAGAAGTAAAAAAGCCAGGCAACTCCTTGCTGTTTTTATACCAGTCTCCTGCCTGGGCTCCACAGGAACCTGCCTGTATGAGAGCTAACAGGGAAGGCACCCTCAGTGCTTCCCAGAAAGCCACAGCTCCACAACTAAACCTACCAGAGAGTAATGCCTACAAGCTCCGGTCAGAATTAAAGCTTCATTGTTTGAGAGTTGTACAGAGGATCACTGCCTCCTCTCAAAGAAAACCTACTTTGTAATAAGCCAAAAACATTCAAAAGATAGCAGGAAAGGATGCTTATGAAGTTGTGATTTCTGTCGCCTCCATAATTCCTGCGTACTCCCAACTAACATCACAGATCCACTGACGATTGCCCTTCCTCCTCTGTCCTGCATCCCCAACTCTCCCCAGATCCACAGGAACCAACCTCTCTCCTCCTCACTCTCAGGCTAGTCAGTGAATAGAAAAATTAACCTTCAATTAACTGTTCTCCGTTTGAACTTAACCTAAAGATTGTGATTTCTCTTTTAAGCTTGAAGAAGGGTTCCTGCATACAAATCCTTTCCAGTTTTCCAGGCATGCCAACTGGTCTAACAAGAAAAATTACTGCTGACTGCAGATGTTATATCATTTACGTTATCCACTTTGCTTAATCCCAGCTATGCCAATCAGACAACATAAAGCCAAACAGAAAAAAAACAGATACACTGCAGCCTCCTGTTATCCATGAAAAGATGAGATAAAATGTTAAAGCATCTCCAGTCCTGCAGATTGTTCCCCTGGCATCTCTGCAACACAAGCTAATGGTTCCCTTGAAAGGGGGCAAAGCTTCACAATTCAATTGTTAAATCCTCCAGGACCTGCTTTGATCACCAGGCCATCTGATAAGCTCAGCACGCTTTACCAGAGCTCTTGTTTGTGGCCACACTAAAGCCTGACTTCTCATGCAGGTTTTACTGTAATGTGCTCCTGAAAGAAACAGTTATTCTCTGGGCAATGCTATCAAGAGAACTGATGCTTCGTAACTAGTGCCCAGTTGCAAAATGTGTCCTGCTCCATCTCTGCGTCAGCTCCCGTACAGCTCAGGTTCTCCCTCAGCCCCGTGAGGGAGCGGCACACATGATCCAAAACAAGGAGGGTACATAAGGTGTATCAGGAAAAGTTTTGCTCTGTCTTTACTAGAAGGAAACAGCTTACCAGTGAACAGCACTAGAGGTCAGATTTCACTGACTAATAGGTTATGCTTTTTCTTATCGGTATTTGACGTATACAAAGCAAGAAATAGAGCACGTTCATCTGTGCAAGCACTGACACACAAAAGACTTGAGCGTTGAGAGAGGAAACATGAGAAAAGAGGGTGAGAAACAACCCCAAAAATGTTGCATGTTTTGCAACGATCAGTAATACAGCATTTGATAGCCCTTATCAGTTAGGCTTACACCACAGCGACCACTTGCTAAAAAGATAAGCAGACAACACTCATACTTTCACACACGGATCCACCCTGGGACAAAGCAAAACAGCACCCGACCCGTCAGGTACCCCCCTCCTGGCATGCCGTGATTGTGCATGGCCCTGCCTTGTGCCTTATCCAGGGGCTGCGTGCCAGGACTAGCCTCTGTATCCCACTGAAAGCTTTTGCAACAACGATGGCTCAGACGAGCAGTACTTAGGAGGTTACTCCCATTCTGATCTTGCTGGTTTGGGTGACGTATTACTGTCTACGTCACAAAACAGAAGTTTAAAGGAGAGCAGCGTGACCTATAATTTATAAGAATAAGGAAGGGCCATCTTAAATTGATACACTCAAAAATTAAATCCAAGAATTATACAGTGGTTACAAACCTGCTCCTCCCAAACTTTTATAAAACACCAAATGCATGGACAAGTACTTGCCATCAGGCATTTGAATCTCTAATGTTTGTTTTTGAGCTTCTTCTTGAGACAAGAGGGCTAGGAGCTACTTGATTTGAATAAAAGTCAGGAATCTGGCATAATTTAATCTTTCAGAAAAAAACAGCTATTTACAAGGCTTATAACATGTACAAACAGGGGAAACGAAAGCACGGAAGATTAAAAAAAATAAAAATGAAAATTGACGATTACTAAACGGCTCTAAAGGCGATTACTAAACTGCACTAAAAACTGCAACTATATGTTGTCTTTTTGTCAATCTAGAAAAGAAGGATCTCCTTCTTTTCTCACTTCTGCAGACTAAGGTATTCAATGCAAATTAATAAATTTTGTGGGTGATACAAAGTCAGAACACACTTTACGAATCAGATGACCTTGAGAGGTAAGGTAACAGAAATGAAATTAATTTTGATAGGACAAGCCCTGCAGAACTAATAAAATAGAGCCTCATCATTTAGAAATGACAGAGGAGAGAAGTATCTGGGAACATTAGCTTGCCAGTTAATGTTTCTGGTCTACTAGCATTATACAGCTCTATGAAGGAAAAAAATGACATTAGGAAGGCCTTTTTCCTGAAAAGAAAGGGAATGGCCTAATGCAGTACTGAGACAATCTCTGGGCCAGCACATCAGTACCAGACATCCAGGAAAGAAAAGCTGAAACAAAGCAAATGCAGACCAGGGCTATCGGGATGACCAGTAACCAGAAAAGCTTGGCTCACTCAAGCTATCAAAAACAAACAAACAAACAAAAACCACATGAGGAGGGGATTGGGGTGCCCCTCCACAAGTATGCCTTAAAGCTGTGGCAGGTTAGGAGAGAGACAAGAACAACTGTGTAAAATGACCAAAAACTCAAGTATCTGTATATTCTCAACCTTCTTCTAATCCTTTTAACAGATGACAAATACTTAACAGCTTTAGAAACTGAACAAGATTCATCTTCGAATGAGTGCATTATACTGCTGCTAGAAAAAATACGAATTTATTTCAAAGATACAGGAACTCCCTTCTAGTCCTATTTCCTGCCACTAGGTCCAAAGGAGTTCTCAGCCAAAAATCAACTCTCAGGGGCCAGGATCTCAAAATGTGAGCATGCACAAAAGCAAACATGAACCGAGTTAATAGATGTCTTGGTCTGCCTTTGTATTTATTCAATCAGAGTTGAATTCTTTGACATAATGAATCATTAGCATTTCTCTAATTATAGGGCTATTGGCAGTATCCATACTTAGGAGTCAGAACAGCTCCCACGCTCATGACTTTGTCTTTGCTACATGCATTGCTTGCATGTACTAACTAGATCATCTACAGATTAGAAAAGTTATTTGACTCAAGTGAATTGTTCATGTTCAACTCAAATACTAAGGAAGGAAAGCTATTCTCACCCAATGTCTCTCCTTCCTGCATGTTATTCTTACAGAAGTCTTCATTTCTATGTGGACCAAGTTTATCCTAAGTTTCAAATTAAATAAAAATTTGGACTTTGGAGAGAAAGCAGTTCAGAACAAAATGGCACATCAAGAGAGAAAATCCCATTGTTTTATTTGCTCTAGATCCACATCTTCCACATGTTTAACCTTCACTTTCAGTTACTGATGAAAAGGGATGGAACCAACCTCAGAGAGAAAACTGACATCATTTTAAAAGAGAATACCAGTTGCCATAGAAAGTAGCAGGAATTGGGGAAAAAAAAAGTGATTTGATTAAGAAACTGAGCAAAAGGTAATTTAAAACCTAGAAAAAATCTGTAGTGCTTTTAAGTAAACCCTCTTTTTACTAAGAGCTACATTTCATAGAGGTCTAAAGACAAAAAAAAAAAGGAATTAAGAGTCTCAACAGAACAAGAAAACTGGGGTAATGGCAGCTAAAGTTTCTGTATGTTTCCAGCAATATTTCCATTTACTTTTTATTTCAGATAACCAGTGCACTCTTAAGAAATATCCATATATTGCCAGAAATAATATGCTATGAACAACTTATTTTCAGGAGCTAAGGCAGATATCTTCGACTTAGCCTTCCTATGCACAACATACTCTCTCTGAATGTCAGGACTGGAAACAAAAAGCTGACTTGGTACCTTTCTTATACCATCACAGTTAATTTAGTATTCAGTTAATGGTGAATGGCCACCGAACCTCTCTCATTTCGAGAACACAGTTCAGAACAAAGCCATTACTCATTTTTCACTTGCATTCCCTGAATTCCTTGTCTCTGCCTGTAATCTTACAGCATCTCATCACGTGAGGTCTTGAGAGACAAGAACAATGTCCTGGTGCTTATTTTAGCTTCTGAATCCCTAACAGTGACTTTCACCAAGCGTTCTTTAAAGGGACAATAAGGTCAGAAGCTACAAGTCAAACAAATGGCTTTCATGAATTAAAAATAAAGTACGACAGATCAAATATATCCATCAAGTATTCGTGAAGCTGTGATACTTGTACTGGATGTAGTGCATAACTCCCCAAACTGAAGTTATCCAAATAGGTAAATATACAAAAAAAACACTTAAAAACAAACAAACAAACAAAGAATGCAACACACATAAGAAATGCTATATTCAGTTAAGTCAGACGTACACCTGAAGAACACAATAATATCACATCACAGGTAAGGAACAAAAGATCTGTGCCTCTCAAATCACATTCAGTTTAATTGTGCTTGCATTAACATTTCCTCAATGTTTAAGTGCAGTAAGAAAGTCAGAAAAAGAATCCCCAAGCATCCCGACCTGCTCAGGAACCTGGCAATTCATTTGCTCCAGCAGGAGGGGGTGTGAAGTTTTCACCAGCTTGCCTAACCTCTTACTTCTCTAACTAAAAGGGTGCCTGCAAAAGGAGTACTACTGGCTTTCTGCTCTGTAGTCCCACCAGTAAAAGAAAACGCTTGCAGAAATGGTGCACACAGAGGTAACCATCTCCTTGCTTGTACATGACTACTGTCTTATTCTGAGAATTATTTGCACAGAATAATTTTCCTTGCAAACACAGGTTTAGCTTATGTGGTACACAGCAGCCCAGCATAACCAACAGACTCAGAGTTTACGCTCTTCTATTCTGTTTCTAAGAAGACGGGCTTTGCCAGTTACAAAAGGCAGGCTGTCCCTCTCTGGTAACCAAGGCATTTTCCTATTCAGTGCTTTGCAAATTAGGAGGAGCAGCAGACAGACATACCATTTCAAGGAGGTACAGGAAGAAGAGCTATCACTTCTTTTAAAAGGCAGAATCTGAGTGTCACAGAAATACTAAAATTAAGACCCATCTTGCAAATATGGTGTGTGCGTGCTGGGAGCAGAGGGGTGTGACAAAATCAGATGCATATGTCCTTTTGGTATTCCACTCCTGAACTTTACCACAAGTATTTCTAGCACAACAGAAAACACTTCAAGGTTTAAGCAGAGCATACAATATTACACAAAATGTATTACGTACCAGAACAAAATTAAAAAATAAAATAAAAATTAAAAAAAAAAATCCCATGCCAAACTGATCAAAGCAGTACAGAAATCCCAGAATGAGGCTGCCTATGGCAAGAGTCAGTGACTTCCTTGACTTTATCCAATGAGTTCCTGTTCTGAACAATCACCACCTTTGTTGCCCCCATTTTCTCAAAATTAAAGATATTCACAGGACCCACGTGACTCACTGACCCCAGCACTTAATGCAATGCTTATCAACTTGGAAGGTGATGAGACAATGTTGTCCTCTTCCCGCAGCCTAAGCCATACATGCTACTGCATTACAAGTGATTGAAATGCCCTCCTTTAACTCATGCAAGCCGACATTTCTCTTTGTATTAGGAAGATTCACAGCTTTTTAAGACAAAATGTTCTTGATGGTCATCTGGACTTCTCACAGGAGTTCAGCCACTTGAAACTGAGAGGCGCAGTAATAGCCCCAGCTCCGGTTGCTGCATCACAGCCACCAAGGGCAGGTTGCAGAGTTGTTAGGTTGCCAGCTGGCACCGTGCCTGAGGTCTCTGGGGTTCCATGCAGGCCATTTAGATCTTCTCTAAAGTCTTGCCTACAAAGCTGGAAAGCCAAAAAGCAGTGCAAATAAGCACGATTTAGCATCTGAATTTACTGACCTTATTTGAAGGCTCAGGCAAGAATAACACCCTATGTAATCTACACCACTGCTGCAATGTCTTTGCAACAGCTTGCACCACAACAGAACCAGGGAGAAAAGTGCCTTGAGGTACTCCAGTCCTCTTTCATTATGGGCCTGGTATTTGAAAACTGTGTAATTTTAACCAGTTCAGATCCTTCTCCAGCTGGAGTTGCCATGTAGGCTGATAGCAGCGGAAGAAATGTCAGCAAGTTCCTCTGAAGGACAGAAATCACTCATGGCTTGGGTTGCGTTGCTGTGAGCACCCTTTCTTACAATTTCTTTTTGACTGCTAAGGATGTAACTGTGAAGCTTGTGAAAAAACAGCACAGCAGCAGATGACAACACTCCAGTCAGATGGCATGCAAAGGCTCCTCCAGTAGCCTGGTTCTGTGGAATGAGGCTTGCTTGCAGGTTTCCACAAACGAGAACTCATCCCAGAATCCTCCAAATCCAGATGTTGCAGCACATCAAATCACTCCTTGATACAGGACATAAATAGGACAAACAAACAGATCAAAGTTCTTAAAGAAAGACTGCTTTTATGCACTTTGTGCGAGAGGCAAATTGTCTTGCAGAGGAAGATGCACAGGAGGGAGTGGAGCTACTTCTATGGAGAGTCCAAGTCAAGGGGCTAGCCCCAGACCTGAACAGAAAGTCTCTATGTTCTTATCCAAACAAATAGCCAAATAAAGTTTTGAATCTTGTTTTAGATTATTTTTTCCTTTGCTGTTTTAGAACACACTTGAACTTTCAAACCAGAGCAGGCTATTTATAAAAACAGCCCAAACAACTCGACCAGGAACACGGACAGGAAGCAGGGCTTCATCACCTAACATCCCTAGGGGTGGGCAGAGAGGGGCCCTAGGCTGGCCACAGAGCCCACTGACGAGGGCTCACCGTTAGACCCTGAGAGCAAAGGCAGGGCACGCAGCGTACAGAAACACTCCCCAGGGAAGCGTGCGAGACGGCGCTCTTCTATGGAGCCCGGGGCACACACGGGCTGCTGAAAGCAGAGCTCACTGATAGCTGCCCAAAGGCACGCTCTACCCAGAGGGAGCCCGTGACTGGAAAAGAGTAATATGCTAAAAGGAACACTTCACAAATGCACAGTTTGGAATATTAAAGTACAGACCAAACCACCACTTTAAAATTATAACAACCCCCTCCCTCCTTCCAACATGCCTATAATTTACCAATCTAACTTCAAGATAAAAATCACAGAGTAGGAGACAGGATGATGTATTTTGTAGTTAAAATTCAAAAGAAAAACAAAACAAAACAGAACAATTCAACCCTACCCCCCAGCTGGTTCTGTAAATTACAAATAATGAATGCAACTGTAACCTGAAATGCGATTTTTGCATTGGTCTTAATTAAACAGAAGTTCCTGAAGACTGATGGTACACACTTTTTCCCCACTTTTTTTTTTAAAGTATAAATATACACTGACATTTACATAAGTTGGCCAGATCCTCAACTGGTATAAAAATAATCTTCGACTCCAGTGTAGTCACTGTTACAGCACACTGAGTAACGCAAAATGAGGAACAGACTCTTCACACCCATTACAAAGCTTTATCTGTGGTTTGATCTTCCTGGCAGTTTAACTTCAATGCTTGGCTAGTCACAGAATTAAAACATGCACATACACATGCATGAATTGGCTAGCATAATAAGTGAAAAATATGCTGCATTATTCAAACATCACGGCTGAAATTTTGGCGGCAGGCACCACACAGCTACAGTTCTGGTGCTTTCTGTGCCTCGGCTCCCTGAACGTGATCCATTTCATGCTCTTACAGAATGAAGACAAGCGCTGTACTGATAAAAAGTGTGAAACACTTTTTGATGGAGTGTCATCAGTGTTTTCTCAGATGAAACGTACCGAACTAGATAAACTACTGCCAATTTAGTATGGCCAAGCCTGCGTTCCTGTAACACAGCCAAGCTGTAATTGCTTTGGGAACACAAATCAGTATCAGATTTAACACAAGATCTTAAATGCACAAATTTTCGAAGTATCCTGAAAGTTATAGAGTGTTTCGGATCCTCACAGGGTACTACCTATGACAGGAACTGCGAACTTGTGATTAAAACAGGACTGAACCTTTGTACCTCAAGGCGTGCCTCTGGTATCTGAGCCAGCAGCTCGGATCCGGCCAGAAGCCAGGCCTGGCACCGAACGCTTGAGTTCCTCTGTGCCAACAAACCACCTCGCTGCCAGCTTCCCCCGGCTCCCACTCCCACATTGCCCTCCCTCTCAAAACAGACACTGATCATTCGGGTCTGACCAAGTGGATTTTCCCTCTTTCTAACCTAAGGCCCACAACATGCAGAGCAAAATTTCTTCTTCAAGTAAGGAAGTAATTTTAATTCCGCCTATGTATTCATGAAACAGGGAGTTTCGACTGATGCTCCCTTCTCTAGTACAACCCTGAGCTAGAGCGATGGAGGAACACAGAAACAGGTTTTGTTCACTTCTTTAGCCACTGTTCCTTTTAAACCATCTCCATGTTGAAAGCTAGAAGCAACCCTCCCGTAAGAAAAAAACAGCTGCACACTTCAAACATTTCATTTCACAGCTTTTTTCTGTCTTTTATCCCTACACAAGCTGCCTACAAAACAGCTTCTTCTCTCCAAGTTACGGCGCGTGTGGAACAACGCCAGCCTCGCAAGCACAACGGCTTTAATGCTTACACAGATCTGCAGCAGTCACCGCATTGAAATGCTCTTTTCAAAACCTTTGGGGAAATTAATTATTTAACAGCCACATGTCAGAGAGATTTATCTCCCGTCTGAGGGCTCCTCTTACCCTCCTTCCCCAAGGAATTGAGCAGTGCTCCTATGCTGCAACAAAGCAGCGGCTCCTGGTGGCAGCAGGAGCGGGCGGTGCAGACACCAAGGCCGCGGGCAGCTCCTCCTGCCCGACTGAGCGCCAGAGGCCAGCACACGATTCCCTGCTGCAGACCTACAGAGGCGCCAACGGGAGCGGCAGGGATGACCTTCCAGTTGCAATGCCGTAATTCAGCTGAAGTGCCCAAGACAAGTTGATCCCATGTTTTTTTCTACTTACATTTTTCAGATCTCAGGAAAGCCATTCTGCAACAAAAGCACCCATCTGCAACAGACACTGCCCACGTATGAGAGCAGCAAACTTCCTACCTCTTTTTGGTCTTCTCTGTTTAAAAATGGGATCATGACTTCAGGACTCTGCTGCATCACCAAGTCAATGACATAAGCTGGAAATAGAGCACAGGCCCCAGCATCCTGGCTTACTCTTTGTACGAAGGCCAGCAACATCACTATCATTCCACCCAATCTGGGTCAAAGTACTCAACAGTATTTCAACCTTCTCATATTGCTCACAGGAACAACCTTTGAAAACGAGCCCTGACGATTATTATGGCACTCCAATATCCTACGTAACACAGGAAGAACCTAGCACACCACTGCTCTTAATGGAGGTCCAATTCCTACCTTTCCAACAGAGACAAAGAACTTTTCAAGGACTTCTTTACGTGGCCCATACATCAAGTAGCACCAAACATGGGGCCCTGTCCTCCCCACCAGCTCCAAGTCACCAAGTCCTACAGTGTTACCCACAGGGCTTGGGACGCTCCCAGGACATTGCTCGCCCTTCTGCTCACCTGCACTTGCATAACGGGCTGTTTTCCACATGAAGAAATCCATCGTTTGTTTTCATAATAAAGTCCAGACCTCAAAGACTCATGGATCTGTCATTGCAGCCTTTTTAAGTTCTTAGCTGAGGACTGCATGTACCTTCAGGAAAAAACTGCTGCCATACAACTAAGGAAATTTAAATCACCTTCCAGGAAACCCTGAATTTTAGGCATGAATTAATGCAGATCCCAGCACTTAGTCAGAACCTACAAAGACACAAGAAGGACAAACTCTATGTAAAGCTTGAATTCAACCAGAAACTTTCTTAACATTTAGCATTTAGTAAAATAATGTTGTCTCATACTAAAAGGAAAATATACTGTGCTCTCAATTTTAAACTTTAGATAAACCAGGAACATCTGAAAACTAAAGAAGTACGTCAACTATTTTGACTGTGTATCTCCCTTCTTCTTTATGAGCACAAGAGGCAATACATGTTAGAATCACAGAATGGCCGAGGTGGGAAGGGACCTCTGAAGATCACCTAGCCCAACCCCCCTGCCGAGCAGGATCACCTAGAGCGCATTGCGCAGGATGGCATCCAGGTGGGTCTTGGATAGCTCCAGAGAAGGAGACTCCACAACCTCTCTGGGAGGCACTGTGCCAGTGCTCTGTCACCCTCAGAGTAAAGAAGTGCCCCCTCATATTCAGCCAGAACCTCCTGTGCTTCAGTTTGTGCCCATTGCCTCTTGTCCTCTCTCTGGGCACAACTGCAAAGAGACTGGCTCCATCCTCTCAACACCCTCCCCTCAGATATTTATACACATTGATGAGGTCTCCCCTCAGTCTTCTCTTTTCCAAGCTCAGCAGGCCCAGTTCTCTCAACCTGTCCTCGTACAACAGGTAAAATAATAATAAACTTTAATTGACATATTTTGGTGGGTCGGAAAACTTTTTGATAAAAATTCAACTCAGAAATTCAGTTGGCATTCAATTTCTGAAAACATAATCCAACAAGTAAAAAGAACTTTTCTGAATACTGCAGTGTTAACATCTCCTTCTCTGTATTTTGCTTTGCATAATGAACAGCATTATAAAGGGCAAGGTCAGACAGAACCCACAAAAAATGGCTGAAGTCTGAAGGAAGTAAGAGATTCTTTATGGCTAGCTTGCCAAAAGAGAGTCTTCAGCAAACTACAGAGTATTAGCACGTTGCACATCTTTGGATAAGGCCTAAGATGAGCTAGGGAAAAGGCCTGGAAAATGTCAGAGAATGCTACGAGCTTGTTTGCTTTAAGAAAAAATAAAAATCCAATAAAAGACTCTCCACAGCATTTGAGGGTGGTACAGGCAAGGAGCTACATCACAGCAGCAAAAGCTATAATAACAAGAGCCACTGTCAAAAGCCTCACTGCTGCAGATCTCCCACGCTTTCCCAAAAACAAGGATAAGCTTCTTAGAAGTGACAGCCAGAAATTAAGTCTGCACAATCACTCTATTTCCTTAACTAACACAGGCAGCAGATACATTCATTCATCAAAATCTTTCATTAGCAGTACATATTAATTCCCGGATCTTTGCTTTGAACTACAGAGCTACATAAGTTCCAATGAGCAGGGAGAAATGTACGTACAATGAAAAAGAAACCTCGTGTATTAGGAAGTTCACTTGCACTTTAACCTTCAATGCAAGCTCCACACTCATAGATGCAATATACTGGAGATTCAATTTAGAAACACAGCTAAGTGAACTGAAGAATAATCAGACTGAAGAGCACTTCCCCCTTCAACACCGTGAGATAAAGGAAATGTTAATTAGTGATGCCCTAATGCAATTTGTTTGAGAATAGAAAGAGCACACACATGAAAAAATACTAATAGCAGTGGGCTAACAGAAGAACAAAAACATCTACCCACAAACAATTGCACTGTAGTCTCTTATATCTCTGTCTCTGTGGTTCTTTATTTCCTTTTGAAATTTATTTCAGCAAGGATCAAAATGGTTCTGCCCAAAGGGTAACTGCCTCACCAAACCCAAGCAGACTACAGAACTGTTTTGCATTCATTTCCATTTTTTTTCTAATACAGCGTTAAAGGATCCCTAATTTTAAATACTGTGTTGGATATTCAGCAACATACATTCAGTTTGCCCAACAAGACCTTGCCCAACAGACCCTGAAAAGTGAGAAAACAACATAATCCTCACAATGTTTGCAAACGAGTCACAAGAAACAACCACCTAGCCATAGAGGAGGACCACATGTGCACTCAGAAGCTCCTTCAACTCAAGGGTCACACTGAAAGACCTCAAGTAACAGCTGAAAGGAAATATTGCTTCCTACCGGGTTTGAAAAATTCCTGCAAAAAGTTGGTAAGACATCAGATGCTTTCACGGGACCAGCTGCTGAAATCCTTGCTGTAGAAAGAGCCCCACAACCTACTCCACAACAACATGTAGCTACGGGACTTCCATGCTTTTGAGAGAGGGAGAAACATCATGGCATATGCTTCTAGCAGTGCACACTGGAAAGAGAGCGGGGCAGTAGGAGATGCAGCCAACCAAAAGCAAACCCTGGAATGAGGCAACATATTTGGCACCTCACCTCGATGTTACACCAGAAGATGTATTCCCTGACCTGACAGAATTCAAAATTCCTCCAGTAGTTCTGCCCATGCGAACAGTGCTCTTTCCCAGACAGGGCTGAATCACTGCTAGCTTGGTATTTGCTTGTAACAGCTGATGGTGATCCATGAGCTACTCTCCACATCTTTGCGGGAGGGTTACATAGGATCAAGAGGCTCTCTCTCCTTCAGATTCAGTACCATTCTGTCAATTAAAATCAGCCCTAGAGCTAAGATGAGGTTTCCACAAGTATGCCAGGTCTCTTAAGAAGGATCTGGTCCTCTAGCAGTAATATTCCCCCTTAATAAGGCAACAACTATAGCAAACTTGTAAATATTAATGTCTCATATTCTGTGCTGTGACTTGGCACAGAAAATTAATGTTGCTGAATTTTATCGTGACATACTTTAATACAAAAACTCCAGATTTCTCCCTGTTCAGGAATCTAGGAAGCTTGCTGCCCAGATCTAATGCTCAGCAAGAGGTGCTAGGAACTTTGTCATGTGAGATGTCAGACAGCAAACAGAATGTGCTTCACCTTCTTCTGCTTCCCTGCTATCCCCCTCTCCATTCAGCAGGATACCACCACCACCCTTCTTCAGATCAGGAATCTGAGGCAAAAATAAAAAAATATATAAAAATAAAGAGGGTAAATGAAGACAAGCTACATCTACAGAGGCTCCAGCAACGGCAAAACAGTATCAGGCGTCTAGACGCCTACCCGGGCAGCCTGCTCTAAGGAACCTGCTTTGGCAGGGGGGTTGGACCCGATGATCTTTCGAGGTCCCTTCCAGCCCCTACAATTCTGTGATTCTGCGATCAGCAATAGGAAGATGCTCTAAAGATGCACTAAAGAAGATCAGACTAAGTGCCTCCCTAGCTCTTCAGCAGCCTTAGACAGATAGCATCAGTATCAGAAGTTCTGTTATATCCATTTTCCTAGAAAGTAGTTCCTTTCTCCTAAACCAGCAGCTGATCGTAACAGCCCACATCCCTTCCAGGCTGAATTAGGAGCTCTGCTTAAGGCCACGTGCCAGTGACATCGAATTGCACTTCGTGAACAGAACAGCACTATGCCCACAGAGAGCACCTGCAATCCGTGTACAGCCTTGGGTTCCACCAAACTTCACCGTCGATATCCGAACCACTATGAAAACTTGGTAACAAAGCATGCAAATGGCATAAGATGAGAGGGACTGAAATGTTATTGTCTGGTACTGCAAACTAATGTTAGTACAGAAAATAAGGAGGCATTTGTCAGGCACTGCAGAAGACTTATTCATATCTGTTACAAGCTGGGGAAAAAAGGGAGTTTAAGCTGTCATGGATGCAGAAAACAAATGCATTATCTTACTCTACCAACAAGATACTGGAGAACCTGTTACATTGACTAGCTCCTTCAAACTTTCCAAATTAGGGTAAAGAAGTACAAGGTCTGGTCTCAGTGGGGATCTGTACAAATAACCAGCAGCATTAACACAAATGCGTAACAGGTACAAAAGCGCATTAGGAAGCAGGCTGGAAGAAGGTGTTGAGAAATTACTTTAAAGTAGACAACACTTTAGGTGATTTCTACTCTAGCAAGACATCTACATTGTCAAGGCAAAGGAAACACACTTTTTCAGGGCAAAACTCTTTTCAGCGTGGAAGAGATCTACGTGGGCCTTTTGGAAAGCTTCTAAAGGGAAATGAACCATAAAACCAAATACAATCTACCAGAAGGAAACTGTGTACACTCACATCTGGTGATGCACACACAAGCTTGAGGGACAGTAACTCAGACAAGTCTCTAGAAGACAGCAGAATACTGGGTCACATGCCATAATACATTGAGAAAATATTCAACAACAACTAGAAAACATTTCAAAATCACATCCACAACCAAAAATGGCGTGATCTCCCCACCACCCCTAAAATAGATCCTTACTATACAGCTTATCATTTGAAGAAACAAGAGGTTTATTTCAGTATTATGGTGTACATGCTTAAGTCTACCTTTTTTTTTTCTTTTTTCTTCCCCTCTTAGAAAAAGACTCAGACCCCAAAATGAAGCAAGAGCAGGAAAGCACACCGATACAGGCTGCAGTGTACTTCACAGCTTGAAACATTTAGTTTCCAACATCATTTTGTAAACAAATACTGATAGCTTTTGAGAAGTATGATCCCAAGAACTCTTTGCCAGCCTGCGAACTAATAGCGTGTTTTGGACAAAAGAAAAAAATAAAAACAAAAAAGTACCTGAAGTTATAAAGTTCAGACATACTGACTCTTTAAAAGTGAAGCTTAGATAGATTTGCCTCACATTAACTTTTTTTTTTTCAAAAAAAGCACTAGAAGGCAATCTAGCTGTAGAAACATACAATATACTGCTACAGAGTTCATAACTCGTCATACATTATTTTAAATCAGAGGCATATCTCCTGCTACCCCGTACTTTGATGGCTTCAGTAAATCAGATACAACTTTCTCATATTCCATTGTCCTTGCTAGCATCAAAAGGTAAGATCGCTCCTGTCACCTTGCTCATTTGTCACTATATCTTTTTTACAATGCACTGCTATATGTTCCGCCATTACTTATAGGGAAGGAAAGACAAAGCAAGCTAGAAAATTAAATGTTACCATCTGATCACAAATACACACTCTTCTCTGCTCCAAGCATATTTTACTTGATACAAAGTCTGTAACACAACATACCCCTATGAATTTAATTTCTGAAAGCAACAGAATCCAAAAGCTTCAATGATATTCATCATTCCAACAAAAGCAGTTTTTAGAGAAAGCTAATCATCTACACTATTATACACAGCTCAGTGATCAACACGGGTAATTGGAACTTATAAGCATGAACCTCCCCATCCCCAATCTGACACATAACCCCCTACTTTAGATTGGCAGGGAACGTGGACCTAAGACTCCATTACAGAAAAAAAGGTAGGACTAGAGTTTGTATAGAGACACCCAAGGTAGCCCAAGAGCCGAGAACAAGATTGCCACAGCAGCACGGAGCTCACTGGGGCTATAACAACCACCTTACTGCCTGGGTAGGTACTTGGGCAACCTGCTTACTTGGATCTCTGTGCTACTGGGGTTACCCTGTATTCCTCAGCAGAAGTCATCTAGATTAAAACTAACATGGTGTCCTGGTTTCAGATAGGACAGAGTTAATTTTCCTCCTAGTAGCTGGTATTGTGCTGTGTTTTTGGTTTAGGATGAGAATCATGCTGGTAACACGATGATGCTTTAGCTGTTGCAGAGCAATGCTTACGCTAAGCCAAGGACTTTTCAGCTTCTTGTGCTGTCCGGCCAGCAAGGAGGCTGGGGGTGCACCAGGAGCTGGGAGGGGACATGGCCCGGACAGCTGGCCTGGGCTGGCCAGAGGGATGTCCCATGCCACGTGATGCCATGCTGAACAATCAATATGGGTGGGCTGGCTGGGGTGGGGGAGACTGCTGCTTGGGGACAGGCTGGGCTTTGGTCAGCGGGTGGTGAGCAATTGCATTGTGCATCACTTGTTTTGTACTTACTAGTATTTCTCTTCTTTCTCCGTCCTACTAAACTGTTTTTATCTCAACCCACAAGCTTTTACCTTTTTTCCCCGATTCTCTCCCCCATCCCACTGCTGGAGGAGGGTGAGCGAAGGGCTGTGTGGTGCTGAGCTGCCTGCCGGGTTAAACCACAGCATGTGGGCATCTCCTGTAGTTTCCTATAGTCATCCAACCCCATGGTGGGGCTTGAGTGAAAGCAGGAAAGGCTAAGGTGACGGTCCAGCTATCAGAAGCTTCCAGGCAACATTTTCTCTTTCCGTGACTACCAAATCTGGCCTCCAGTATTTGTTCTAAACTTTGCTTAGTCTTTACAAGTGGCTTCATATGGATGTGTTGTGTGGAACCAAAATAAGAAAGGCTTATATAGACAAGTAACAGCACTTAAGAAAAAGTCATTCGTATACATTACTGGAAACAGCCCTGCAAACAGACTAAGAATGCAGTCCTAAGTGCCCTACGAAAGCTCTTTGTTACATCTATGTTGACAAGCATAATTCAGTTTGTATTATAAATAAAACACTACAGGATTATATGAAGGACACTGTGGCATACTTTGAACAACACCAGACTGCTGCTTCTGCACTGCAAGATGACAGCAGAGGGAAGTGCAGAAAGAAGAAAGCTCTGCCTTACAAAGGCCCTCGTTTCCCATCCCTTCCTGCTTACTCAACTGCCCCAGAGAATTCTCCTCTCTGCCTCAGCATCACCTTGGTACAAACAACAAGCAAAATGGTCCAGGGCTCCTCTGAACTCCAAGTGGGCACTGGGACTACACGCAATCAAACAAAATCTTGAGGATTAAACGTGATACTATCACTCATCCTTATTTGGACACCTTATCGTTGTACATGGAAGGAATTAGCTTTACTGTCTCATAACAGTCAGTTAAGATGAAGGTGAAGCAGTTCTCAGTTTCATCTGATTTTGTTTCTAGAAAGCTCGGTCATAAGAAGAATCAGCTTCCGTTTTGTTCTCTCTGCAATCAGTGAGCGGGCATCAGGGGTGCCTGTTTCCATGCAAAGAAGGGCCTTCCCCTCAGAGGGATTTACAAACTGCGGCCTACAAAGTGTAACTTTACCCAAAGGTATAATAATACCCCTTTCATAGCACAAGAATAGCTATTAGTACTACGATAATTAATTTATTAAGGCAAATGAGAAGCTAAGACAATTGCTTTTAAAACCCTTTTGCATCCTTCCAGACAATCATACTCTTGTTGGCAGCTCTTCCATTTATGCAGCACAAAGTTCGCCTTGTGATGAGAGGCAGTGGCAGGCCGGTCTGCCAGGCGCCCTGGGAGCACCAGCTGGTTCTCAACAGAAGGGAAAGCTGAGTTTCCATCAACACAGGGGCAGCACGAGGACAAGCTATCAACCACTGCTCTGCTCAGAGACAAACATCTTCCTGAGTAAATATACCCAACACCATTAAAGATGACATTTGTCCAGCAGGTGTAGTCCCATTCCCAGTTCCAGCACATGGCAAGTTATGTCCCAAGCTGCCAGCAGGTGCCCAGCACACCCTGTTCATCCCCGGGGTAGCACTGCACCAGCCTACCAAGCACAAACCAGTTCAGGATGTACAAGGCACTCTCCCACTGCCCCAGCAAGCTACACAGCCATGTGCACACATGGCACTACAGCCAAGAGATTTGGAGCTTAGTGATATGGCTGGGTGGAGGACTTGTTAGTGTTAGGTCAGAGGTTGGACTCGGTGATCTCGGAGGTCTCTTCCAACCTAGGTGACTCTGTGATTCTGGGAAGAGAACCTGTTCTCCCTACTGCCTTGGCCAACTTCACACAGTAGTGCAGACGAGCTCTGCGTATCCTTTGTGATGGTTTGCTGTCTCCAGATAACAAGGAGGATGTATTCCAACCTCTTCCAATTCAGGTACAAGCAGCATCAAAGACTGTGATGTATTCCACACTAGGTGTGTTTTCTTCCTTCCTTAGATACCCAATAGTTCTTGGTCTTTTGTAAGAAGAAACTGAGGACAAAGTGCTCATCAATTATTGAAAAATAAAATATAAGATTGATTGATTGCCCAACCTATGTTCCAATGCCATCTTCCAAGTACACTTGTTTTTAGAACTTGTTATTGTTAGCAGCTTGCATGGGCTTGCAATGTTCGGTTTCCCTAATACAGCTGCACTCTGCAGAGTTTGGCATCAGGAAGAACTTACAAATACTGGCTGAAAGTTCTAAGCCCAAAGGCCTTTTCTTTTTCCCCTTACATTTAAAACACAACAGAGAACATGTAATCCTTACTAGTCTCTTAGCTCATTTAAGAGCAACACAGACAAAAGAACAAACAAGGTTTCCTCTGTTGTTCTTTTCAAGTTGAATATAACTACTCTCTGCAACTAACACTCTCCAGTAAAGGTTAAGACATACAGAGTAAGGATGACTACAACTAACCATTACCCTATAGATACTCGGCAAAGGGGTTAATGGGATCAAACAGGGAGAGTTTATTCACAATTAAGCACAAAGTACGCTGGAGATATAAAAGCAATCCAAATTACAATCTGATGACAGGTCAACACACCCTTTCGAGGGCACGAGACTCAACCTGAACAAGGCTTCCAATCGACAATGAAGAACATTTCTCCAGCTCTAACTTCATAAAAAGACATGCCAAAAACATGCCAGTTCATTAGAATGAGTATTTTTTCTCTTGCAACACTACATCAGAAGTTCTCCCTAACTCTAAAGTACAATAGAGCAAGTCAGTACAGAAGCTAAACTCACCCTATCTGCCCAACCCATGATTCACAGTTGGTTTGAAGACAACTTCTCAACACCAGTTACTGAAGGCAGCCGCGTGCATTTCTGCTCCTTTCCCTTGAAGCTGTTGCTCTAGTCAATCCTTTCCACTATAAATTCAAACTAGAAAACAAGCTTTCACTTCTTCTCTAACTTGAATCAATGAGCAGGATTTTGAAGTATATGGCATTAGCCTGCTGCGTTGTCAGTAGGTACGGTGAGAAACTACGGAGCTACTGGCATACTCCCAGTGAAGCAGCAGCTCACACGGTTACATGTCCTCAGCTACCAAAACACAGTTATTCCATATGACCTTTTTATGGTACGAACACATTTACTTGAGCTAGTCTGACTTAACTCAAGTGAGCAGATGAACATCCCCAACTCTGGCAGAACCACTGCAGTGAGGACAAATCATGAGCCACAAAAGCAGTTTAGCTTCCTATATGCAGTATGACAGCAGACGTTGCACCTGGGCAAGTGAGAATATTACATTCCTATACTAGAAAAGAGACAGGAAGAAAATGGGTAGAAGAAAATTTCACTATTATTTGAAATACAAAAACACTTTCCCAAGAGTATGGTGGCAAGGATGAAATGCTCTCCTTCAATTTTGCAGAATTATTCATCTCAACCATTGACATCAAATGGAAACTGGCTGAACTTAGAAAGATCTAAAGGCAGCTGCTGCTTTCATTTTACTTTTAAGTTAAACCGTGCCTGCTCTATTTCACTACTGGGTTGACTTTGTGATTCAGACTTCAGCAGCCGCTCAAAGCAATGTGATGCTTATCAGCTGCGAACCACAGGCTTCTTCTCTGTGTTCTCCATGGCTAAGCTTCGTCATCTCAAACAGCAGGCTGAGTTTCCATGACTTTCATTGGGCCCATACAGACCCAACTTAAGTTACGTATTAGTCAGCACACCAATGCCCGCAAAAGCCATTATCTTACACATACAGTAATATAAAAACACATCAGTTTTGACTAATTGATCTACTGCAGTTCTTCCAAATACCTTTTTTAATTAACTACCATTTTCCCCTTTTCAAACATCACTCAAATAAGGGTGACTCATATCAAATGACAGATTGCAAACCAGTGTAGTAAAGCTCATATAACTGTCTTTAACCTAGAGCTAGATTGTTCTGGGCATAACTGGGCAAAAATCTCACAACACAACCTTTTCTAGTGGAGTCAACACTTAAGACTAGATCAACAACCCTGAGTGAAAAGCCATCTACCTGATTGTCCTGGTTTGGGCTAGCATAGAGTTAATTTTCCTCCTGCTAGCCGGTGTGGTGCTGTGTTTTGGACCGATGAAGGACAAGCATGCGGTATTATTACAGGCTCTTATTCAAACAGTGACCAGCCCCTGGTATAGATGAGACCAGGCGGAGGGCAGCTAAAGGATTCAGTCTGGAGACTCTAAAGTAGCTGGTGTCTCTGCACTACATAGCCAAAAGGCTGAACGGGACAGAAGGTATCGCATTAAAAATAATATACATACCTAAATGTGTTCCTCTATACTAAAAGAAAGGTTACACATGTGCTATCTTCTACATTCCATGGCTTCAAACATATAGCATGCTACCAGATAAAAAGTAAAAACTTGGCCACATTCATGCCACCGTTCACACACGGAAACGTATACTACTTGCAAACTCCCTACTTCAGGCATATACACACAGACAGCAAAAAATGAAATTTCTCACAAGGAACATCCCCCTCCCTTTATTACAGATATAGTAAAAGAGTACCCCCAATCCATTTGGGCCCATATAACCTGATGCAGCTTTGAAATTTGAGTCAGAAGTGTTTAAACAAAAATGTTTTTAACAGTTGCACATCAGACTCACTGATGAGATTAATCCCCAACAGCCTCCAGTTTGAGATGAGTGGCAGATTTCTGCATCAAGCAGTTGATTATGAATACTAACAATGCTTCCCCCTTCTCATATCGCAAGCAGTGAGCAGGCAAGCTGGAATAAACCACTGCGTGGTATTTCTGCAACACAATTCATCATCCCATGCTGAAGGGTTATTTTCCTCTGCATGAAACCACTCACCATTGACAGTGACATCACACTTGGATCATCTTTAGGGAGCCTCAGAAGGCATGCACTTTGTAACAGTTTCATTTTTAGAAACCACTTTTGAGATTCAGAAAGGCCCAGGGCAATTCCCCTGGACCATGGACACATTTAACAGTGCACACACAGCTACCGGACATGGGTACACTACTGTGTTTTTAACAGCTTTGGAGGGATTGCACTCTGCTGTATGTTGATAGCAATTATGTGGAAGTCAGAAGCTGCACCACAATAAATCTGTGCTGAAGCTGCAGTTATAGCTCTTCAGAAACAAATATATAAACAGACTGATATTATCAAGGTGCTCTGATAATCTACTGTTTATGAGTGGAGACTCCACCAGCCTCCTATTAACAAAGAAGAAACATAAGCATATAGATCTCAGTCATTCCACTGGAATTACCTGTTTAGTCAACGGTCAGTGAATTGTCACATCTCCAACAGTTGTAAAGGTTTGGCCTTTCTACAAGTAATAAATACCCTGAGCTCACACTCCCCTCTCCCCCCCGGGACTCCCACTTCTTTCAGTGCTTACAGGCTACCAGCTGTGTTCTACATTATACACTTTATGCTTATACCAAATACATACGAATGCAGCTTAAAGTCTGAAATGCTTATTCAAGCAAACAACAATTTGCAACCGACTTAAGAAAGCGGTATATTGAATCAGTGTTTTTCCTTTTTTTTGTTATTGTTAATTCCTACTTCTGAGCAGTATTGGCATATGAAAACTGAACAATGATTAAAAACAAAATCATGCATAACAAAGAGATTGAAAGTGCTACCGGAAATGACTTGTTAACACTGTAAGCCTCCAGATAATGCATCTCAGCAACTTATGCTATTATTTGGTCAATATTTCCCATTTGGCTTAATGGAACATGATGGATATCCAAATGAGAGGCAGTCTTTCTTCATTATCCTGAGTCGAGCAAGTATCCCAATATAAAAGAGCACGACATTTCAGCAGAACAGCACATTTGAACAAAGCATACACCTCTTCACACAAATGCAAGGGCTGTAGGAAGCAGTAATGATCTTTATATAGGTTACTTTGAAATCTATTTCAGATTTTTTTTGACCATTCCCTCAAGACAAAATATGAAAGTAGCTTAAAAAAAAACTAAAACAAAACAAAAAAAAAAAAAAAACAAAATAAAATCTTACGGCTTGAAATGCAGTAAGCCAGCCTGCAGTTGATCCTCCTGAACAGTTGCTTGTTGATTGGCCAAAGTATAAGTGTAAAGAGTTGAATGAAGTTAATGATCAGTCCTGACACTATAAATATGTAGCAGATCAGCAGGTGGCAAATGAACTGAGACTTCAGAAAGCCAACGATGTCCATGATTTGCTGAGAAAGCAAGAGGGTACCTTCAGACCCAAAATGCAGAAGACAACCTGCAAAACCAAATAGTATCAGTGGTTACAGAGTGCATTTGTTTCCGTGAACAGATTATTACAGATGTCCCACTTTCCATTAAACATCTGAGTGAATTTAATTCCTTTGTTTAGAAGAAGGACTGATTACAATATTTGCAAAGGTAAGCATGGAAAGAGAATACCATATTTCTGAATCGATTTACATTGACTTTGGAAACAAATTTTCACATTTCAGTTCTAATTCTACAAAACACATGAGCATATAGACTCCATTTCGTGCAGTGCAATACTCCTCTATCAGGCCTTTATTGCTAAAATATGAGCAAAATGATTCATTTATATTTTGAATTGAGTTGTTGGTACTTCATAAGACACTTACAGTCGTCTTCGCTATATTCATGAGCAGATCCAAAGTTTGCAAGTCTTAAAAACACTCAGTTTTAACAAAGGTTTGCTAGCGTTTGCTGGTAGTTTTGATGATGCTTCATCCGAAGAACCTTAATCACAGCAGGAACTTGTACCACACCCAAAGTAGGATACATCTTTAATTACAGTCCCGTCACCTCTCTTCAACACTATCTGAACTTTTAAAATCTGAAACTGATTTCCCATTCAAAACTATACCATAAAATTCCCCACAAACCAGGGTATGCACACCCCCAGTACCTTCCACACCGCTGAAAAAACTTGGGTTTTGTTTGAGTGTCTGGTTAACTTCACAAGGGTACATTATGAAACACCCCAAAACAGTTGTTTCCAACTTTTACTCTATTCAAGACTAATTTATTTAGTTTCAAATACCTTCACTAAAAGGTTTATTTTACTTGTGTACACATACAAAAGTCCAGAACACTGCTGACTGATCTTTATTTTGTTAAGATGCATTTACCTAACGATTGATCCTGTGTGACTTAAGTGCACAGAATTCAGTTCTTATTTAAAATAGACCAGCAAGCTAGAGAGATTAACTACAGATGCATAGGAATAGCAACGGTAAGAACAGTATTTTCTTCCTTTACTTGACTGCGGAAGAAAAAACACTATACTGGGTGTCCCACTGCCTTCAACGAAACCCAGAACAGATTATTTAACACGTCCACAGTTTTAAACTAAAACAAACAAACAAACAACAACGAAACAACAGATACATTTCCTGGTATCACTTTCCTCAGCATACCCCATGTCTACTCAAGAAAATGTCTTTAAATACACATACACAGCCATGTATATCCACTCAAGTAAACAGGTCAGTACGCTAATTTTAGGCATGTGAGCAGCTCTATTCAATTTAAATATTATTCCTTGTACGCTTGAAGTTCAAGGATACGCACACAATCTAAGACTACAATGTTATCGGAGCAAGATAAGAATTCAGGTTTTCTGCCCCTCTGCAGAAGAGAGCATTGAGTCATTTCATTTTCAAAAGGTTATTACAAAAAAAATAATGAAAAGGTCCTGTATGTATTCACTTCACTCCTCTCTATTAAAAGTAAATGCAAGGTTTAAAGCTTAATGTCAGAATTTGTGCCTTCCTCTGCAGGCTGCTCCAGCCATGCTCCCAAACCAAAAGGTAGCAGCAGCTTCTAGCTTTATTGGCTTGTTCCCTTGTTACATTTAAATACGAGTCGATTTTGGCAATAGAATAAAAGCTTGACTATGCACAATATACACAATTTGCTCGATTACTCCTTGACACTGTAATTCTGTCAGTTTTACTCCATAAACCCAGAAAGGAAACATCAATAACAGCGCTAGCCCATGACCCAGCAGTGTTTCCAGAAAACCAACTCTTACTTAAAAAAGGTCTGCACAATTTTGGAAAGGACCGATCCAATCCTAGCAGTTGCCAATCCAGAGAAAGTACCCTCTGCCAAGTATTCTGGCCCACCAAAAACCTTACTGGCCTCCCCGCAGTCATCACTACCACCAACTCTAGACTTGTCAGGAGAAAAAATATTAAGACACGATCTCTCAGCAATCAACACCCCGATATTTTGAATATGGGTAAGGAGGAGGTACTGCCATCCTGCTCCATTCCTAAAGTGTTTCTCCTTGTAAAGCATAAGAGTTTGCCCAGGGAGGAAGTCCTGAGACTATTTCTGAATGTGCCGGTCATAGGTCATCACAAAACAGCAGCTGTCAGCATCCCAGGGAATTAAACGATGAACAAATCTTTATGCCTATCCTTTTAGTTTATATGAGACCCCATTATGTGAGGCATTGAGTCTAGATCAGTGTCCTGAAACATTTGTTTTATTGCCCTTGCTGACTGTGCGTACCACAGCAAAGAGCACACACAAGAATTGCTACAAAGCGATGGGAAGATATTCAGCCAGGTCTTCAATCACAAGGAACACTAGAAAAAAAAAAGTCAGAAAGACAATCTGTGTTGCTGAATGATTTATATCAAGTGTTTATGGCAGTCCCAAGCCTATTATCAGCAGCTAAAATGTGCCCTTTGTGTATTACAGACTTTGTTCCCTTTATCTCGCTGCACTATTCAGTCCCAAAGCAGACACCATCTGTACCTCGGAAATGCAGAGCAGGCCTGTGTTCATTGTAGTAACCACCGTCCTTGCACTTGTAAAAAGCTTTTCCAGCTTTAACCAACCATTCCACTACAGACATGTTTCTTAGGATGGCATACAATTTATTAGCATGGGCTTTGCCCAAAGACTTTGTTTTCGTTGAAAGCTAAGTAGAATGAGAAATGTCTCGTAGGAATCATTGTAATGATTCATGCTACAGCCCTCTGTCTCACTCTGAAGATAAAATCAAACACTGGAGGGGAAAAAATAATAAAGGGTAAAATCAAGTTCTGAATAAGTTTACAGTGAAGAATAAAGGATTTCACTTCCCTAATTCAGACTCTTTTACTTTGTCAAGTAGCAGGTTTAGATCATTTAAAACTCTCTGATTGGGAGCGATCGGTGGCCTACGAGTGGATGGTTTAAAAGACTGTACAGTGCCTGAAACCCAATAAGTGGGGTTATCCTACTGTCCTTGGTTAAAACTGATCAAAAGCTTTTTGTGCTAGCTAGCCTGTTTAATTCCATGTCACAGAATCACTCTAATCTAATGTAATTCCCAGAGATCAGGAAGGGAACAGATCAAAAAAACCCACACGTGAAATAGAATTAAAGCACTGTCTACTTACAGTGGAGACATAGAAACTCACTATTTGATATGGTCAACAAAAATTTCCTGTAGTAAGCAGCTGATTGACAGTCTTTATGAAGAGGAAAAGCAGTTGAATGACAGAGTCTGGAAGGAGGAAGAACTCACCGGAATGTAAGTATATCAATTTGGTTTTTCCACTGTAAGAGTGGTTAAACTACATTAAAATGTTATATTTATGTGCATCATTTACTTCATGAGTAATGAGTATTTACTTCATGTTGGGTCTTTAAAGCAAAACTTCACAGAATTAAGAGAGACATTGATGAGATGACTGTGATAAAACATAATTACTGTCTTACAATTTGATAAAGCCACAATGCAATGTTTGAAACTAATTTCTTCCTGCATTTAGACCTGTCATGAAGTTTCAATTCTGTAAAGCTTCCATAAAATGTTTTCAAAGCAAACCAAAACTACGTAAGCAGTACCACTGAAATGTATCTTATCTAACTTGCTAGAAAAAGGAACAAGAATTTGGAGCCACTGTTCATATTTTTCTTTGCTGAAATGTAGGGAGACTAGAGATTAATTTTCTCTTCTGATTAAATTCAAGTTATTTTCTCTACAAAATTTGCAACCCATTATACACATGGTGCCAGCTAAGTGTTTTGTTTCTCAGACATAAGCTTATTCTTTCAAAGATTTTTTTGAATACAACACTGATAGGACTATTTCCATTACCAAAACTCCAAGAAAAGTAGTTTATTCTTGGTAAAGGCTACAAAGTAGAAATTTAATTTTTAAGAAGCAATTCTGATCTTGTGGAAGAGGTCTAGAAGCCTGCTTTCTAAGAATTCGTAGGAACTTTTCCCACTTGCTCTGTCTTACTGAAATTCCTCATGGGTAACATCAATATAACGCTGGTTTAAGTGATGAAAGGATCAAGTCTTTAATTCTTAATCCAAAATGCTAGTTTAATAAATTACACTGATTTCCTTATAGATAATGGCTGAAAATTACAGCAATCTTTTGAAAACAAAAGAGTCAATCAATGCATTTTCTCAGAAGCTATTAAGATCGGAGAGCTGCCAAGAAGCTCTCTTCTGTCAAACACCCCTTAAAATGAATTAGGAGAAAACGGCCAGCCAGAGCATCAAAAACAGATAGGAATGTTCTTTAATAACAGTTTTCAGTTGGATATGAAACAAAAGACTCAAACCTCAAATGTCCGTCTAGGGAACAAGTCAACAAGCATCTATTCATGTGACTAAGAGGTCACAGGATCAGGTTTAAAAGCAGACTGCAAGACCATTCACTCTACCTCTCTCTTCTCCTTGTTCCGTTCTTCAGCAAGATCCACTTCTTTCTATTTAAACTACTCCCAGTGTTTCCTTCTGCTTGGAAGAAAATCAGCAGGAGGACATAGCAAAGACAAAGACAACATTAGACTAGTGATACACAAGGTGAACACCACTCTTCTGGCAGAGGCTGCTGACAATAACACTGCGTAGCACGTCGAAGTCTGTAAGACATTTGAGACTACAACCATGGATATCTTAAAGACCAGAACTGTTTGCACTTCTACAGAAAGCATGAGAATGAAGCTAAAAACTATTTCCCACCTTAGCAAAGTTTATGCAGTAAACAGAGTGATTGGAGTACAGAAAGTCACACGGCATCTATCTGACAGCATCTGGACTAACCTAATACTGTCCATACTTACAACCTGAGGCAGGACAGCAAGGCAATTGGTTATTTTCAGAAAAGCACGTTTCAAACCTGCACAAATTTCTTTGCTCATATTTACTCTATGATAAAGTGCTAATGCTTAAGTTTTAAATGCTCTGCTGCAAATTAAGAAAAAACAAGCATATGACGATGATGCCCATTCTTACATTTTCTTCTCTAAACCAGATTCCTGGACAGATGAGATACAGAGACCAAGGCAATGAGAACAAGCACAGGTCAGATTACAGCAGTTTCTGTACTGCCTCTAAGTAACTTTCAATTGCCATCAGAGCAGCACAGCTAGCAGCAGTAGCTCATACCAGAGTTAAACTCAACGATGCTTCTGTATTCAGAATATATCGACAAGGCAGACAGAGGAAGCCCTTGAGCTCTTCTCTTCCTGCCAGTGGGTGTCAAAAGTCAGCATAAGATAGGTCGCGTCCACGTGTGTATAGGCCTTCAAGGAGTATTTATCTGTACATGCTACAAAAAAAAAAAAGTCTGAAGGAACAATTATCTATTTGTCTCATTCTTAATCAGGGTTTGAATCACTTTTCCCTTTCCTCCAAAGGCAAGTCCAGAGCATTACCTCCTCAGAAAAGTCACACATTGGGGACGCATTTGATCATACCTTAAGCATTTTCCCTACAGTTAAGGGAACTCCAGGACGCTTTTCAGTTTTTCTGAGAAGTCAGGCATTCCTGACTGCATATTTTGTAATACACAGCTACAACGGAGATCTGTCAATTTGTCTGTTTCAAAGGCTGAAGAATGAACACTATCTACCAGCAAGCTTCAGGATACCTAATTTAGAGACTTGTGATGTATATTGGGCTTATGTGGCAAGGTTTTGGTAGGAGGGGGCTGCAGGGGTGGCCTCTGTGAGCAGAGCCCAGCAGCTGCCCTGTGTCAGATCAGAGCCAGCTCCAGACAGCTCCAAAAGGGACCTGCCGCTGGCCAGAGCTGAGCCCATCAGCAATGCTGGTTGGGCCTCTGGGAGATCAGATTTAAGAAAGGGAAAAAAACTGCTGTGCAATAGCAGCTGGGAGAAAGGAGTGACAACCAGCCCTGCAGACTCCAAGGTCAGGGCAGGAGGTGCTCCAGGCACGCAGCAGCAGTTCCCCTTTCCCCTGCGGCCTGTGGAGAGGCCCCTGGTGGAGCAGGCTGTCCCCCTGCAGCCCTTGGGTCCCACACGGAGCAGATCTCCACGCTGCAGCCCGTGGAGGAGCCCCCGGTGGAGCAGGTGGAGGTGGCCTGGAGGAGGCTGCGGCCCATGGAGAGCCCCCGCAGGAGCAGGCCCCGGGCCGGAGCTGCAGCCCGTGGAGAGGAGCCCACGCAGGAGCAGGGGGTCTGGGGGGAGCTGCCGCCCGTGGGGGACCCGTGCTGGAGCAGTTTGCTCCTGGGGGATGGACCCCGTGGTACGGAGCCATGTGGGAGCAGTTCTTGGAGAGCTGCTGCCTGTGGGCAGCCCCCGAAGGCTCAGTTCGGGAAGGACGGCATCCCGTGGGAGGGACCCCACGGGGAGCAGGGGCAGGGAGGGACTGTGCGGGAGCAGGGGAGATGAAGTCTCAGGGACTGACTGCAGCCCCCATTCCCCTGTGGCGCTTGGAGTAGGGGAAAGTTTTTTTTAGTTTGCTTTTGGTTTGTCACTGCTCTAGTCTGCTAGTGATAGGCAATAAATTATATTAATCTCCCTACTCTGAGTCTGTTTTGACTGTGACAGTAATTGTTGAGTGATCTCCGTGTCCTCATCTCAACCCTCGAGCCCTTTCACATCATATTTTCTCCCCACTGTTCCTTTGAGTAGGGGGAGTGAGTGAGTGGTATAGTGGAGTTTAACAATCAGTGTAAAAACCACCACACCATAAAACTGAATTTTTATTTATTTTCTATTGAGCACAAAGATAATTAGCATAACAGAGTCCGAACAAAAGAAACAAAAGTAACCCAAGAGTTTTTGAAGTGGTTAGAGTATAATAATGTTTTCCCTTCCCCTTTCATATTTTCTTCCTGCTGTGATCTAATGTCAGAGCAAGACAGCTATGCAAGCCCTCCATGCCTACCAGGACATGAGTTCCTTGGCCATGCACGCAAACTGTGTGCTGGTAAAACACACCACGTTGCTGCTGTTTGCCCTGATGGCCTCAGTGCTGGCTGGTCCCTTACCACATAGAAAGGAATTATACAGGGGGTACTGGCAACCAGGGAGAAGCATGCGTACTCTGAAAACAAAGAGTGTGAGATGAGGAGCCACTGCCCAAGTTCATTTGAGGAGTAGTTCAATCTTGCTCCTTCTTCCAGGAGCATGAAATATTCAGGGAGGAGGGAGTTGAACAAGGGCACCATAGGGAGCTGGGCTTAAACACAAGGCAGTACAGAACTCCTGGGGGTGCTGTGTTTAGGGACCACAGGGCCAGCAGAGCTTCATCTTGAAGGAAGCATTTATTTGATGAGGGTAAACTCCTTGAAGTTAAGCATTTCTTTTCCTGGCCCCTGCAGAGTTACTCAAAAAATGTGGCTGGGTGAACATCAAGCAGAACATCAAGCTCATAAGAACAGCAGCAGAAGGCAAGTTGCTTCTGTCCAGCATGTCAGGTGTTGCTCTGCAGTTCCTCCCCACCCAAGTTCCTGCATCTTAATACAGTAAAACATATATATTTCTCCAAAGCACAATTATCTGTAATTTGTTTGGGAAAAATAAAAGAAAGAGCTGCATTAAGATTCTTCAGACCAGAAGGAGTCTAACAGAATTGAGCCCCAGAGTTCAGTTCTGGATACCACAGAGTCCCTGTTTCCTCTTTTACTGTCTCTGGGTCCATCAGTACAAGTTACTTGTGTTGTCAATAAGAGCAATATAAGCACAATTCAGAGACTGAGCAAGAGAGCAGGACTGAACAGCAAACACAGACTTACAAGAAAATATATTGAGAATCTAAGCAGGATGTGAGCTAGACTGTCACACAAATATAGGTGACCTGGACAGTTCCCGAGAAGTAACTCAGGTAACTAACAAACAGTCCAGGACAACTATCTTTATCATGCACTTTTAGCCAATTTAATACTTGCTCTCAAGTCACCATAGGCAATATTAAGTGCTTAGTCAAGGTAACCAGGCACAGATATTACTGACATCTGGCACTCTCCACCTCCAAAAAGAAAGAAAGAAAGAAAATAATCAAAACCTTCAAAACACATTTCTACCAAGATTCTTCAGTGGGTGCTTCAGGCTTGCTGCTGAAGTACAGGTGGCTTGTCACACAACAGGATATGAACGTCTGTAACAAACCTAATCTTTGCGCATATATATGCTTGTACATATGCTTTTGTGTTGATGATGTATGAATTTCTGTACTAAACACTCAAGGTACTGTATAAGGTAATTGCACATGTGAGAGAGAGATCCGAGTCTATCTTGTTAAGCCACTGGCCCTCAGTGTACAGTCTGTGGGAAATATCTCAATGGTGAGATCTACATCGCTCACATGCGTGAAAAAAATAAAAATTAAGGAGGCAGGAGGAGCAGGATGTTGCCACCAGTGTCACGGTACTTAACCAGCCTCAAGGGCACGTACCACTCTGGCTGATCACCTCTGTGTTGGGTATTTCAGGAATAAATGCAACACAGGAGTAGCTACTGTTCTCCAGTGCTTATTACAAGAATGTTTCTTTTAGAAGAGCCAGAATAATAGGGCTGGGAGGGGACGGGGGGGCAACAGACAAAGGCTCATTCAAGGGCTAGCAAAAATACAGGGATGCCTTAAAAAAAAAAAAAAAGGAAAAAAAATGTGCTGGGAGCCCAAACATTCTTTTGATGAGAGATAAGCTTTAGAAAGGAGGCCTCTCCTAGAAGACTCATGTTTTTTCTTGCCAAACACTGATCATTGTCATCTTGTCTTAAAGAGTTGTAAATTACATTCACAACAAAACGAGGGGTCAACACAAGGTCCGGGAACAGCCTATATGCTCAGCAGACAAAATACTTTCCCCAAATTCATAACAGCTTTAGGTGTGAGGCACCAAGGAAACACTGGTCAAAAGATTAATTTAAACTTGACATATTTAATACTCAATTTCTTACCCACAGTTAGCTAAATACAAAGCTAGACTACAAAATTATCACCCCCCAACTTCAGGTCAGCAACAGACAGTTTTCTACAACACTAACACACAATTTTGTGCAGGCAGGGAAGTTTCACATCCATTCAACAAACTTGCTAGCATAAGCAACTCCATTTGCATATACAGAAATCAAACCTTTTACAGATAGGTTTAGAAAACAGTATGGATTTTTGTTAACTCTTTTGGTTGAAAGGGGTGGATAAATCCAGGAAAAGCTCCAACCATTCAATGAGCCTGACAAGATTTTCTTCCTACCTCCACCTAACACACCGGGAACTAACAAGGCTGTTGCAAAGCTAGACAGTCATGTGGCAAACCCATGGCAGAGCCAATTCCAGAACTATGACCGGCCCAGTCATTAGGCTCCAGCTTTCAGCACAAATAGTACTTTTCATACTCCTTTAATTGCCTTCTTGCCAGTGCTCAAGTTTCCCTCACAACAGTTTCTGAAAGGCCAGGTATGAACAGAGAGGGATAGGTGGCACATCCAAGGTGCCTGGGCTCTTCAGCGGCAGCAGACAGTGTAAGAGGTAAAAATGTAGGGGATGGCTGAGACCAGGGTGTATGTGCTGATCTAATGAACTCTTTCCCTTCATTTTTCTGTTCCTCAAGAAACAGGAGACAAGTATTTAGCAATTTAAGTGGGACTGTACCACAAGCTAGAAGGTGTAACTTCAGTACCAAACTGACAGTACCAAACTAACAGCACTGTGCACACAAGCATACACGTCCACCACTGTTCCTCTCCGAGGAGGAATTAAAGACATTTGCTAGATGTTTCAGCTACAACAATCATAAAATAAAAGCCACCAGCACCAGAAAAAGGATAATTTTATTTCCTTAGTACACTCCCATAGAATGACCTTGTTATATTTTCTGGATTTGTGATCCACATTTAGTAGATCTACATTAGTACACCTACATTTTGAGTAGCCTCTTTAAGCCTTTTTCCAGAAGTCTAATTCTTAACCTCTGTGACTTTGTTGTTTTGTTTACATAAAAAGCCAGAAAGTGCAGCTAATGAACAATATAGGATTTGTAACAGAAAACTGAATCTTGAAAAAAAAAAAAAAAAACCAGAAAATGGCAGAGATGTGGCAGAACTCACTGAGTCCAGAAGTCTCTGAGTGCCACCATCACGGTGGCAGTCCCCCCTGGCCTACAAGGAGCCGAGCTCCGCTGCAGGCCTGCCGGCTGCCCAGGCCAGGCCACAAACACCCTGCTCACAGCAGGGGCAGGAGGGAACAGCACCGACATCTTGTGTGAGGGCATCTAAAAGCCCCCAGTAGGAGTCATGAGGCACAATTAGCCATGCTGGATATGAGAAGTGCCATCCACCTGATTACAACTCCAAACGAACTGTTAGGTTTTTTTGTTTTTTTTTTTTTTTTTAAATCTTCTGTGACAGTAGTCTTGAAGGACTGTCTCCCTCAGCTAAGCCATTTGCATATTTTTAATTAATATGAAACAGCATTCATTAATGTCCTCTGAATACTGAGACAATGTTAAACAAAACATTCTTTTTTGTCTAACAAGACCTTTTTTTCCACCTGCAAGTATTAATTTAATTTGGCTGTATGCTAGCACATGACACTGAAGAGTATAAAGTACCTGAATTTCTCTTTTACGAAAACCACATACCAAAATTTGAAATGGCAATGCATACACAAGATGTAGCCCACACCAAGACGGGAATTCACAGGAAAATAAATACTTATTCATTACACTTTCTAATGCTTCTTTCTGTGGAAAACAGTTTAACTGGAGGATGCATGTGGCAGGGAAGCTTCCAGATGTCTATTCAAAGAAAACCAACTTCTGCCTCAGGGAAGTAACATCCAATACTTAGAAAAGCGTTCATCTTATAGCTGAGATCTTTTTGGCATGGTCCCAAAAAAATAAGATCCTGGCTTCAGTGAAAGGCTCAGCTGCTCCCACACACAAAGCAATCACATATTCAGATGCCAGGTAAAAATCTAAATAAACAGTGGTAACTGCTTTACCCGTGCTTCAGCGATCATCTTCCACACCAGTTTTCACTCACCTCTGCCTCAAAGACACCTGCTTCTGAACTGACTTGCTACACTGCAAACCCAGAATATTTTCAGCCTCCTTGTTCCCCCCCAATCATCAGTCCCCTAACAGACTGATTTAATTTGAGAACTTCAAAGAATAAAAGCCTTTATCACAGACACTGGTTTTATCAAGTCCAATAATAAAGGGGGAAGTTTCATTTTGGACCTGATTCAAATCCTGCTGAAGCCAAAAGAAATCTCTCAACAAGCTTCACTGGCTCTTGTTATTTGGAAAACATTATCCCTCAAAACCAGCCAAATGTGATACAATTAATCAATGTACTTGTATTCTCAGTACCTAAAGCCACAGCTAGTCAAAGCCATCTTAGACTTCCAGCAAAATCATTTAAAAAGAGTGCTTCATCCAACAGCATTTACTCCACTGGATGGCAAGTGTGCAGAGTTCCTAAGCAGGCTGGTAAGAATCGGGTAGCATTTTTACAAACTTTGTAAGGAAGAAATTAAGTATCTGGTATGTCAACACCTACCTGGATTTTCTCTGCACAATTTCAGTTGTCTAAATCCTTTCAGAAGCCTGGCTTTCAGCATTTGTCCCGGTAACTTCAAATAAATCTGGGATAGTTTTACAAGGCTTAATTTCAGAATGAAGCTTTTCTCTGTCTCCCTCTCAGGTGAAATGCAGTACTTACACACGCTCCCAGAGGTCCATGCATAGGCTTATAAAAACTAGATAGCAACACAGCAAAGGCTGAATGAATTTGTGAACAGCACTTTCTTTCCTAGTTATCTTTCTGCTTTATTATAACTGTGTTGCATCCCTACCACCATTGGGCAACACGAAAGGACTGTTTCTTTCAATTACTCTGGCGCTCTAGATGCTTGTTTTACATTTCTAAGTTAAGGGAAGATAGCGGTATCTCTGCTGCCTACTGTTTGCTGAATTGAAAACTGATGTTACTGCATTGTCTTTAATGTAATTTTCACTAGTATCAGATCAAGGAGAAAAAAAGTGTGTCTATGCAAGCTTCAGCACTGTCTAAATATATCCTCGGAACCATAAGATTAACTAAAGCATTGTTAACTCTTGACAGATAACCTGTAACAAAGGGGAAAAACCTTATGAATGATTCAAGTTCAAGAGTAGGCTGCTACACCCAGAGTGCCTCAAACCTTCCAGAAGTGCAAAGCAGCATCTGTAGTAATGGTATTTCCCAAAGTGCTGAAAAGCACGGTAATAAGAGACAAACAACGATGTGTGAAGAAAGAGGTAATAAGGGAAAAAGGGGGAGAACCAGGACATTATTTAACTTTCACACAGTAGTTCTCATGCGAAATCATATGTAACTTCTACACAGATTTCCCCTAATATTTTATTTTCCTGTCTTTAACAACAGGTCTTCAGTTAGCCATTTTCCTGTTCTCTGACAGGTGAAAGAAGCTTGCATAATCTGCCAACTGAAACTGTGCAGGCAAAGCTTTCCATTCACCTGGATCCTGATGGAGAAACATGACTGCAATTTGACTTTGTGATCATATAAAAAGCAAATCAGCAGTAATGAAATCCAGAAATAACATTGTATTCTGACAAATATGTCAGAAATTTTGCGGACATAACACACAATCAGTATACTAGTCTCTGCTTGCAACTCCAAAGCTTCTGGCAAGCAAGCCCTGTCTCAGCAACCTCTACCTCTGATTCCCTTCCAGCCTAGAACTGGTTAATCATCTTTCCCTGTTCCTGTTATTTATGCTACAACAGAAACCTCAAGCCAGGTCAGCTCATTTGCAAGAAGCAGAAAATGATTTCTGTGTTAAGCTCTTCATGGCAGAATATAATGAAACAGACAGAAGGGCTGAAGGTGAAAGCAGAGGCGCAGAACTAGGAAGATGAAGTTCAAAACAAAGAGCAGACTGCTATCAGGTGGACCGCTCTGCTCAGTTTCTAATGCTCGGTTCGTGTTCCTTTTCAGGAAATCCACTACATTGTCCTTCCCTCACGTAATCAAAGAGGGGTCTTTATAGCATCTTTGTCCTTGCCACTGTACACAGTTATTTATTTCCATTTCCTCTTTTTCTGACCTTACCTTGACACTACCACATCTCTACTCTGAGGAACCGGAGGAGGAAAGGGGAAAAAAGGCAAGAAAACGAAATGAGTCAGCAGTTTCTGAGAAGCACAGGAGCATTAGTCAGAGGCGAGCAGGGTAAGCTCATTCATGTCTCACAGTGACGATTAAGACCACCAAACAAGACTGCTAGATACACTTTCCCAAACCCCTGAAACTGCACAGCTGGGGAAAGCCAGCCCCCAGCAGAAGCAAAACACATTTTCAGCTGCCCAGTACCAGTGCTGAAATGAAATGAGTGTACCGGTACTGCTCTCCAGTCACCTTCCCAGTCTTCTTACAGACGATCCCATTGTATCCCACTGATCCAATCAAGCACACCTAAGGAAATAGCTGCCCTGCATAAAGTTCTCTCTAATTAGGGAGATCCACAGCTTCAAAAGCATTTGCTAACTAGAGCACAAGCACAGCACACTAAAATGCATTGTTGCTCTCTTGTTCCTCTCCTCCCTTACCAAGATGTACCAGCAGCAGCAGCAATGCAATTGGTTAGGGAAGCGTTCTTCTACATCAAACAGCAGATGTCTGACTTATTAAAATTTAAGACCAAATTATTAACACAAGTTCTAAGGGCCGCAAGCACATGTGTGCAGCACAAGAATGCCATTTGCTAACCTCCGCCCAGTCATAACGGTGCCTTCCTGGGTTGAAGAGATTTCCATGAGCACTCTTCACAGCCTTCATCCTCCAACAATAAAATCAGGGTTTAGAAAAGAAAACAAGAAACCACCTCTTTCCAGCAAGGCAGTGCACAGCCACAGGATTCTCACCCACCACCTGCACAAGAACCCTTCTCCTTTATGGTACAGTAAGTACATTCAACTGCAACTGATGCACAACCATCACTCCAGGAAAGCACACCTCCCTCCAGAGAGAAGCTGAACACAGTTCCACCACCTCATGATTTTGGCTGGACAGAGCAAAACTTGCTGAACAGAACAACTGCCCACCAAACTGACATCCACTGGGGCTCCGGATCCACAGGCCATTACCATGCTCTAGGCACAGTGCTGTTTCCTTTTCTGTGACTCTGGGCAAGCACTGACCCCTCTATGCAGTTTCTCCACTCCAAAAATACAACACTTGCAGCTTCTTGTGAAGCACTTACTAAAGCCTCATATTTAAAGGCTTACTAATGGTACAACCAAACTTTGCTTAAGAGCAATCTTTATCCACCAGCAGCTTACAATGCTTCCTCTGTTCATTGCAGGCGTATATTCTGATATATTCTTCCACGTGAATCCTGGCCCTCTGTCTTCCAAAACATGCTGTTAAAGTTTCATTTTTAGATACAGCTTATTCAGGCACGGTTATGCAGAACATTAATAGGAAAAAGCAAAGCTATGCATAATATTTGTACAAATTCCTAAAATGAACCAAACTGTATTTTCCTCTATAGTACAGCAGGAAGTAGTTGGAAAAACACAGCATTAGACCAGACACAAACACCTAGAGCAAGTTGCTGGGCAGTAAATGACAGCAAACATTTACAGCACACCAACTACCCTAGTGACCGACGTGGTCGGTATTTATACAAAGGCAGTCCTGGCACATTATACGCAAATCACTGTGTGTTTAAAGTAATGTTGTCATGCACGTGAGAAGTTAGTAAAGAAAGAAAGCTGCAAACTCGTGCTTACATTGTTCCACACCCCGACTGTTTCCCTGCTCCAGTAGCTTTTAAGTCTGTTGCAACTTGCTCTCAGTGCGAAGTGATTTAAGCACAAGCCGAGGCTATGATCGCCTGGTACAACTTCCTGGGCTGGACGCATCGCTGTTTTTCAAGAAACGCTCTTGGGCTTTTTTAAGACAGAGAGGGCCAGCAAGAGGGAGTTTCTCACCTCCTTCTGCCTCTTAATGATGGATTTTTGGTTTTCACGTAGCAGCAAGGTTACTCCCTCCCACATATACCTGCATAAGGGACATCATTCCTAGAGCTCTACACACAGTATGAAAATACTTGTAACTCTTAGAAACGCATGTCAAAGGTAAAGACCAAAATTCTCCTTATGGCATTGTTCACACAGACTCTCTTTTCGGGGGGCTGCCTTTTCAGCAATCAGTGAGCATGCACTTGTTGAAAAAAAAAACGCACAAAGGGTTATTTCTTAGCTAAACAATGCCCCTTTGGAGTTTTCCCCGCACCGACCGCTATCAGCCCGAACACCCTAAGCCAGCTCACGGCTGTCGCTCCGCTGGGCTTCCAGCCTCCTTCGGGAGAGGCCGGCACGGAGGCGAGCACCCACGGCCGGGCTCCCGGCTACCTGTGACCGCCACCAGCCGCGCTCTCCTCCTCCCCCTCCTCCTCCTCCTCCTCCCCTGCCGCCCCGGCCATCGCACGGCCGGCTGCTCGCAGCGCCGCTGCCACCGGCAGCGCAGAGCCCCGGGGGGCGCGGGGAGACCCTCGGCGGAGCAAATGGCGGCCGGGGATGGGGGGGGGGGGGATGAACCGGGTGAGTCCTGGCCGCCGCCCGCCGCGCCCCGCACGCCCGCCGGTTTGGGGGAGGGGGGGGGGCTTCTTTTTTTTTTTAATTATTTTTTATTTTCCTCCAAACCGGCTCGACTGCACCTGAGGAGCCCTCCGGCCGCCAGGGGAAGAGCACGTACCTGGCGCTGCCGGGCCTTGGCATGTGTGCCGCGCTGGGGGGCCGGGGCGGGAGCCGCGCCGAGCCGCGCCGTGCCGAGCCGCGCCGAGCCTCCCCGCCCCGAGTGCCACTACTTTGCCCGCGCCGGGAGGCGGCCGGCTCGGGCGGGGCCGCCAGGCTCCACCCGCCGGGCGGCTCCCGGGCGCCCCTCGCCTTCCCTCCCCGCCGCCATGTCACTTCCTCCCGGCGCCCCGCAGCATGGCTTCGCCCGCCGCTGGGCAGCGCCGGCGGCGGCAGGGATGTGAGGAGGGGAACGGCGGCCCCGACCCACGGGAAGCACCCCCGACGGAGGTGGGGCGGGAGGGGCAGCGGCAGCGGAGGACCAGCGGGGGTGAAGGGCACCTGTGTGCGTGTGCCGCCCCGGGGAGGAATCGGGGAGCTGGCTTCCAGCTCCTCCGCGCCGGCACCGTGAGGGGGATGCAGGTGGCAGCCATCCCAGCGCCCGCTATGCTGGCACGCTGCGCTCCCCGGCTGGGGAAGCGCGGTTTGCTGCCAGGCAGCTCTCCTGAGGGGAGGACTGCAAGAAGCCAGGCTATTCGGTACCCAGAGCATCGGAAGGTGATCGTGCCACGGACGACATCTCATAAAAGGCAGAGTTATGGGCTCTGCAGGTCGTGCAGTCGCACCAGGGCTGCAGGGCTCGGGGGGAAACTGGGCTGAGCTGTCACGTCCCTGCTCCGTAACAGCTATGTGCCATCACTGCTCACCCTTAACATAGATTTATTTATTTAAAGTGCATAAAGCAAACACCGAACCACGGAAGTTGTGCTATGCATGGACTGAAATAGGATATAAGCAAGACTTCCTAGACTAGTCACAGGAGCACATTCACTATGGTATAAAAGGGAAGTATCCTGACTAAAATGCCCCACGTTAAGCACAAGACGTGACAAGTCTCGCAGGGAGCAGCAAGAGCAAGGCTGCTGCACAAGGGAGGACAGGCCTGGAGCCAGGGGTGACCACAGCACAGGCACTAACCTCGCCGGCCTGAGCACAGCCCAGGGAGCAGGGCCCATTGATGAGCCCAGCAAGATGAAGCAGCAGGCCTGGTGTGGAGCTTGCTCAGGCAGTCTGCTTAGGAGATAGGCTACACTGAGGATCCATCCAGGAAACAAGGCCAGAAACAGAGCTGACAGCACATCCACCTACTACAATAGCTCAAGCAGGGGCTGAACATCCAGACCTGAGCTTAAACACAGCCCTGATCCATGGGCAGTGTGCAGGTCCCCGGTGAAGCTGGTCAGGGCATTAAGACCTGGTGGTGCCCTCAGGGCCCTGCCAGATTCATGCTGGTGGGATGGGTGAACATGTACTCTTTGAGGAAATCAAGATTTAGCACCCTCTGTCCCATCTAGTCATGAAGGATTGAATCTAGCTCACTGACGTCCTCAGGCTAGTGGTCTGAAGGGAGGTTGGCAAAGGGTATTTCTGCAGCCATACTTTAAAAGACTGATCCTGTGGATACGTTCTTAAAAGGGACACTTCCAGGCAGGGGGAGCAAACTGTAATCCCTCAGTGAGGTACTCGGTAACACAGCTGTGACCTAAGCATCCCCTACTAGCTAGTTTAAGCAGCTTTGTGTGCTACACCTACAGATTTTCTGGATCTTAGCCAAAGGTCCATAGGCATCTCACTCAGGGTCTAGGTGTCTTCCTGAGAGAGAAGTTCAACCGTCAGGCACCCTAGTGCTGAGTGTGGTAGCACCTGAACATCTTTTCTGATCTGGCCTTGAGACCAAACTCTCCATAGCTGATTATTTGCATGTTCCTTATTTTCTGGAAAATAATAACAAAAATCTGTCATCTTGTTTTCATTAGTATTAAGCTACAGCTGGATGTAACTGGATTTGTGGATGCTTTACACCTGAGAAAAATCTCCAGTGGGTAGATAAATCCTAGTTTTGAAGCACTACATCTGTTTATCAAAAGTCTAACCAGGAAAATGGGAATAATAAAATCCTTTTATTTAAATTAGGGTTTAAAAGGTAAATTTATCAGTCTTATGAAGCTGTTAGATTCTATGGTAATGACTAAGACTGAAAAGCCCATAGCAAAAAAAATGTTTCTGTAATTAAAAGCAAGGTTTGTCATGTCCTCTCTGTGTGTTTTTAAGGGCTATGAACATGGACAGTAAAAAGGAATCAGATGAACTTTCTCTTTCCTTAAGCTCTACCCTCCAGAGCACTGAATAATGTATATTAAGATTTGTACAGTTAATTAAAAATCCCACCATATGGCCAAGGGCAGCTAAATTAAGTTTCATCAAGTCTCAGTTTTGGCATTTCGTTCTTCTGAGTGCTTGAGTTTGCACCCTCACTGAAGCTCTTTCTTTGTTGCTCGTGGGCTTATTTACACTGGGCAAGTCTCAAGAGTAGACTCAGGAATTTACACCAGTCACAACTCTCTGCTGCAATCCCATGTCTCACTGTGCATGAAATGGGCAACTTTCAAATAGCTTCTCTAGGAGACAAAAAAAAAAAAAAAAAGGCAAACAAGCCCTCCTGCTGGGCTAGGTGTGCACTCAAATTAGTAAGGCACCAGGTATGTCTTCTGTGGTTCAAGCTATGGCAGCCTAGTGGAAGAAGCAGCACTCACAGTGTTGAAGCTGCTAGACTGCTGGGGTGTATGCTGTATTGGGATATGTGGTGATATACTACCGTGAGCAGCTGGACACAAGAAGACCAGTTTGCTACTGCTGCACGTCTTATTATTAGATTCTCTGATGTCTTATACGGTGCATGTTATAAATGATGCATTTCCTGAATTTAAAACATTTGTAATGTTCCTCTTCTGTGCAGGCTGAGTGTAATAAAGGCTTTACTGCCAGCTATCCCTCAGTGCAGGCAATAACAGGAAGTCTTTCCTGTACTTGCCTTATCTGTCTTTATGAAATCTGTGGGAAAGTAGTTGTTTCTGAGATCTCTGCTTCTTTCTGGGGCTTGATTAAAATCAGCTAACACGTTCCAGACTCTGTAAGGATTGATGCATACAGCACGATTGATTTTTTTTTTTCCTTTAGGAAATTAGATAAAAATACATGTACATAGGTTAATATGTGCTAACAGTTTATTTAAGTATTGAAAACAAAGATGAAAGGTACTGATACAACACATAGTTGTAATGATAAAAGTCCTAACACAGATGCAGGTGTATCAATATAAATATGCCAATGTGGGGTGGCCGTGAAAATCACACCGTTTCAGCCCAAGTAACTAGCTTTAGTGGGCAAGATTTTCCAGCTCAGCTATATAGTAGATCCACTGTCTTCACAGGAAAACAAAACAAAAACAAACACAAAAACCCACTTCCTTACACAGAAGCTGTACAGTACCCATAAATGGAAATCCTGTTAAAACTAAATCCTGAGCCACAATTAATTTTAGAACAGATTAATTCTTTAATTGAATATGCGTTAGCTAGAAAGCCGTGTTAGATGCATTACAAAAATTTTAGCTCCAGACTGTCCAACTTGGCCCTTTACAAAGGGTAGTACATGGAGAAAGACTAATGGCAGAGCTGTAAAAAAAAGGACTCAATCATTTTTAATCAATGCCATTCCGCTAACAAATACAAAGGATCATATTGTACACAAAGTTTTCAAAATTATCCTTTACAAAATTAGACTCAGTATTTTCCCAGCTACTGACATCCACAAACTAAGTACTCCTCACACACATGCAAGTAGAATTTCCATGACTGTTTTAAGCATCCATTGTGAACCTACCTATAAGGAGAGGAGGGGCCTTTGTTTCTCTCTCCACACACATCTAATAGAAAATATCACGGATTTTTTTTCTCTCTCTCTTAAAGCATAGTTGAAAAGATGACTTCTGTGTGGACCACTTCAGGCCCAAAATTGTTGGTTCGGGTGACTGGCTTTAGAGTATCTGTATGTGCAACGGAAAGAGCAGAAATTTTTCAGACAGAGTCTACAAAACTACATGTACAGGAGGTGCTAAGCAACCTGAACTTAAATGTTAGGCTGAAAAATACAAATATCCCATATCCGTTAGTATAAGAACTGAAGTGAAACATACACAGCAGGGTGGTGTTGCCAACTAAATGGCAAGCTCTGCCTGGAGAGCAAGGCTGCCATTTTCTCTGCCAAGGCACGGTACAGTCTGATGTTTTACTAACATGGATCTTAATTGATTTTATTTGTATTACAATATAAACTTATAATGATGGTTCATGCTGTACACACACACATGTAAACACCACTGTGGCAAGAGGAAATCTTGCAGGTCTGTTCAAACATGGTTCAGAGAGTAACAAAAATGTGAGGGCTTCAGTGGCACCTCGGAAATGCAAAGATGCCAACATCTGCTACTGTCATAGTCATGGATATGTGTGTGTGGATGGGGGGTAAAATTCGTCTAAGATCTTGGAGGAAAGATCACTTTGGAGCTGCAAAGTAAATGATGTTTAGTGGGTAGTCAGGAAACCACCACTCTTCCAGAAGCAGATAGAAGAAACAGTGTAGAATAAAATCCTGGTCTGTATGGCTTGGAAGCTGGAGTTGCTCTGACTGTAATAACAAATGGTGCTTATGCACAACACTGTTTACATCAAGTTTACCAGGGAAGAGGCAGGCTGGCTGCTCTCCAGGTCTTCAAGGGCAGTACCTAATCTGCATACATAGCTACACAGGCTTTAGCAGTCAGAAACAAATCCACACAGTTTTTTTTTGTTTTTTTTTGTTTTTTTTTTTTGCTTTTACATTTCCTCACCTAGAAGCCTAGAAGAGGAAATTATTTCAGTGTGATGAAGACAAGGCTACTTTATATTTCAATAGTGTGTAGAGACAAGCTATGTGAGACTGCCACATGGAACTTTTGCACACTTACAGAAAAGGACAGTCCCTGCAATCAGCAGATGCTGCTTGATCTAGTTTGTAATGAACTCTGTAGCGGTGTCCTCTACCTGTGGATGGCTGCATGCTCACCCTGCCCATAAAAACAGAAGCTATAAGCCACACTTAAAGAATTCATCTTCGTTCTGCCAAGGAGCAATGTTAGTTCTATTGCCAAATTTAAACTGAAGCTAGCATTTGATTATCTCTTTGTCATTCAACTACACAGAAGTGGAAAGGTCATTAAAAAAATCTTTTAACAAGTGGCAGGCAGAATACTAATCCTTATGTGATGCTCACTGAAGAAGACGCCCACAGCAGTGCCTCTCACCGACCCTGCACCATGTTTGCCATAGTGGAGATACAGGACACGACACAACTCTTGTCTTGATCAGCTGTTGCAGTCTCTATCCAATGTCTTCCTATGTGCTACTTTTGTAGAGATTGCCTTATCTGAAGGGAACATCAGGGAGCTCTCTATTTCCCAAAGAAAATTGTGGGTTAAACCCTAGTTAGGTGGCAGGAAATATCCACTGTGCAGCAGTCTTTACATGAATGGTGTGTGTATATATATATATATATATATATTACTTATTTCTGTGCAGTTGGATGTATTTGAAGAACTGATTTGTGTCAAATTTTATTCTGCATACTTTAATGGAACTCAGTAATTATTCATAAAGACCCCACACTTTAGAGACATTCTGGGAAGAATGGTTATTGAAGATCTGAAGATTAAATTTAGTGGTGCACCTTATAAACTAAGGTACTCAGTGTGAGCAAAGCTGACCCCTGAAAAATGGAGATAACTGACATTCAGTGCTGTTGATTTATTTCTTAAAATGAGCCAGTGGTTGAGGAAATAGACTTTTATATAAAAAGACATTAGCTAAAAGCTAATTGAGTAAAAGCTGAATGCTTATAGTTCTTGTAAATGTCTATTATGAACATTAAGGAATGGAAAAAGCAGGGACAAGATCTTTGATACCAAACTGCAGAAACAGATAGCATAAGAATTGGTAACAGGGGATGCAGAGACAAACAGCATTAGAAGCCCAGGGTTAGAGAAAAGGGGGTGAAAGACTTTAAAAAAGTTTTGTATTGATTTTGCCTCAGACTGCCAAATACCTGTGATATCTTTGAAAAAATACAGCACACTATACATTTAGACTGCCTCATCCTGCTAAATGCAGCAAATCTGTGTGTCCTATATGAAATGCATATGGGGCACTGCTTTTCCTCTATTTCCCCCAGTTAATCTTTCTACCCGTCTGAAGCTGTGGTTTTTGGAACTTACACATTTCCAGTGTCACAGCAGGAGACAAGTCTCCTGCCTTGACACTTTAGTCCTTTGTTTTTTATGATTTGGCCTGATTTTGCTCTCAGCAGTATTTCATTGATTTCAGCAGACACGGACACAGCTCCTGAACTGACTCTTGCATAAGGATGCTGTATTAAGAAAAATACTAAATTACAGAGAAAAGGTACATAGTTCGTGAATATAAAACGCTTAAGTGAGCATGGAAACCTTAAAAAAATGATGTTTTTACATAACATAAATGGAAATCTCAGTAAGACATCTGATCATCCCTTGGCAAGAGTCACTCCAAACAAAACAGACCCAGGAAATGAAAAGCAGGCTGGACACCTGTGAGTAAAATGACAGAGTAGTTCTCAGGAGCCCTGGCCTAATAGTGCTAGGGCTATTTAAGACACCACAGCGCTCTTCAGACAGGCTGTAAGGACAAGGAAACACTGTTGAAAAAGTGATGTTATACTTTCTGAAGCTGAATTGGCTCAATGTGGAAGCTTTCTGAGTGCCTTGCTGGCATCTACTAATCATGTACCTTTGAACCCTTAGCTGTAAAACTTCACAGGTTTGGTTCCAATTCCATACCATGACCTGCTGGCCTGCAGCCTGTGCATGGGGCACAGCTTAAAACTACTTGCCAGAGATGTAAGAAAGGCATATAATGCAGAGATAGGATACTTTTGTGTAGGGGCAAACTATGTGATGATCGCACAACTTGTCCCCTTCCAAGACACTGCCAGCCAGTGGCAGAGCCTCTCCACAACCACTGCAAGACCAAAAAGATCAGGCTATTTGCATAAGAGTTTGCTTTGGCCTCCAACTGCCCCTGTGTGCTGTCTGAATTTTTGTCCATCTCGGTGTTAAGCGTGGCCTCCAGCACAAACCACAGGGATGCCCCAGCACTGCTGCAGGTTAAGGGCCCCAGTTCTCCATGTGCACTAACATCAGCCCTTCTGCCGTTGTTTCATAGCATAAACTGCCCTGCTGGATCTTCCTCCCCTCTGTTCTTTGACTGTGAAAAGCTCGGGGTATGGGGATAGCTACAGGCATGCCAACAGGGTGTGGAGCTAGTCAGCAGGCCGAATCCAGCACGGGGTGGTGGTGAATTAAAGGCTGTTTATTCAGATGATTCCTTTGTGGTCTACATGAAATTGCACTTGTGAATTTGCAATCGCAATCCACTTCCTCTGGAAAAATCACTGCAATTGATAGTAATTAGCAACCTCTTACAAAGCTCTGGCAGGCTGTCCCGAAACCAATCCTCAAGTTCTCTGGGCATGGCACTGCCTGAGGCAGCTGGTCCCTTGTCAGCATTTAATATATTCCTGAGGCCTTAGGCGAAGGCCCCCCTCCAAATACCTGTCCAGTGGGAAACTGTGCTAAGTGACCTGATGGCTAAATGCCCAAATGGCTCAGCCAGAAATCGGGCAATTCTCCCACTTGGCCTGGAGGCACAAACCTCTGGGAGATGGCCACCTAATCCCAGCCTTTCTGCTGGCTGGTACCGGTACTAAGGCAGTACCTTCCAATAGTTGCTGAGCCAGACCTCACGAGAGGTTTGCCTGCTTCACAGATGGGACTCAAACACCCATGGCCTTATGTCAGATGGGTCTCACAACCACAAGTTTAGATAATCCCTCCTGGAAACCATTACATGCGGTATGCAGAGTGGGCTGTTTTCTGGGAAATACTGACTCCAACCCAGTATCGGAATTACTTTGACTAAGTATGAGCTTGTGTTAGAAGAAGGCATAAAAATGTCATTAAAAACATCAACAAAGTGGTTTTGTAGAAAGTACAGAAGGAAATACAGAAGTGCCAAAGCTGAATGCAGCACGTCAGATATTTTTCCTATGCCATATTCAGAACTGATTGGGCCGACAGACCTGGGTTGCTGCTAAGACACACCTCTTACTCTGCAGGCTATCCTCAATGTTATCCTACTAGCAGTGTCATTTACCACATGAGTTCAGATACATGCAAACTTAAGTCACCAAACGTTAGCAAAAAGCTTTTTGTGCACACATGGCCTGGTGAGCCTATGTCCTGGAAATGCCAGCTCAGACCCAGCCCTTTGGTGCAGCAACAGGTTTAACACAACTGTTTTCAGAGTGATTTCACCACAGACTTATTCATATTCTCCATTCCGCTAGCAATGTTATTAACCCTATAACCCGCACCCCCCCCCCCCCCCCCCCCCAGTCTGAATAACACAGCCAATGTCATTTCCTACCCACCAACCACCAGCAGATGACTAAGAATCGCTGATCCAGGAAACTCAGAGCTCTGGGATCTGTCACCTGGCAATTGAAGCACAATACAATCTACATAAACACCCCGAGTGTACTGCTTTTCACACCTTCTTTGAACCACTGGTGTCCTAAGGCTTATCATTACCATCAACACAGCCTGCCGCCTTCAAGGCACAGTAGCCGTAAGGGTAGCATGAATCAGAGTTAGCTATGCTAACTGCAGTAAATCGACAGCACTGAGCAATCCCATTTCATTAATATCAGCATCTCATCACCAGCTGCTCCTTGGAGACAGATGGCTGCAGCTGACTCCCAAAGCTTTGCTTTCTCTTCCCACCCACAATGAGTTGAACCATTTGAGACATCAGTGACCAAGTAGTCTGAGTTTGTTTGTACACTGAAAATGTTCTCTTCTGTCCTGTTGTTGTCTTTTCCCATCTATTTTTCTTAATAAGGGTAAAAACAAACAACCAAAAAATGGTGTTTTCACCTTTCGGCACAAATAAAAGAATTCCTAAACCCCTGGCTGAAAAAATCTTCATCTTAACAATAGCACCATTAAAAGATCTGCATTGGCCACTATGATACTGGCATGACAACTAATTACAAAAAAAAAAAAAAAAAAAAATTGCTGCTGGGAAATCTTTCTACCTGGTGAGTAGAAAATGTATTTTTTTTTTCTGTCTTAATTCAGATACCATAGTTAGGCAAAGAAATGAACATAGAAAATAAATCCTCTGCATTGTCACTGGTCAAACAACTGCAGCCCTAGTTGGGCCCTGCCTCCTGCACTGAATTGTGCCACAAGAACCTCCCCAAAGTCCATTTGAAATTAATAAAGCTTCTGTGAAGACAAAAGGATATGCCAGCACTCAGTTTTATGCAGGGTAAGCGTCTTATAGCCAGTCACATACACACCAAGACATACAGAGCTTCAAATAGCAGTGCACTGCGTATGCAGGGGCCTCCATCATGTGGAAACAAGCGAGTTTTGCACAACCCCTCTGTAAAGGCTCATGCCAAGAGCAGTATGCTTTATCCAACAGCCAAAAGAGGTTCCTGGGCTTGTGTGCTGAATCCCTGTACATCACAGCTGGAGGGGTCCAACGTCCTTCATAGGATTTTGTGGATTTTGCTATCAAGTTCCAGTTCTTCCCTTAGTGGAACAGGACCTTGTGAGAATCTGGTGCATCCCCAAGATGCATCCAGCTTGCTCCAGACGGCTGCTCTGTACGCTACACTAGAGCTCACAACAGCGGGTGGAGGGAGGATAAACCAGCCACTTGGGTTGCAGCATGAAGTCTTCTTTTGCTGTAACTCTGGGCAATATGAAGCACAATAAGGCTTTGTAGGAACTGTTAATATATTATTAATGCTCCACAGCTAAATGGTGGCAAGCAGTGACAGGCCTGGGCAACAGAAGTTTAATTTTGTAAACTGTACTTTATTATAAATGTGTTCAGTAATCTAAAAAGCCACTTCTGAGCTAAGAAATGAAGGCAAACAAATAGATAGTATGCATTTTCCCACAAAAAAAAAAAAGTAGCTCTTGAGAACCTTCTTTCCAAATTTTTTTCACTTAAAGCAATTCTAGTTAGTTCTTTTTTCTTCTTCTTCTTTCAGTTTCTCATATCCTAAAATTGTGCCTAGAAACTGGTTATTAAGACTGTATTTTTGGAAGCATGGCCATCCGTACTTTTAAAGTAATTTAGAGCAAATTACTTTATATTAGATGTTAGCAGCAAATGGGAGCCAGCACAGTAATGGCAGAGGGAGTGGGTTAGTAGAGAGCAAATGCTCGTGAGGGAAAATACAGTAAGATAAAACTTCCCTGACTTCAAACATCGGCGCTAATGATCACCTCACACTACAGTGTCTAGCACTCATGCTGATAAAAATAGAGTTATTAAGAAGATCCTTAAGTGTTTATGGACCAGTTGATTGCATCGTCTTAATTAGGCATGAGTTGCATTCCTTAATGTTGCATTCAGCCCACTACCTGAGTGACTGCAAATCACTTTGGGGAAGGTTGTGGCTCCTCTGCTTGGGGGTGATGTGAGGGCAGGTGGCGATGGGTTGGACCTGCAGCTCTGCTGGGAGGAAGATGCACCCTGTCCTGACATGCATCTGGTCAGTGCAGCGTATAGGAAACCTTGCCTTCTGCTGGCTAAACATTTACCAGGGCATGAACTATGAACAATTTTGGGGTTAGCTGCTGTAAACCTGACAGCTCCATGGATTTCCACAGCACTAGGGACTGATTTACACCAGAGGAGACTGTGTCCCATTAACTGTTCTCTACCAACTTAATTAAGGGTGTTTTTATCAGACAGACTTGGGCAAACCTTGCAGGGACACTTTCAGATGTTATTGGTCTCCTGGCTGCCCCTCCTGCCCTCTTGGGTTTGCAGATCCTCAAGGAGAGGCAGGGACAACACATGTCTGTGTCTTAACTGCCCCAAGGGATAGCACAAGGTTTCAATTAAATCACCCCAGAGGCAAACTGTTCAGTGCTTACTGTTTGTAGGGATAAAGTGAGTAACAGAAGAAGGGCAGGGCGCACGGACAGGCATGGTAGTGTCTTCAGCCACCTCAGAAACATTCCTTAGAGTATGTTGTTGGCCAATGTCCTCACTGCAATCAGACCTGCACAGAGAGGTAAGGGAGGCATAGTGGATGCCTCCCATCCCCTCTCCCGAGGAGGGAGTGAGTGAAAAGACAGGTAACAGATCTTGAAATGACTCTGAATAGCAAGCGGTGCTTACAGCACGAGATGACACACTTCCTAGGGCCAGTAAGCGCTTTGATGCGCTGCTTCAGTTTACATTCATATGCTACACACAAACAGCAAAAGGTACAGTATAAGGTCAAATAAAGATGGAAATGCCAGAATGAAAGCAGCCTGTGCAAACTTAATGCCTTCCCATATGGTTACTTCTCTTAGGTTACTTACATGTTTCCAAGGTTTCAGTTTCTATGGCCAGCCCCTTCCCTTTTTCAGAGTACAGCACAAGCAGGCCTCATTTACTGGGAAGTTATTCAAAAATCGGCTTTTCTTCACCGTGTGTGGCAGCAACACAAGCTGCATGATGTTTAAACCCTCGTGGGCACTTTAATGGTACTGGCTCTTTGAGTATCCACATTTATTTTCACAGCTCATCTGCAAAGTGAGGCCAGGAGCATGAATCAAATTCTGCCATCCTTACTCTAGTCAGTGAGTAGCTTCCTTCATGATTGCTGGTGCTGCTCTTCAGAAAAAGGGAAGAAAATTCAGGGCCCTTTTACAGCTGGTGTGTTTGTGCACCTCCCCTAAATGGCCTCCTTGCACCAGAAAGGTATGTGGGCAGGTGATACTCATCATCTGTGATGAGTTGTGTTCTCAACAGAGAAATATAAATTAACTTAATTACAAGTTCATACAAGGAATCTGAATTGTCAGCTAGAGAAGGATGTGTCATTAAATCCAGATTTTGTACATGCAGTTTTCCGATTACCTTATGTACAGTTTCTAGTCACATAAATCCTCATACACAGCCTCTTTCAGTAATGATGCAAGGCACTCTTGGCCAGCAGAGACTGAAGCGTGCAGACATAGCCTGAAAACAGAGACAGAGGAAAGAGGATGAAATTGTCATTATCATCCTACTTAACAACTTCCTCTGTGCTACAAAACAGGACATCTGATAACCCAGCCATTTGCGTGTACAGGGTGAAAACACTGTCGTTTAGATATAGTAGCTATTATTGTTAACAATGAAAGCTGTGGAGTCAGGACGTACGAGACAGTAACACCAAAAGGAAAGAGCATGCCTAACAGTCACCTTCAGAGCAAAACTCTTCCAATTATATATAGCCCACGAAAACTTATATTTTTCAAATTGAAATTTCTTATCAGTGCTTGCTCTTCAAGAAGAAATTCTCGGAGAAATTATAAGGTGCTTGCTTTGTTTGTTCGCTTAAGATTTAAGAAGTTAAAACTGAAACAAAACCACCCATTAGGGTTGTTTTCTTTTTCTCCTACTAAATGAGTAATATTGAATAATATTTGGAGCAACTGTTGCTTCTCAGCAGCTTACTACAGAAGGAGATATTTGTCACAGAGGAATTCTGCCAGAGAGTTCTGCAAGAACACGCTAATGGGTTTTGCTCTGGGCCAGACAAGCAGTCAGAGGCCAGGGATGATGTATATCACAGTGGTCCTGACTTCCCATGTTTGCTGGCGTATTCATAGCAAAGTTAATTTGTCGATGCAAAGACTACTTTTGAACGAGTCCTGTTCAAAGTGTTGGTGGTAATTCAGTAGGCTTCTGGTATCACTGTTTCTGAAGTCTGCAATGCAAAAATTCATGGTGTCTGTAATTGGGAAGTAATGATGGCATAAGGTTGTGCATTAAAAGCTTATTTTTCCTTTCTTAGTGGGATAGGACATGAATGAACTGCACAGGCTTTATAGCTACATGAGAACATTTAATAATATTAAGTTTTCTCTCAGAGTATGAAATTCTCAGGGTCTCCAGAAACATTAAGGCTTATTTTGGAGAAATGGTGTCTGATGAGGCATTGCTCTCTGCAGAGCAGATGCCCTGAGACCACTTACCCAGTGGTGCTGACATTTGCTGCTGGGTTTTCCACTAAACAGTTTCCTAAATTGTTATGTGTGTATTTGAAACCCACATTAAATATGCCTTAATTTTCTGTCCATGAAGTATTCATTTTTGTTTTCTTATGGAAAAAATCTTGTAAGAAGATTGAGATTTTTTTTTAAATTTTATTTCTTCTTACAGAAAGAAATGACAACTCTATAAATGCTGTAGAGCAGTACATGTTCCAAGACGTATATATAGGAGATAAAACCAGAATTGCTATGTGGGATACCTTCTTAATATTCTACTGAATGTCCCTAGAATGTAATTTATTTAGTTGCTATTAGGTGGTAGTTCTGGGGAAAATACTCAAAAATGCATAAGTGGCAAAGAAGACAAAATCATATTTAAGCTTCAGATTCCTTAGATACTGCAATAAAGAGTGAAATTAGCTCTTTAAAAAATGTATGTCCCATTTGTATTTAAAAAGAGTTATTATCTAGGAATATATACTCTGCCAATCACTATAGTACATGACTTCAATAAAAAAAGAAGCAAAAAGTATTTTTAAAAATCCCCATGAACTAAGTGGGAAAATATAAGGATGTGATTATCTAGCATTATCTTAGACACTGGCACTTACTAATAAACAGCTATTATAATCCCCTCTGGCAAACTTTTGCTATTCCTTCCTTGCCAATAAATAGGGTCCAGCCTGGAACCTGGCAGACTGAAGACCAAGATCACTGAAACCCACCTCCATGTCTTTCCTCCTCTCACCTTTTCTCTGAGTGCTACATGCTTGAAAGCCGCATGAAGCGAGGATGTCGGTCCCATGATCCATATAGCATCAGGCTACTGCAACAGAAACAAATTGGACTGCAATCAGCTGTGATAAATGCCCTCCATTAGCAACATGGGAGTTGTGCTGCCTGTGTCCAAGTGATCTTTAAATAGTAGCCGAAAGCAGGCTGCCTGCAGCTGATGCCATTCCACCAGCGTGAGATATTTAACTGAGATACCCGAGCTGGGAGTACGGTTGCTCCAAACTTCATTAGCAGTCAGGAGAGACACAGGGAGACACGTGGTGAAACTGAATCAGATTATTTTGGCAATTTTCATCAATGATGTATTTTAATTAATACCAACCTCATTCTCCCCATAAGTTGGTAGAAACAACACCCCGTGACAACACAGGGCAATGCCCAGCTTTTGGGTTGGAATCCCACAAACTTCATGCTGCCTGTATAGCCCCCAAAAGAGAGAACAGGGAGAAGCAAACCATTTATCACAGCTACCTATCCAAATGTATGCAATTCTTCTTCCCTTAAGTTAATTGGGAACTTCTGGTCTCAATTTAAAGTGGGAATTAAGACTGAAGACTGGATGCTTACTGTTTGGTGTAGCCATAATTTAATGACAAAACAAGGCTGTTTAGCCTCCTTTGCTTCATCTCTCTGACTTTACTCTGTATTCCGCAATAGCTTGGTGAGAATGTAATGTAGCTACCTAGTTTTTTTTCTTTTTTTCTTAGCTTCCTTGTCTGAATCTGTCTGTCTGTGCAGCTGTCTGTCAGTCCTCCTGCAGAAGCTTTTCAATGTTAGCCGATTTCACCCAGGTTTGGCCAAGACAAAAAGATCCTAAAGATGCTACATTTATAAAAAACAGACCGCTAGTCAGGCAGAAACCCTGTTAATAGCCCTACCGAGGAAAAACCTTCATCGTTAGATCAATCCTTGTTAGGCACTGGAGCACCGGGGGAGGCCAAGGGAGGAGGTAATTTATGCTGCTGTCAGCACATGTTCAGCAGCAACCTGAGGTAGCTCGTTGGGTCTGGCTGGGATGGAGTTAATTTTCTTCATAGCAGCCTGAATTATGCTGTGTTTTGCATTCATGACTAAAAGAGTGTTGATAGCACAGCAGTGCCTTGGCTGCCGCTGAACAGTGCTTGCAGAGTGCTGGGGCTTTCTCTGCTTCTCTCTCTGCACCCCAGCAAATAGGCTGGGTGTGGGCAAGGGGCTGGGAGGGGACACTGTGGTGACAGCTGACCCGAACTGACCAAAGGGATACTCCATGAGATATCACGTCATGCTCAGCAACAAAAACGGGGAGGTTTTCTTTCTAAAGTAGCTGTTGCTTGGAGACTGACTGGGCATTGGTCTGATTGTGGGAGGTGGTGAATGATTGCTTTTACATCACTGTTTTTTTCTCTCTTTCCTTCAGTTATTAAACTATCTTTATCTCAACACTTCTTTTTTTTTTTTTTTTTTTTTTTTTTTTTTTTTTTTTAAATTCACTGGCCAGGATCAACCCACCACATTCATCTACATCTACATGAGGTCTACTGATAGAAATATAGATAAACCTGAAGGGTAAGGAACTGAAACATTTCACAAACAAATAAGTTACCAAACTGGAGTTATTCAAACCCATCAAGCTATCAGATTCTTTGCATATAGCAGTTTTACAGTACTGTAAAGTATTAAAAAAAAAAAAAAAGCTTTTGTAGCACTTGGAAACAATATTTACAAATTATACAAACATGTTCAAAAGTGATTACCAAAGGATGTTCCTATGGTTGCTCAATTTGCAGTAACTCACTTGCATTCTGTGATACACAGCAGTGGACAGCTAGCACTGTATAAATGCAGGAAATGAGCGAGATAATCAGAAAAAAAGTGTAGAGACCTGGTAAATTGAAAGTGCATCTCTTAGAAAAAAGGCAAGGAAGGCTTTGGGAGATGTACACCATCACAGGATGATTTTTGAAGTGCCAGCGTAATGTGTCTGTGAAGAATGTGCTGTGATCCTGGCCCACGTCAGAAATGTCTTCAGCAGAGCCATAGTGGCATGAAGGCCATGGTGAGACCATGCACGCCATCATATGCAAAATCCTGTCACTCATACTTGAAAAAATAACTTGATTTTATGATGGTTAGAGAAATGGTGAACAAAGCTTTTGGGCTCAGCCTACTTAGCCTAAGAAAACAAATGGAGTCTCCACAGAGAAGGAAGGGAGTAGGAAAAACAAATGGGGAAAAGAAAACTTTAAACTTACAAATCATATTGATAAAAAAATAACAGAACTAGCCATTAATTTCTTGGAATGAAAGTATTTCTCACCATTAGCAGCTGGAATCAGGTTCCAGAATTGCCTTGCAATGAAAGTAAATGAGACTGAAGAAAAATTGCTTGCAAGAGCACTCTGCAAGACTGACATCACAAGGGGCCTGTGGTAGCAGGCTGGACACAGCAAACTAACAAGACCTTTCCGCTCCTGATACCTTAATATCATGAAAGGGTAAAAGATTATGTGGCATAATTATAAGGAAAGCCTTCTGGCAGGGAGGTTTCTCTGTTAATGCCATTGACTAGCAAAGGAAGCTGTTGGATCTGAGACAATGACTGCATTAATAAGAAAGGCTTCTGGATCTCTCTCCCTTTCTGCAAGCAGATAAATAATTGATCAAACAGTCCTCAAAGTTAAAAATTTCATTTGGGAGTAGGTCAAGTAAAGCCCATGGGAGAATAAGGCTGTAGGAGCATGTATGGAGGGACCTCATAAGATCCCCTTACAAACATCAAGACCCATGTACCTCATGTACTCTCTTCCATAGTGGAGTGAAGGCAAACTTGGAAAAAACATCAAACTTGGAATAGCAGAGCACCAGCAATCTGTGTTGCAGCTCACCCAGATGATGATACAGGTTATGTGTGAGCTTTGGGACTGCCCCAGCCATCACCCATCTCAGAGATTTATTGGAGTGGACCCTCTCTGGAGAGGAAAGGGTGTTATGACTTTTCTAGACTGGGAAAGATCTTAAAAACAAGGCAATATATAAAGGCGTAAGTAAATTTTCTTTTCTATGTCTTATTTTGTATACCAGACTGGTCTACCAAGCTAATATATTGTATCAGGTAGGTCTGTGTATAATTGTACTGGGATAGCAAGAAGAGAAGCCTTTTTGTTGGAGAGACTTGGCTTTATATTTTCATTTATTCAACTGCCTGAAGCTACACAGAAAGGAGGACTAAAAATGAAATGCCACTGATTGTTTTTAACTTGCACACAGTAAATGTCAGAAGAAAAGAGGTTATTAGTTCAGGAAAAGATATCCTATCATGCAGGAGCTTTCTGCTAGCGCTGTTCTGTAAAATCCAACACAATGAGTCAATAGGAATAGCCTTCATCACTGTAGTTCTGAAGTAAACCAAGAACCTGAGTGGTTGCAGCTCAGCTAACAGGCACCTTAATATTTGCTCAGCACAGACTGACTAACATTTTGGTATAGTCTTAGATTCAGTTACATCACTGCTAAAACTTCTGAGCTTGAATCAGAATTGATTTAAGCTTCATTAACTGACTAATTTTAATGTAAATGTCACAGCCATTTTTGCCTTGAAGAAACAGTTGTTTTTTTTTTGTTTTTTTGTTGTTTTTTTTTAAAAAAAGCAAACCTGGCATTTGTTGCAGCACTGAGCACTTAAAAATGTCAGTGTGGCTTACTGAGGTGGTTTGTCTTTTCTGTTTTAACTCTATCACTTCTGGAACACACAGACTTAGGCCACTCAAAAAAAAAAAAAAAGTAAACCCTTCTACTTTACTGTGACATCTTTACTTTGGAAAAGAGGAGTGCAGAGTTTTCCCGGATGAACTTCCAGGCATAAACAAACTCAGTTGACTGAACCTCTCCAGGAGCATATAGCATCCATTCCAAGAAAAATATATTACTATATTGGCCCCAACAGAAGCAGTGGCTGAATACTATTTCATTTAATTGGTTGCTGCTTTGTATTTTAGCACTGCCTTTTGATCATTGATTGAGATCCTCATCCAACCAGTTTTGGGGCTGGTAAACAGCAAATGAACTTGGCAAGCTGCAGCGATTACTGTTTATGAGGCAGACAAAGCAATCATGTACCAAGTAAGAATGAGTATAGAGAGTTCTTCAGCTGTATTTAACCAGAGCTTTTCAAAACAACCCTAGCATCGGATTGATGGATTTAAGCTTTCACTAAAGCAAGGTGGAGAGAGTTGGCACAAATACGTTTTACAGACACAATTTTCAACTAACAAAGAAACAAGAAGAAATCTGGGACATTGAGTTCACCCAGAGATCCCCTATGTACTGCTAAAAAATCAAAAGTTTTCAAAGCCCCTAAATTAGCCTTCTCCCAGTGAAGCCAGCAGTTAAATTCCCTGTTGTTGTAAAGGATGTCAGGTTAGGTCACAGTTCTTTAGACCACTGAAAAGCCCACCTTTAAAAAAATTATTTAATTTAATTTAATTTAATTTTATTTTATTTAAGTGTGTACTACCATACTGGTGTCTTCTGGACCTTAAGCTTCAAACTTGCTTCCTGCTTCTGTGAGCCCACCTCATCTTTGTGCTGACATGCAGGTGCCATCCACTTTGGTGCAGCCACAGATTTCCCCCAAGCAGAAAGGCAGTGGTGGGGAAAGGGCTGGTAGGCGTCTTTGTCTACACGTGGCCCGGTTGTGCTCTGTGGACTGAATTCCCTGAATGTAAAATACAGAAAACGGCACTTCCCTGCTGACTTGGATTATGTGTATTCCTCAAGCTTTCAAGGGATAAAAGCCAAACAAATAATGTAACAGGTGATGTCTTCTGCATGTTTTATCTACTGGCATAGAACCATTGCTCCATTATTCAGAAAACGACAATATAGACAATAAAAAACTTAAATTAAAAGCAAAGAAAAAAACACTATAAACACTGTTAATAATAATGAAGAAAAATGAAATGGCATATGACCTGATTTCTAAAAAACAATCCCTGCAGATCCACAGGCCACTACATTGAATATGATTCTCTATATGATTAAATGAGCTTCTCTCAACTTGCCTACCTTACTGCTTGCTTAAAGTCATTTTAATTTTTCTGGTCTGCCTGCACTTACCCAGAATATTAGAAGAGGCTACTCTGTGTTTATTCTAGTAGCTCCTAGAGCATTAGCTAATTTACCTGAGGATGATCCACAGCTGGAAATCAGTAGATGAGCTACAAGGGAAGTCAAACACATACACAAATAAACATAAGGAGAGTCAGTAGATGAACATGTTTATTTTATTTTTTTTAAAAGGGGGAGATGTGTTTCTCCAAATTTGCTAATTAGAGAGAGAAATATTTCCATGCAAACTGTAATAAAATTGGATAAAATATGAAGTATTACATTTGTGTCTTTGCCGAATCACTGTCAATGCAGTGCTGTCGTAGACGTCTAAGTAAAGTTGTTGAAGGAGCTGTCTTCAGAGGTGCATGCTCTATCTTGCTACTAGGGTTGCTTATTAAGCTTACTCCATCCAGTGATTTACTAGTATAGCAGTTAGAGTGGTACAATGAACATGAGGGACATAGCAGCTGCTGTTGTTGCCTCAAAGTGTGACATTTGGCACAAAGGGCTAAATCTTCCCAGCCTTCCAGGGCAGCAGCAGCTCTTGGGATTGGGCCTCTCACCTCTACGTGCCTCAGGTTTCCCTCCACAAATGCAACTTTGCCTCAGTCCACATGAAGGCTCTGTAAGCAAAAAGCACTGTTATCATACTGCTTTGCACCATAGATGGTACTTTAGTACTCATCTGCAAAAGGCAAAACCCACTGCTTAATCGTCCTTTGAGAGTGTGACTTTTCTTTCCCAGTAGTGGTGTAATGTTTCTTCTGAGGTGCCATTTACTGATTTATTTTTCAAGTTTACATTTTTAAATGAAATTAGTTGGACTGCAGTTTGTGGAAAATAAGGGCAGACATACAAATCATATTTTAGTCAAAGTCACGGCTCCAAAAATATTATTTATGCTAAGCTTTGAGATATGCTTTGTCCTTAGGGAGCCAAGCTGTTACATATTTTCTTCTTAATCTACTTGGTCTTCAGATTTCACTGCCAGCTGGAATTAAATATTAGAGATTTTCTTTGTTGTTATAGAGCTGAATTATTATAGAGATAATTATTATTGAATATTTCAGCATACAACCTGTACTTAATTCATTTAACACACACTAAATGGAGCATGGATTGCAGTACCAAGAACAAGCCTCTAATTGTTTTAATCCAAAAGGTGAAGGAGGTTTGAGGTAGAGACCTCAATCAAGAAAGGCAAACCTAGATGTGAAAAGATATGGACTTCTTTTTTCCTTTACATCACTGTAGTAAATCATCTTCTTTCCACATGAAATTTTAGTGTTTCCAGAGTGCATCGCTAGTGGGGAGCAACAACCCACAAGCTCTTGAAACCTCTGCATCTGCTTAAGCCATCAGATTGCCTCTTGTTTTGTGCTCAAGTCCTGCTTCTCTTCATCACCCCGTGGCTGCCAGGAGTACGTCCAGAGACGTGAGTGCCCCACCAAAGAGGGTATTTGCCAAGGCTGGCTTCATGGATGCTGGCATACAATGCCAGTTCATAAGTTTTAAGAAAAGACCCCCCCCACCTCCTCACTCCTCCGTGCCAATGGCAGAGCCAGGAGCGTGGGGGAGAGCCACGGTCCTGCTCCTATGTCAGAAGCTGCACCCAGGGCCCAGGAGGAACTTTACCATTACACCTCTGGCCACGACCAAAAAATCACGAGGCCCCCCCCCCCCTACCCACATGTCAGCAGGTCTGTGCACAAGCCTCGGAGGCTACTGAACCAACCAGATGGCTAAGGCTGAGTAAGACGAATCCCACCCTGATAGCTCAGAGCTGAAACAAGAGTAACAGTCTGCACAGAGACTGAAGACTTCATTTGGTACATTTTGCTTTGTTTCAAATTACAGTTTCAATGAGCTTTAAACAAAAGAAAACAAAACAAAAAATGTTTTAGGTTTTTAAATACATTTTTTCCATAAAAAAAAAAAAAAAGATGCAGGAAATTTTAGGTCTACTTCACACATTTCTGTAAGGATTCTAGCATTCTTACAGTGTCAGCAGAGCAGTAATCCCAATTTTTCATACCCTGTACATTGTGAGAGCTATTAGAATTAATCTTACTGCAAACAGAAATCAGGATTACAGGCTGTACCATTAAACTGTGTGTGTATATACAGACAGATGTATATGTGTTAATACAGAGAAAATCGGGATGTGTTCTGATGTATTCTGTTAAAATCTGCAGCAGCCACTCTTTTTTGGGCAGGGAGATGTTGTGTGATTGCAGGGTGAAAATCTGGGGGGTGTGAAGAAGCTCTACGTGGCAAAGGGCTATAAAGTTAGCCTCTAAAAGTGAATAAACTTGCATCTCTGCTGGAATTCCTTTCTTTATTCCCCTTTCTTACCCTTGCTTATATTTTAGATAAATGTCCATAATCCTGTCCTCTGACAAATTCTTCCCAAGAAAGAGATGTTTCTGTTCTAGCTTTATGACTCATGCCCAGCCATGCCCTGCCTGGGCCAGAAAGAAATACAGGAGCTGATCTATAGTCCATTGACCTTGATCCAGGGGCATAAATTATATGTTTCTGTGTGACAATTGAAATATTAACTTGTTAGGGCTAGGTCTAACTCAGTGAAACCGCCTTACAGAGAACAAGTTTTTCTTCCTCTTTTAGGAAGCCACTGAACAAAAAGGGGAAGAGATCCAGACTTCTTTTATTTCAAATATTTGGAGATAGGAAACTTAGTGAGGAGCTCCCATGTAACAGCATAAAAGTAAAATTATGCATGGTGATTTTTCCCTAGCCTGTTGGCAGCAAGCCCTATAAATTATGAAATAGACCCAGGTGCAGGAAATCAAATCATGAAATAATCAGAGCTCACAGTAAAATATCTCTATTAAGATAATGTACTTAAATGAGCTGCACTGCATCATTCTATTGCACCCCTATGCTTTAATGTAGCTACTTCTGCATACATTTTAGTTCACTGATGCCAAAAAGGAAAGTGGCCTTTAGGAACTGGACATTGTGCTCTAGTTGTCACTCTCTTTCTCTTCCCCAGTGCATTTTCTAAATTCTGTCAGTTCACTCTCCCATTTTTGCTACCTCGTCCCCTCATCCTTTTGTTTCTTCAGATTTTTAATGTGACTTCCAGCTGACAGATTAACACTCCACTGCTTTTAACAACTGGGCTTTCTTGCAGAGCGTGGGATTTCTTTGTACATCAAGATTCTTGCTCTGCACTGACTGATACAAAGCACTCATATTTTCAGGAGTCTACAGTCATACCATACAAACTACTAATTCAGGCTTGATAGAAGAATTCCATGGCCTCGGAATTTATTTTCTTCTAAGAGTGTGTTTTAATCAAAGGGCTGGCCTCTCAGCTGGTAGTTTGAATCAGCCAAGGAAATGCATCATCCAACGCACCCATCTTTGTACTCATTTATTTATATTGTATTGAAAGAAAACAAATAAAAGAAATAAAAGAAAGATCAAAATTCTGACCATTTTATTTACTGTGCGTTTTTTCCCAAATTGAATTGTATAAATCCTTACATGGCATGTTGATATGATCAGTACCCATTTCATTTCACACTAAGACAGCAATATAAAGGACACAAAACAATAAGATTGCTCAGGCTTGGAAAAGCTATTAAGCTTTACATACTGTCTTAACACTGTAAAATAAAAGAAGTCCCTCTACCTCTCACTGTTTGAGCTGTGAATATATTTTCAGAAATACACCCGTATTCTAATTTAATTTAGGAGAATGATGATAGAGAAAACCCCTGAGAAGGCTCCTCGTGCTTCCCCTTGCTACGTCCAAAGTACTGCTGTAAGCACAACAAAAATTAAACCCTGAGAGTCTAGCTTGTGCAACGCTTAATCAGATCCAGTCATCACTGCAACAACAGTCATGGTTAGAGCTGAAATTGCATCCACCCTGAAATAATTCTCCAGTGTTAACATAGTCTGTAATGAGTACAGAGCCAAATTTCTTGCCGCGTGTTACAAATATTCAAGCACAAATGTGGCATAAAGCTGGTAGTTCTTGTGAGAATACGGTTTGAAAGCAAGACCCCTACAGAAAGCCTGTTAGGAAGGAACCCTGAAAAAACACTGAAGAGCCACAGTCTTCCATCCATCCGCCAGAAAATCTGTTCAGAAATACTATCTCAAAAACTGGGCTGACTGAGCAAAGGAGCTGTTGAAGAAAAAGTAGCTGATGCAGGGAACATCCTCCACAGCCCTTGATACACACACACAGACGATGCTCTCTTGTAGGAGTTGTGGGTTCCTAACTATACGTGTCAAGCAAGTTCCCCATAGTAACCCCATCTGCTCACTGTGCTAACAGACCGCATGTGTTCAGAAAGGTGAAATTTACCCCTTTTCGTACGACGATGAACAAGTCTGTCCACCAAAACAATTACTCTTTTTACTTAGTGGATTTAAAACCCTTGGCATTACTTCAGTGTGATTTTTTGTATGATTTCATAGGCAAGCAAGCAAAAACCTACAAACTGGGCCAATTTCTGAACTCTCTGTTCCTGAAACCGCTGGGAGGTTTGTTAAAGCAAGGAGTTCAGAAATTGACCCTGATGAAAGCAAGCTCCAGCAGCAATGCTGGCTGGCCCCAGTGCCCCTGTGCTGTCAGTCAAACCAGTGATCGCCCATGCAGGTTCTGTTCCACTCCAGGCCACAGTTCCAGCACCACTCAAACTTGCACTGAGGTCGAGGACACTTCATGTGCATGCAGCCACCTGTAAAACAGCAAAAGAATGGCTTTGGTACTTGGCAAGCACTTAGAGATGTTAATCAACTATTAACAGTTTTAAAATCAACTTCCAAAGCCCTTCAATTACTAACCAAGTAGAATACTTAATAAAAGTACAAACCTGAACACTACTTCTCCTGGGCTTTCTAAATCCTGTTATTCCCTCTCTTACTGAGGTCTAACACACTGGTCTCACTTGAGGGGCTGCAGAAGCACAAGTGCAGTCCTGTCTGACATTTGGGGACAGGGAAAAGCAATGACAGCCTGTGGCCTCTAAAAGCAGTGACGCAGAGCAGTCTATGCTAGTAAAGCTGTGAGGCAGAGGTTGAACAAAATTAATTTCTTTTTTGAATTTGGATTCAACAACTAAGAGATTTGCAAAGAGAGTAAATCAGGAGACAGATTTTGACAGCTCACTGCTGATTATATCAAAATGACATTAGCAATTTAAGTTACTTTGACCTTCTTAATATCTGAAGCAGCCTTTTGATCACCTCAGCGTTTCCAGTGTGTTGGGTTTCTTACTTGCCCGTACTGTGAGAACAGCTTTAATCTCTCTGCTCACAGCCTTGATCAAATGATTAGTTTGTAATATATAAAACATTAACATTGTCAAAGGTTATTACAAAAATGTACTTCAAATGGAAATTATGTTGCTTACCATACAAAGAAATCTCTTGTATAATTCAAACTGAAGGAAAAACATGCAGTAAGAAGTGCTGAAATGTCAGCTCAGTTTGACTCCAGATGGTGATAGGATGTACAAGGAGTGTGCGTTCCCTACTGTACAACTTGCTACCCTTACTCAACCTTTCCTATAAATGTCACTCCAGAAGGTGAAAATGACAGGAGACATGAGAACTGATTTGTTAAAATAGGCCTGTCTGCTTCATCTGACAGAGGGAGAAAACTAGTTGTGATGGCAACATCTATTCAACAAGGCAAAGTTTTTATACTTGTGCAAGAGATGCAATTCACTGGACATTTTTGTCTTATTTAAATTTAAGTATACTAATGGCCGAACTCCGCAACACACTTTAAGTTTAGATCCAATCCTCTCTTACAACTCATATTAAGTCCCCACTGGATAAAATGCATCTCAATCCTGGTGCAGGAAGCAAAGTCCAACAAGCACCTTCTGTCAAACAACTGCTCCACCTGCCAAGCTACATCAGTGAAAATACTCTCTGTTACACAGCAGCTGAAATCAAGTCAGAGCGGAGCAACATGGCCCATGGCTTTATGAGCACAGCAGTCCTCTGAGAGATGTGGATGTGTGTTTAAACTCACCCAGACTACCATCTGAATATGAGGGGGCAGTCCTTTACTGTGAGGGTGACAGAGCACTGGAACAGGCTGCCCAGAGAGGCTGTGGAGTCTCCTTCTCTGGAGCTATTCAAAATCCGCCTGGATGCCATCCTACGCAATGCGCTCTAGGTGATCCTGCTCAGCAGGGGGTTGGACTAGGTGATCTTCAGAGGTCCCTGCCAACCTCGGCTGGTCTGTGATTCTGTGAACTGAACTGTGGGAAAGTGCTTCATTCTTTCACTTTGGCTATTACAGAAAAGTTATTGGCATTTAGAAGTATTCTACAATGCCTATAGAAATACAAACTGTTACAGAAACGTTACTGACATACAGGAATATAGGCAATTACAGAAAAGTTATTGGCATTGTCACTGTCCCTTGTAAATGTGTCAAGTGGCAAGTAACAGTGTCCACAGAAGCATCTGGGGAGGGAAGGCAGAATTATTCTCTTGTGTGGAGTCAGCGTACTCCTCCCAGATGAGGCCTGCTGGCAGATTTCAGTGTACAATCATCAGCCTCTTGACACCAGCTGTACTTAGGCAGAAGTGAAGTGCTCCTCTCAGTTTGCAAAAGTCAGCTTAGAAGCTGGAACATGCAGTACCCTTTACCGGAGAAGAAAGCAAGCACCGTGCCTTTCAAGCTTCATGCCTTAATTCAGGGGACCGCTGAGGTGGGAAGTCATAGGGAAGATGAAGATGCTTGGGGAACTTCAGAGTCACCCAGGCTCTCAGGGCAGCTGGGCATCACCCATGCAGGCAGCAGGCCACTCCAGCTCATCGTTCTGGGCAGGGACTGCTCACCTGTGCCTACGTTCTCCCACGGGCACCAAACCCGTTTATTGAAGCAGGTGCTGTGTGCTGTCCTGGTACCACAAATGAAACCTACAGCGTGATGTTTCCGCAGCCCTTCTGCTTTTTTCCCTATCTGCTCTGTCATGTTTGAAGGGAGATAGGAGATACCATAAAGGTATTTGTTGCAGGTTATTCTAGTTGAATAGTTGAGGTACAGAAAGAGGAGGTTTTTCAGCACAACCTGAAGGCCATCTGACTCCAGATGAGACTAAGCTGTTCAGCTTGATGATTATCACCTGAATGCCTTCTGTAAGCACCATTTTTCCAGAACACTTATATACCTGTCCTGATCAGTTCTAGACTGACAAGGGAACCATGTCTTCCCAGCAGCCAGGCTCACCGAGGACCTCCTGGCTTTCTGTGTTTTCAGAGAAGCAGGCAGACTATTGCAGTTTGCAGCAAGTCTGACAGTTTGACTTCTCAAGGGCATTAATCGTTTTTGTTCATACTTGTTCAGAAGTTTTCACTAACCAGCAGGGCACAGATTTAATTTGTAAGTGGTGGTTTGAAAAGCTATTATTTGTGTAGTAGAGTAGAACATAGATCTTTATCCAAAGAGATTTCCAGCATGACTAAAACTTGTTGAGGAGCACAAATAAAACAAATGCTGCTGAGATGTCATTTCCTTTTGCATATCAATTTTTTAAATTGGCATATATTTTCATAGAATGCAATAAACAAAGTTGTTTTGTTAAAAGACTTTAGGTGCCTTTTTATCATTTGACTCAGTGGAACATGTCATCAGTATAAATCTACAGTATTTTTACAATGGGGAACAATGGGCTGTAGGCAGTTTAAAAATGTCAGCCTACAAGCTGAAATGTGCAGTACCTGTTACCAGAGAAGACAGCAAACACTGCACCTTTCAAGCTTCATGCCTTATTTCGCAGAATCACAGAATTGCTGGGGTGGGAAGGGACCTCTGGAGATCATCAACCCCTGTGCTTACAGAAGGGTCAGCTAAAGTAGGCTGCTCGGGGTCACGTCCAGTCAGGTTTTGAATGTTTCCTGGAATGGAGACTCCACAACCTCTTTGGGCAATCCGTTCCAGTCTTCAACCACCCTCACGGTGAAAAATGTTTTCTGTTCCTGCATTTGGGTTTGGGAGTATTGCCCCTTGTCTTTTCTCCAGACACTACTGAGAAGAGTCTGACTTTGTCTTCCTTATTCCCCCATCAGGCATTACCCCAGCCTGTACTGGGGTTGTTTCTCCCCAGGCTCAGGACCTTTGCATTTACCTGTGTTGAATTTCATGAGGTTCCTCTCAGCCCATTTCCCAGCCTGTCAAAGTTCTTCTGAATGGCAGCATTACCACCTGGTTCCAGTACATGGAAACATTTCTAGCCTGCTGTTGTGGCTTTGGCATTTTGCATTATGAGGCACTACTCTGACATGGGTCATGCCATTAGAAAGGAAAGGTCTTTTCCTCTTTACTATCCATTTTGAATAATTATTTTCTTCCAAGGAAAAAAGTATAATGGCTTTTATTTCTTTTTTGGATGTCTTGGAGATTTTTACAAGTAATTTTCTTAGTTGGAGTTGTATAAATTATATCATGTTGTCAAATAGGGATATGCTATTTGCGACATGTGACAACTGTAAATTAACAATAAAACTACACAGTGTAAGAGAAAGTAAAGCTCCTAGCAGGGCTTCCAGCCTGACCAGAAGGTTTTTCATCTGTGTATGCACAGACAGTAAGTATGAACAGTTGAAATGTCTATTTGTAACCCAGTTCAACCTTCTGGTTTTCCACCCTGTTTTCCAAGTCTGTAAATAACTTTTTTTTGACCTACCTCTCTGTTCTCTCTCTTTTGCTGCCTACCTTGCTCTCTACACTTTGCCAAATCTTGTCTCTCCTTCCCACTCTTGAATTCATGCTTTCATCCCTTCAGGTCCTTGTGCTTGAAGTCTCCCACTTTCCATCTGCCAGCTACCTTCTTTTCTTTCTTCAAACCACAGATTTCAGGATTTTGTCCTATTTCTTCCTTAGTAGTATTTCCATAGTATCACTGCTTCAAATGTTTTCTCCTTACAGTTCGTGGTGTCTTATTCAGCATTTTCAAAGTCAGTCGCATTTGTATAACTGATGCCACAAAACTGAGAAGCATCCTCTATACTTTATATTCATATAATATTTAGGCAAACATTTTAGAATATTTTGGTTAATTCACATTAGTACAATTAAACCTTGGAACAGCACATACTACAGGACATAGCCTATTTGTTGTTCTTGTTCCCTGTTTTAACCACCCTGGTGCCAACAGATTACTTTTCTTCCTACACGCTAGGCATTGATCAGCGTAAGCAGTTTGTCAAGAATCGTAATTCTTCCTCTGACTTGCTCTTCTGCAATTGACATTTCACCGGGTTGAGATTCATTTCATTTAAATTCAGCTGTATGCTGTTTAGACATCTACACCAGCTCTATTTTTCCTACATCCCGCTTTTAGGTGTGATTCTTCCGGCCTACATTAGACACATCTTGTTTCAGTGAGAGATGAGATTTGGCCTATAGATGTTGATTTTTTTCACTGACAATGCAAAATCCGTACAACTAACTGGACATTCAGTCATATGAACGCAACACCCAGTGTTTCTCTATGCCTCTTTTTCCCTGTCTATCAAGGGGATAGCTGAGTGCTTTGTGAGGCTGGGTTAGTGGCTCTGGAACTAGGTGATTTAGATTTAGTGATTTCAAGATAATTTAGACAAAGTGTCAGAGGGAAGATTCAAGCTCTGTGTGCCCTCCCTCTCTTGGGATAACAGTATGCATATTTACACATGCACATTCATATATTTATACTGTAAAATGAATTTTACAAGACAGGTAAATACCAGGTATCTAATAAATTTACCATTTTTTTCTACTGGAATATGGCAGTTGGGGCAAGGCTTGGTTGTTTTCTTGATCGTTTCTCTAGATGCCTCTTCCCATCGGGCTCGCATGGCTGCATGTTCATCAACTACATATCCCTGCAAAGAGAGAGAAAAACTATTTACCCATGACTGCAAGACATGTAGGCTGAGCTTTGTATTTTGAAGCACAAATTCTGCAGCTCTCACAAACTTGTTTTCCCTCAGCGTGCACACCACGTGTATTGGGTGACAGGACACGGGGATGGTGGGGCAGCTGCAGCTGCCGGAGCGTGTGCCGTCTCAGGGGGCTTCTACAGCCAGCTGCTGGTCAGGATGTGTCCCCCCAAAGCTCCCTGCCCTGAGGGGCAGGCGAAGCCCCAGCAGGAGGGTGCATCAGGCAGCAAGATGTGCTGCAAATGCACAGAGGCAAATAAAGCAAAAGGTGAAGCAGGAGTCAGGTGAACCTGGCTGAGATTTTTAGACACCATAGGTTTGGTTTTGCTTCAGGGACTAAATCTCTTCTTGCAAGAAACATAAAACACCAAGGCAATGCAACACGATGAGAAATGGCGTGGTCCCTAAAAGAAAGCTGTTTTTCATAATAAAGAATATTCCTTTGTTTCTGTGATCTAGATTTCATTCATATATAATCCTGTGTAAACTTATGAGCCTTTATAAGGTACAGAAAAGACACACAAAGATTTTGAAGGAAAAAAAAAACAACTGGTGAATAACGAAAGCACATATCTCCCCACCCAGAACAACACGGACAGAAAAAGTTATAATGAAGAGCGCTGTAAAAAGGACTCCTCCATTTGTCCTATTTATGACTGGGCCAAAATTACATAATCTACACAAGTGTCCTACTTGACAACTTCCTACCTAAAATGATAATACAAGGACAAAAGAGATGGCAGTGCCCTGGGTAATATCTATCACACAGGGCTGGAAACGATGTTCAAAAGTAAACAATGTAGTTAGGTTCCAGCCTTGAAGTGCAACTCTATCTATTCGTACTGTGGTTGTTTTTCGAGTGTCTGGAAGAATAACAAGCCTAAACTAAATTATATCATTTGTAAAAAATGCTGCAGCTTCTTCGTGTTCCTGCCTTCGAAGTAACTGTAGACTACTCTGTGGATTGACTTTTATTATTGATTTATACAGATTTTAAAAATACTTATTTCTAACAAGTCAGCAAAAGGAAATTGGCCCAGCTTTGAAACATGCAATGTAACCCTAGCTCCAACCCGTTTCTACTCAGCTGCTACTGACTGATAAAACTGGTGACTTATTGCCGTGTCAGTGAATAAAACATAGATTTTTATTTCTTGGCTGAAGTTTCCTGAGTTAACATGGAGTAACACAGAGGAACATCTGGAGAAGTTTGTTTCTAGCTCATCTGGTGGTTGTTGCAACATGCACAAAAAAAAAATCAGCCCGTTTTAATTAGAAATCCTTGAAAATGTGTTTACGCTTCCTTTATTTCACAAACTATGTCAGTCACCTCAGGCCTTTAACACCTTTCGTGACCCTCACTTTTCTCCCATTTGCCAGTATTTATGATGCAGAGGTGACAAAGGTGAACAAAGTTTCCTCAGCTCTATTTTAGCAATGATTTTTACTTTTAGCTCACTGCTTCTCGATAGCAAATTAGGCCTTGCACGCTGCTGGATTATTCAGCAAAAGGATGACCTCTGTCAAACGGTACATTAGGAAGCACTAGGAAATAAAAAAAGCTACTCAGGCTAACAGCAAAGAACATAATCTAGCATTGAACTTGCAACACCTTGATCTTTAACGAAGGGTGACTTTAATAAGCAATCTGAGCAAACACAGAGGGGCCTGAAGAGAAGACGGGGAGAGTGTGAATGCCCTTGGGGCCTCAGTTTGCCCAGTGACAGAAGGAAGAAGATATTAATATAATCTGGTTGCAATGGCAATTAATTATTTAACATCCATAAAGATGATTCAAGATGAAAATCACTATAGCAGTGGAAAAACTCTACTAATATTTTCAGAATAATAGCTACACAAGAAGATTGGATTATTTTTAATTTTTGTATTCAACCCAGAAGAGCTTCACAGTGGCTTTGTTTTTTCCCAAATAGTCCAAATCCAAACTGTGTGATTCAGAACTTAGAAATGTATTTTTTCCACATCCTCAGGTCTTTGTTGTTCCTAATAGCAAATGACACTGAGGCAAAATTTCACACACTGAATTGCTAATTTTATTTGAATAAAGATATTTGATCTTAGTTCTAAAAGCAAATACAAACTTCGGAGAGCTTAGAAATAATTCAAATAAACAAGTGCAAACCGCACATACACAACTGACTGAGAAAGAACAAATTGATGACAACAGCAGAGTGAATTATTATATTAATGTTTTCCTTTGCAAAACTTCTAGCATGAAATAGACACAGCAGCATGATATTTTCAGCCCATTAGAGCTGAAACATCCCTCCTATGCCAAGTCTTGCTGAATGCTGAGTTAAAAAACTTCCTGCTGCAGGAAGCAAATGCAGAAAAATGGTACAGTGATGGAGTCTCTCTAATTCAGTAAAGAGATCATACCACCCAGATCTATGAGCCACAAGCATTGCAGTGACTGCAAGCACACATATTTATCTTCATTTTCTCTTCAAACAATAAAGTAAAGTTGTATGGCAATTCTCCATTACCAGTGTCTATTTATATCACCTTCTTTTATCCTAAGCTAGCAAACCTAATCTTGACAACAGCCTAGGTAATAGACCAGGGCTCTCAACCAGAGGCTGCTCGCACTTTCTGTGGCCTGCCACATCTTGGATAGGAAGGTAAGTGATGCTCCAGGTATGCATCACATGCTAGTTTGTCTAGAACAGGAGACTTTCTTACACTTATGATGCTGACCTCACAAAATATACTCTAGTTCCCCAGTTATTACAGGGTATTTATCAGAGCATTAGTGAAAAGCTGCTAGATTCCAGCCATTCCACTTCATGACGATTTTTCTTGATTCCCAACTGTGCTGCACATGATGACAAGGAGTGAATACCCACAAATAACAGGAAGCTCCAGTATGAGCTGTCACAAGCATTTTTCAACATCCCCTCTGCACTGTCCTCTTAGTGAGATGGTGGAAGAGTCCACCTTGTTATCTCTGGGTCACATTGAAGGATGCGGATTTACTTCTGTTCTGTTTCTATGCTGAGTCTGTTGGATAAACTAACAGGGATAAAGAGACCACAGAGACTGTTGAGAACCATACAGCATTGCAAGAACATGCACATGGAAAGCTCTTTATGCAGTTAATCAATATCAGGCACTAGAGGAAAAAGTGCTACAGAGACAGAAAGCATCCTGAAATAGAAAGAAAACATCCTTCTTAAAGTAGCTTCTCATTCAGGTAATGGAACACATATCGTCTTGTCATACATAAAGTAAAAAAAGTATGTAGTCAAAGTCAGCAACTAAGCAGTGCCATCCAGGGCAAAAACACTGATGGCAAAACTTGTTCAAAAATATTGGCAGCATTAGATATATAATATTAAATTCACATGCCACCATATTATAGACTGTCTCATGCAAGCACACTTCTTTTATGACCATGCTCATCTGCAAACTGAAAACCATTCAGAATGGAATATGAGGCTGTTGACATTATGTTGTGCTCAGCTTTGGTGAATGCTTGTTTGTTGTTGTTGCTTATTTCCATTCTGATAAGCAAAAACGTTGGTCATGCATTACTTCAAAAATGGACTCTAATGCAGCTTCCCTTTAATCAGAAATACTTCTCCTTTTGATCAGAAATGCTTGGTTTTAGTTAATTTTACTTGGCAAAATAAGATTTAAGAAGGAGAAATAGAGATATGTAAAATTATGACTTTATGTGAAATATAGCATTTTAAAAAGGCTTAGATGTCTCAAAAGAGAAAGTATTACTCATTTTCCAGCACGAATGTGAGAACAACTGTGGATGCTTGAAAAGGTTCAAAGGAAAAACAAAGAATAATTCATTGTACACAAAGCAATGTTCAACCTTCCATAACACTTGTATTAACACTGCCCACTAATTATTTTGAGCTAGAGCTTGGAGCAAAAGCAGCCTCATCTTTCGAAACCTGATCTACAAGGGATGATGACAGTCCAGCTTAAATTCCTGTTGTTTTCTCATCTTCTGCTGAGCTGTTTTATGAACATGGTTGCATGAACTAACCTCCTGTCATATTTATCGGTGTCTTTTTCTAAGTTCTGGGAGAAAAAAATATCAGATGTCTAGAGCACTAGATAGGCTAGAGGAGCTTTGCAAAAAAAGTCCATCATTTGAGTCATTTAAGAGTCAAAAAATCTCATAAGGAGAGGTGCACATAGCTATGGGACTAGTGCTCTGGTCTACAGAGAGATTTGGGCTAATCAAAATACTAAAAATGGTTATATAGATCAGGAAAAGGAAGGATATCCATCAATGGGAATATGTTTCATGCAGAGGAAGAACAGAGCGCTAGCACCACGCTGATCCAGCTAAGCTCACATGAAACTGCTTTGTGTGAGCCAATTTGTCTGGTATGCCTAGGGAATTCTTCTGTAAAACGACCTGGTTGGTGATGACAGCAAGTAGACAAAATCAAAGTTCTATGCTATACACAGGGTATTGTGTCAGATATAAGACTTTTACCAAATAAAATCAGAGAGCTCTGTTTTGGTGATATTGCACATCAAGGTTCTCACTCTGCATGTTGCAGATATTCCTATCAGAACATATGAAATTCAGGTAGCCTGTGAATATTGGATTTACACCATTCTAAAGTAGAAAATCTAATCCAAGAGAGGTCATTCTTGTATAACTGTTTTCCACCAGTGGAAGGATGAACATACTTTCTCCTGTAAGTGGCAACACAGATGCAAAGGACTGTCAGCTTAACCTCATAAAAAAAAAAAACAGCTTGTCACATCTTTTTATTTTATTGCTGCCTAAAATAGGAAAGATAAAATTCTCTCTCTATAGTTTCCATCTATTTCTCATTAGAAAGAAAGTTAAGACCTACTCTCAGATTTCCTCCAGTGCATCTTTATTTATAACATAGAGATTAATTTTGCAGGATGTTTCCTGGTTATTTTTCTTGCTCCTTTAATTAGGCATCTGTGGGTTGAAGTGTCCTGTGCCTGACATTGTAAATATGCCACCTAATGAAGCTGAGCCTCAGTTTCTTTTCCCGTTGTTTAAGATACTGTCAAAATCGAGCTACATGTGCCATTTTTGTACAGCCATGTTTTATTTAACTTTTTAAATTTATCTGATGGAAAAAAAAATCAATGGTCTAATAATAGATGTTCCAGATTTCATACTGTAACTCAGGACTCATTGAAAGATACTATGTATGATGAACCTCTTCAATAACCTTTTCTTTCACTAAAATGCAGTGAAATAATTCATACTTTTGTGGTCAGCATTTACTGTTTAGCAGTTCGATTAATTTTTCCCCTCTTTCCGGTAGAGAAAGATGCTTACATAGACATGTTGCATGTTTCCCATTTTAACTCTTGGTTGTAGCTTATATATCTTTTCAAATACCACACCTCTTTTTCTCATACTGTTCTACAAGCAGTATAGAAAGTTTGCTGTAATAGTGAAGAAACAATTCTGTAAGTTATATCTGTAGTATTTTACAGCTTAAACACAAAAACCTGATAACCAAAGCTGAATCGGGATGTCACATGTCTATGGAGCCCAATACAATATACAAATGCTTTCCCTAATAACTCACCCATCACTGAAGGTTCAAATAAAACAAAGCTTGCTACTTTCTTCATACAGTAAATCAACAGACATATGCAATTCCATAATTTTGTCAGCATTCTCTCTATTACAATTTAACACTCAGGTTGCATAGTCTTTCTGTTCCACACCAGTATTGTAAGAAACACATTGCATCAAATATGATTTTCATGAAACATTAGCTGCATATTTAGTATTACAATATTTCAGCTAAGGATATTTTGTAAGTGCCTTTGTTTGGAAATTCCACATTAGAATGAAATTCTGTAACAGCTCTTGCTCACAGTCGCCAATATGTTCTGCTGCATAATTACAACAAACTTCCACCTACATAGAGACCAGGCTTCATAAGTCTATGTACTTGCTGGGGTTCTACAGGGAAAATAGTATATGAGACTAGACAGATGTTGCTCAGTGGTTGGGAAAGGAAGCCTCTCAAGTCTTGGCTGTATATTTTATACCACCTACTGGCAATTTAGAGATATGCATACATGAGGCAATGACAGGAAAAGAAGGCCTGGAGGCTTGCTTGAAGCCCAAGTGAGCTGCGAGCCTTTCCAGGAACTACAACACAAAAGACAAAAGCAGGATGCCAGGTGATGTTACAGGCTTCTGTGGATGTGTGCACAGGTTTCATGTCGCGCCTGTGCAAGCACAGAGCTGCTTTCTGAGAAGTTATCAAAAAGGTCTGCTTCAGATCTGATCACTTGTCTGAGAGCTTACAGCCAAGTTAGGTCTGAACCCCCAGCCTGCCAGCAGAGTCCAGGTAGCATGTACTGATGACTAGGATCAAATTTGGAAAAAAATTGTACTTCCAAGGTTTGCAGTGACTCAGCTGAGGCATTGCTGAGGCACTGGACTGCTGGTTTGGTCTGATGGGCCACTGGGCTGGCAGGAGCTCTGGATAAGTTTTCTACTGTCAGAAGCAGAAAAGCAATATTAATATCTGGACTCTGCATTAGCTAACAGAGTACAGTAAGGACCAGGACCCAAGTAAAAAGCAGCTGAGATTTGATTTGAAGATAGAAGGTTTGGGGACTGGCTTTAGGGTGTGGGTGAGCAAGGCCTCCAGATGAGCACTATATCTGAGACAGACATCCCACAGGTTTGCAGTGGCATCAGAATTAAGTTTTGTGGCATTAGCTATAAGATTGCACCTAAATAGAGTGTAGACTAACATTTAGAACATGTAGCTCTGTGTCTCAGTAAAAATGCCGTCACTATTTCTGGTAAGAGGCCTCAGCCTTCGTGCCCAGCCAACACCACAGGCCTCAGGACTGTCGAGCTTTGTCTGGGCTTGCCTTGACCATCTTAGAAGTCTGTTTCAGCAATTATTGAATGACCAAGTGACTTGTACCTCTCTTGACTTTGCTTTAGATTTTGCTTAGTTTTGTATAATTGTGTGGTTTAACAATGCTACACATATTTTTATAACTACTAGATAGTAATAGCAAGCATAGGTATAATGTACAGACTGAACTATCTCTGACCCTAGAATAAAACACCATATGGAGGAGTGAAGGCATGGGATGATAGCTAAGGCCTTGAAAGCACATGTGCAGGATGATATGTGAGGTCTCAGAGCTATGAACAGCTCTCAGTGGTCAATTACCCAAATGCAACCTTGAGAGCTGGGTAAATACAGTTTTGGGGATAGCAAAGAGGGAAAAAAAAACATACCAGATTTAGGTAAACATGCTATAGATAGTAAATTTGGATGCAATGCCAACTTGCAGACCAGTGAAAAAGAAGTGTGTTAACTAACATATAAAAATAACCCCAAGCAGATCCTATAGTGAGGTGGAAAAAAATATCAATAACAACATCATTTTCCTCCTGGTAAAGGACTCGGTATGCTATCCCCTGCAAGCAGTGTCCTTTAGCTTCCCATTTTTAAAAAGTTCAAACACCTTCAAGCAGCCTTAAGGACCGTACATAGCTCCTGCTTTGTTCCTCTTGTGCTTCATAGCTGTGGTTGTACTTTTCCTTCCTCCTGCCAACAGACTCCATTTCCCCTTCCCCGTCATCCTCCCTTCATAGACCCACGAGCTCTGCTCCCTCCTCTTGGCCTAAGGGTTCTTCCTCTTTCCTTGTGACACCAGGCCCAGCACAGGCCCATTTCACCACCACCCTTTCTGATTGATTCCTCCTTGTTGTCCCATATCACTTCACAACCTTATTCCCTTTCTTCCCTCTTCCTTCTCCTATTTCTGGAGCTTCTACTATGTCTCTGAAAAGTCACAGTCAAACAACACTGTCTGTACCCTGTCTGCCTCCCATCAGTTCTTGGCTGTTATGGAGACTTGAATGCCTCTGTTTCAGGCTCTACTTCTCTTTCTGAGGGATCACCTTTTCTAAGACTTCCCAAATTGTTATCTAGTTCTGAGGGTACCACCACGCCTGCCTGTCACTGCTCACCCCCAGCCCCCGGACTCCTCATCAGCCCAGGGCCACCAGCCCCAGCATGGCACAGCAGGGCTGGGCTCCAGCTCCCCACGGCCCTGCCCCACCATGGGCCCATGGCCCAGCCTGGCCTCAGCCCATCCCAGTCCCGTTCCTGTCCCCAGGGAGGTGCCCAGTGTCAGGGCTGGGGCTGCCCAGGTGCCCCCAGTGCCCTGCTCCTGCTGAGGCAGGGGGACAGGACAGGCAGCTGGGCCCTGCCCTGACAGACCCATGAGCAGGCCCGCAGGCAGCAGATGGCCCTTGCAGTGCTCTGACATAGGGATCACGAGAGCCTTCTTTGAGTGGCACTGCAGGTCTCCTTGTTCTCTGTGTTGTCAACATCTGGCTACCCAGCTCCTCCACAATATCCCTTTTTGGCTTTGCTTCCAGCTCTTTCCCACCCCTCATGACCCACCGCATTTATCTTCATTATGCCAACCTAGGTCTAAACCTTTCCTCTTACACTGGAAATGTCAGGGTCATGCAGGTGTTTGTAGAAATGCTAAGGTAAGGGAAGGTTCCCTTCGGTATTGTAGCCACCAGAGGCAAAAATAAAACCTGTCTTTTTCTGATAGAAGATATTTTCCTGAGACTACACATTCTGCACCAATTCTGGAGAGAAATGGTTTGGTGGCTGCATGTCTGGTTGACCCTAAAATCTGAGTAGAAGCAGTTGTGACAATAAGATCGGCTTCTAAAATAACTGGTATGGAAAGGATCTTGACTAGGGGGAAGGACAAGAGTCAAACTGGAGGAGCTTAAGACATAGAAGTCAACCCTGGAAATGTATTATTCCTACCTAGAAAAAGACAGTCAAAGGTAAAACAACCTTCACTGTTGGAACAAATAGTACAATAATAGCAAATTAACTCTGACACACAGGGTTCTGAATCTAACAGGAAGAGTGCCAAAAACAAAAAAAGACAGAAAGCACAGATAGATAAGTGTTTAAATTAGTTTCAGTAAAGCAGATGAAGTAGTCCCACATGCATTTCTTTCCATATACGCCCCACGAATGTTTTGTATGCATTGTACACGAATGATGTATGCAAGACAGCTTTTACTGATGTAATTCAGAAAAACAAACCAAACCAAACCAAAAACCCAGCGTGTCAGCAGCACTTACGGTAGCATTGTTTTAGCTAGCTAGCTACTTGTTCTGCTGTTTACAGAAAGCAAGAGAAATCATTCCTTCAGCGGCACATCACCACCTTGTGGAGGAGTGTAATCAGTGCATCTCGCTTTCTAAGAATAAGAAGGCTGATCAAAGTCAATTAACTTCAACGCAAGCTGGAGTCTAAATGAATTTTGCGTAGTCTGTGATCTTGCCTGTACTGGGGAACTGATTTGCATAGCTACAAGAGATATTCTGATATCATTTAACTATTCTGGAACAGCTCTTCGAGAGCATTGGAAAAATTTCAGGTATAGCTAAAACGTTTGCATTACATTGTAACAATAGTATTTAACTTCCCTAACATAACAGATCTAATTGAGTGCAGTTCTTTTGCTGAGACACTGGACTAAATGAATGTAGCACTCACATTGTCATCAAGAGACACTAAGGCAACATGAAAATGTTTAAAATAAACCACTTCTTCCTGTAGTCTTCTAATTTTTCCTGGCACACCTTTATCTTTTGCTCTAAAGCAAAAGAGAGATTATATAAGCTTGAACTTTCAGTGACCCAAAATTCTTAAAATCCTTTGTAAGGTGCCATGATGACTGCTCAAAGCTTTCAGTACTCTAAGCAAAACTGGCATCAATAGCTTAGTGGACATAAGACTCACTGTGCATGTTGAGATGTATTCAATTTCTAGCTCTGCTTAATTCAGGTAACACACTCAGCTTTGGTCTTCTACTTTACCAGGCTATTGGATACTTTAACTTAAGTATCTCTCAATGTCTCCGTTGAAGCTGTTTTGTTTTTACATAAATATGAATGGAAGCTGGAAAATTTTTTTAAGGTTGCTTCAAACAAAGCAAGATTATTCTTCATAGAGGATAATTAAGCTGCAAATCTCCTCATTGCAGAGTAACATGAATGCTAGAAGCATATATATGGCTTCAAAAAAGGGGTTGCACAAATTCATGGAGTAAAACTTTGCTGGTAGCTGCTAAATATAAAATTCCACACCTGAATCACAAGTCACCAGAGACTGGAAAATATTCAGGGAATGGGACATCATTATACTCATGCACTCTTCTCTAGACACTGGTAACTGAAATCTGTTAGAGACAGGGTACTGGACTAGATGGTTTTTGGGTCTTCTACAGTATACATCTTCCAGGCACTGGAGGTAGATGCCCTGCCTGCTAGGATACAGGCTGTTTAATTCTGCCTCAATGAGCATTGATTCTTTTTCATAAAGTAGAAGAGCTTCACTAAGAAAGGTTAAAGAGAAAAATCTCTACAGATGTTATTGCCTGGTGCAGTAGTGGAAGGTTTCCCTGCCCATGGCAGTGGGTTTGGAATTAGATGACCTTTAAGATCCCTTCCAACCCAAATCATTCTGTGATCCTATGATTCTATGGTAACACATGACAAAGACTCATAGTATGTCCCCAGCTCCATCTCATTCTCTACATTCAAAGAGTAAGAGGCCCCAGAAGCCATCCTCGGACAGAGCCTGTCTGCAGGCACTGACAGGAGCTGGGTATGCCTTGTGGGGAGCAGGCCACAAACCTTGTCAGCACCTGCTCACAGTCCTGCAGCTGCCGTGCTGGACTACCTGGGTCTCAGGGTTAGCGTTTCCTCTTAGCATCAAACATGCCAGACATCTGCATTTTTTTTACAGTTTTTTTCTCCCTAGGAGAGCACCTTGACCATCCAGGTGTGAGATATTTAGGGGGAATTTCTCCTGTTCTTTGCTCTGTCTCTTCCTCTCTCCCTCTCTCTCTTTTGAAAGACTGTGATTCATGTATAATGAAGAGCAGGGAAACTTCAATCTCAAACAAAGAGAAATGTTGGGAGAGAAAAACTATTTCCTGTCCAGGGCTATAGCTACAGTAGCTACAAAATTATGGAGCAGCTTAGAATAATTATCACCTAACAGCTTCTAGCCTAGGCAATCCAATTTTTTATTTATCTAAGTTAAAACATGAATTATCAACAGCATTTTCTGCACACACTGCATAAAAGCCCTGTTACTCAGTCCAAACCCACGTGATTTCTTGACTGGTGCACTGAGTACAAGCTGCAAGACAGGAAAACTACAGAAAGCCTTTCAAAGGTGTTCATGTTGAATAGAGACGACCCCAAAAGCCCATTGGGAAGGCCTTTTCTTTGTCATCTGATGGTAGAGCTCTGTGTGTTCCTGACAGAATTCAGCTACTCTATCAGTCAGAGCATCTGAAATCCACCAAAAAGCCAACTCCAATGGCTAGAGCAATTCAGTATGAACATAATTGCTTTTGCTCGGGATTATAATTAGGACCCATCCAACAAATGTCGCTCTAGTTGGACCAAGGATAATGATCAGGATGTAATGAGTTGTGGGGATGCCTACCTTCTGGGCCACAGCTCCCTGCGTGCTGAGGAGAGAGCTGCATTCCCCTTCATGGTATTCTTCTTTACATTCACAGCAGAACACAAACTGGAAAACAAACCAAAGCACACAAGTCATAAAAACACATTAGGGACGTAGACAGCAGAATACAACTGTGAAGAGTCATATAGCAGATGATCTCTTGCCCTTCTCATCCCATTAAATTCCCATAATCCTCCTAATTGTGCATCTTATTATGCAATCTGATCATTAACACAACAATTTTGCAGTTATTATTATACATTTCTCTGGTGAAGTAAAATAAATGCCATTATTAAAAATGAGATTTTGCTACATGGTCGATTTAAGGACATAAAGTCATTCTAGATACTTCTGCGTGTGTGTGTTTCTGCTGCAATGAAATCTATTTATACAAAAAGGGTGTTGTCTGAAACAAGTAGTTCTGCTCTATAGTGTTTACCAATGTAAGCAGTCCATTCACAGTTCTAAATCTAATGCATTCTCCATGGAAAACTGTTACTGAATTTACCGGGACATGATCGCTTTATATAGGTTATATGAAATACCATTTTCTAGGAAATTATACCCTTGCCATGGACTTTTATAGAATGGTTTAAAAAAATCCGTAGTAAGAATACAATGACAGGTTACTTAACATGGGTTTTAAGGGACTCCCTCTAGACCCTTATTACATTTCTGGCAATTGTTCTGGTTTCATCCTCCTTAAATTACATTGTTCTTTACATAAGAGTTCATTCAAAAGTAATGTAATGTCTTTAGCAGATGAGTAAAACAATTGTCCCTGCCTCAGTCTGAGCTGCCACTGCTCCCTAAACTGGTTCGTATGTATCAAGTTCAATGCCTTTTTTAAACTCTAAAATGAAGATATCTGTCTTGACATGTGTCAAAATCTTTGACTCATCAATGCTGCATTAAATTCTGTGTCCTTGCAGGTAAGAGGAAAAGTCAATAATGTAAAATGGGTCTCTCTTAATGCTTTTTTAAAGCCACGCTGTCGTGATGCCAGCCCAGACTCTCAGCAGAAAGATCTCTCAGCAGTAAGCTGTTCTGACTGGCATTGTAAGCAAGACTGATAAAACAGCCTTGATTTTTGATGCAGAGCTGCATTCACCAGTAACGAATAAAGGATATCAGGAGGACATGACACTGGAACATTTGTCTGCCACAAATTCCATCTTTCGCAATTTCATTTTGAACTCTTTCAAGCCTTATTGTCACTTTTCTAAGAACCACTGAAAATCGCATTTCATTGTCATGCTAAAGAAACTGTGCTTTTGTGAAAAGAAACATTGTGCGAGTCCAAAAGGGTTGACTCTGTTATTCAGAAAGTCAGGGCAATTTGGAGTGGGGAAATGGAGTGGGTGTTCTAGCTTCTAGAGATATCGAACCAAATCGCTTGTTTGCTTTCCTGTCACTTCTCTAACTATTTTGTCAATGATTTTAAATCTTTTATTTTACTTCATTTGACATTGATCTGTTAATTCATTTGTGCTTCTTAGCAAACAGTTTAACAATGAAGGCACTTCTGTAAGGTATGTTATATGAAAGGCTGCATTATTGTAATACAGTATCATGTAATTACAACATCTGCACTGCATTAGTGCTCCAAAGTTTCATCCATGTTCAACATTGCCCAAACATGTACAGATGTACTCTCTGTCTGGATCCCTAATATCTCAAAGACTTGTCACTTAGCAATGAAGGTTATAGCCAGGTTTAACCATATTTCTTACAGTGTGTCCTATTCTTTTTACCTTCCTGACTTTATTTCCTTATAAACATATCTGGCTGAAAACATTTGTCTGAAAGGGTTTTGTATACACTTACTATACCACTGCCTTACCAGAATGCCTCAGTTTCCTTTCCTCGCTCCAGTCTTTCACTTTTACAACTGCAGTTTTAAACATTTCATAAGTATTAAAAAGGGGGATATACTGAAGAAAGAAAGAAAAATAAAGGAAGGAAGGAAGGAAGGAAGGAAGGAAGGAAGGAAGGAAGGAAGGAAGGAAGGAAGGAAGGAAGGAAGGAAGGAAGGAAGGAGGGAAGGAAGGAAGGAAGGAAGGAAGGAAAAAAAACAAACAAAGAACACGGGACATATTTTTTCAAGACATTCCAGCTGCCTCACAATGTAGTTTAGGTTGCATTGACATTTCTTATAACAACAAAATTCATAAACTTATGCTGTGTTATTTAAAGATGTGAAATGCATTTTCTCACTATAGAGGTCACTCTCTATACTTGCCTTTAAAATAAAAATTGCTCAGGAGTAAGATCAAAGTGTTGTTTACCAATGTTTTCCCCAAAGGCTTTCTGTACTGGAAGTGTGTATGAGAGTGTAAACTGGGCCTTCCACTAACAATTTTATACCCTGCAAGTAAGTCTGTGAGTGACCCTGTCACATGCTTGTGATGGAACAAAGTCTGATTTTTTTGGTGAGCCAGGATACTCATTTCACATCTTATTAGATAATGGATGAGTTGTAAAATCAGTTCTGTGGCAAAAGACCACCCTGGAGGCTGATCGGTTTGTCAGAATAAATAGGCATCTCCCCACAGAAATGCATTAAGCACTCCCATTTTATGGCAAAGCATGCATCATAAAGAAAACATAGGTCATTTACAACAAAGCAGTTTGCGATAGCTCCATTCATTTTTTACATCCAGACATGAAAAATATAATAAAGTTTCAGTAATGAAATACAGCAATTGCAAAAGTGCTGTCATTTAACTTCTATTTTGTGGCTTCATTAATATTAATGAAGTTATTTTGCCTTTGGAAATATAAGGATTTAAGTTGTTCAGTCAGGATTTAATACTTCTGCATAAATTTAATATTAGTATATGTTTAAAAAATACTATAAATAGTGTAATTACTAACAACAGTCACACTTTCTTTCCCTTTATTTGCTGAAAGGCTGGCAGATTACAGTGATAACATAAATTGTTCAAGAACAGTGAATTTAGCACTTACTGTTGTTACCCTTGAAAGATTCTTCAGCTGGAAAGCGACTAGCGAAAAGAATAAATCCCAAGGGTCTGAAACCTACCCTCTAGGTTTACACATTAAAATAAGGATTAGCAGGGAAATCCCCAAAGCACTTGAGGGATTTGGGCACTGGAATAAATATATAACCTGTACATATGCTATTACAGGCTTTCGTATATCTGTAAAAATGTATAAGATAGGCCTAAGCAGAAATTCTGAATACAAGTGATCTCAAAACAGGAGCTATAAAAAAATCTCAACAGGGATCCAGATCCTGTTTTAAAAATCCTCCTAGCTTTATCATCAGTCCAACAGGAGGTAAAATCAGTCCACACTCTGGTCAGTTCAATGGAATTTGTACCCCACAGCTGACGTGCAGTGCCATGAATGATGCTGAAAGACACCTAGGATGATGAAACTGAGCCATAGTCTCAGTTATTCCTGACCAGACCATGCATAACGTTTCAAGTTTGGAAGAGGGAACAGAATGTAGCTCTAATTTTTAAGGAAAGGAAAATGAGCTTGTCATTTATATGCTGAACTGGTATTGGAAGCAGGATTTTGCCATTTCTTTTTTCACAACATTTGTAAGATTTGCTTTTTTTTTTTTTTGATTAAGCACCACTATTCTCATTCTCTTGCCTACTCCACACACCTTTTCTTTTGTCTCTAACACTGATCATCTCTCCCTATAATGCTTGCAAAGTATTCCTGTTAAAATCATCTTTCTTCCAACTTTGATACTATACTCCCATTCTTGAATTCCCACATGAAACTTCAAGTTTTGGTTCCCTATTGTTAATTTTAAGTTACTCTTCTACTCAGATATTCCTTTTCTTTTTCACTCTCACCTCCTCTTGTGTCTACACAGCAAAATGAAGGCAAGGTTGCAGTGAGGTAGTCATAGCTGAGGTCTAAGCTGCAGCACTATGGGTGCACTGCTAAGGACTTTGTGAGCTGACAGCTCAAGCGTGTACCCAGATTTCTTACCAGATTTCTGCAGTCTACGTTGAAATCTGGGCTGCCGTGTTTTCTCTCCTACAATTACCACTATTAGCTAGACTGAAAACAGACTGTGTGTGACATATGGTTTGGCCAAGTGTTTCTTCCAAAACAGACACTGAAGTCCACATTAAAGACATCAGGTGAGGAAAGACCCGCTCATACCTCTGGCACTGTGTTTTAATGGCCCTTCAAATCATTGTTAAAAATTGTAACTAAGATCTACTTTGACTCTCCCTGGATTCAGCTTCCAGACACTACATTCTGCTTCACAATTCTCTGCTAAAACATCTTTCAGTATCTCCTATTTTCTTTCTGTAAAGGTACCTATGTACTGTAATCATGATACCCCTGAATCTTCTTTAACCTAAGCAGAGACACTCTAAGTTTCTCACTGGATAAGCCGTTCTGTTACTCCCTCTGTCCAGCCCCAAATCATATTCATGGCACTTTTCTAGGGACTTGCTTTTGACATTAATTATATTTGACTAATCTTTGTGTCATTGCTGTGCTGTATCAGCAGAGTCTTTTTATTTACTTCTGGATCACTGTCAAGTATTGAATCGTGACAGGTATGCTATCAGTCCCTGTTGAATGCTGCTAGCAATACCCTGCTGATCATGCACTCTTCACAGAAAGACTGCTTTCTGTGATCTGTCAGTTTGTAATCCACACAACGACCAACCAGGGAGGCATACTATATCATCCGACAGTGATGAGACAATGCTGCTGCACACGTCCTAAACATTGCAATTGGAACCCAGTCCCCTAAAACTCTTTACGGCTATGTTATGGTGGTGATTTCCTTACCAGAATATTCTGTAGTTTGAAGTCATACAATATATGAAATTGATTTTCTGCAATTACTTTTTCTTATCAAATTTATAATCTCATCAAAGAATGAAATCAGTTCCTTCTGATACAACCTATTGTCACTGAGAATATATTGACTAGCAATGTTATCGAAATTGTTTTGTTTTCTCTGTTCCTTTGTCTTTTGTCCTTGATCTTCCCTCATTCATTCAGTGCTGTCTGTCTGGGTCAGTCACTACAGATGGGAGTCATGAAAAGTAAAGCTACTGAATGAAGGCAGGATCCACATTTCCATCACTACTGTAGCTTTCTGTCAGTAGCATAAAACTGGCATGCAAGAGAGGCCAAGGTCCCTCAAAACCATGACTGTATGAACAAACAAAAATTACAGATCTCTCACCTTTCATTTAAAATGCAGGGATTACAACTTTTATCTTGCCCTTTCAGAAAAATGTATTTTAAGAAATCAACCTTCAACATCTCTACTCACTCCTTCCTCTAAAACCAAGTCACCCCACCCTCCCTAAGCAAAACAGAAGTGTACTACATTACTATCATAATTCACGCTAAAGGAGAAATAAACCATAGATTACAAGCGTTAACTTTATTATTAAGTGAGCTGATAAAAAAGAAATATGAAGACTTATTGCAATGGGAGGAGTCTATAGCATATTGTTAAGAGAATACAAGGCAAGTATAATCTAAGATATATACGATTAATTTGTGATTAATCATTTAATTTGTATATAGTGAATATATATATATATTAATCAGACCAGCAGGCTTTTTTTTAATTGGATTTTTTTAAAAACAATGAGAATGATTTATTGGATACTAACACTGGAAAGGCAAAAAAAATCCATTTTTTCACTAGACAACATGATCACCTGGTCAAAAAAACCCTTGAAAATGTAAAATTTTATAATGCACCAAGGTTCAATTCTAGATGAGCTTTTGCAGTCAAACTATAGGCTGCTAACTGGAGCAAGGATTTATAGTGAAAATATGAGTATGCCTTAAGGGAAACCAAAGCTATCAAAGAGTCACATATAGAATGACGCTGCCAATAATACCCAATGTCATCTCTCGTTATAGTGTAGAAAAATACAGTATTAGATTGCACTTACAAAGTATAAATTGTAATCTTACAGTGAGTGATACGTACCTACAGAAGAGGTATTTTTGGTGAAAAAATGTGCCCTTGTTCCCAAGAAAGCTAATGGTATCCTGGGCTGTACTAAGCAAAGTATTGCCAGAAGGTTGAGGGAGGGTGATCCCTCCCCTCTACTCAGCACTGGTGAGGCCACACCTGGAGTACTCTGTCCAGTTCTAGACTCTCCAATACAAGAGACATGGATATACTGGAGAGAGTCCAGTGAATGACTGTGGAGGTGATGGAGCACTTCTCCTGTGAGGAAAGGCTGAGTGAGCTGGGGCTGTTCAACCTAGAAAAAGGGAAGGCTCAGGGGGTCTCATTAATGTGTATAAATACCTGAAGGGTGAGTGCACAGAGCAAGGAGCGAGGCTGTTTTCACAGTGATGTCCAGTGCCAGGACAAGAGGCAATGGGCACAAACTGATACACAAGAGGTTCTGTCTGGTGTCATGTGCCGGTGATGGGACACTGGCACAGGCTGCCCAGAGAGGTTGTGGAGTCTCCCTCCTTGGAGATCTTCAAAAGCCACATGGACATGGACCTGGGCAACCTGCTCTAAGTGGCCCTGCTTGAGCAGGGGGGTTGGACCAGATAACCTCCAGAGGTCCCTTCCAACCTTAACCAGTCTGCAGTTCTGTGGTTTTGTGAAAAAAAGTCCCGATACCAAATTTGACTGGAAAAGTTTTTACCATATAGTATATATTTTGAGTAGGAGAGCAGTCTGATTCCTGACTAGAGTTCAAACCTCCGTAAATACAGACCAAGCCTTTTTTACTTTGAAACTATATACTTTGTTACCTATTTCAATCTAAAGTCAATTATCCCTTATTAAAAAAAAATAAAAATACACACACAAAATAAATGTCATACTCTTTGCTGTACTACTGCTGTGAACTACAGGTATTGGATTGACTTTGCTTCTGGCACTTTTTATTATCCAGGATCAAGTGTGAGACCATCAGCCCCATACCCTCTGTCTTTTGATATTTCTTGGGCTTACAGCAAGAACTTTTAAAAACAGAATATTTACCATCTGCAGTAGCTACATTTACTTAGGATTTGTGGCTTTGCCAATTGTCAGTTATAGAAAACCCACAAATACTACAATGAAGATAAATGTCACAGTAGAAAAAGTATCCATTTTCAATGACACCAGCTCTATCAGGTATAAAGCATGGTAGTACTTGCAGAGCAATTTTGGTCTTTTTCCTTACAATAAATACACATACTTACACATACTTACTATGCACATTTCATCTAAAATTAAACTTTTGTGAGGAGCATGACAATCTGTCAAAACACGGTATCAAAAATATAGTTGTAGTCTCTGTGCAGCTTTTGCAATCCAAGAGCGATTTGCCATCAATATTATAAGAAGCAATTTTCTATAAACATTAAAAGCCTTAAATGCAGGTCTGCGTCAAAATGTCTTAGAAAATTCAATGTTTTTCTTTTGAATCTAAAAGTGAAAGCCTCCCTCCTAACTTCTACAACACAACCCATGGGCTCATTCCCTGAGATCTAAATGACAGCATGTGCACCCCGGGACTCTTCGGTGAATGCTGATGAGTTTGTGTTTGCAGATAGGCAGACTTTCCTGGAGCTTGTCTTGCATCGGACTACATTAACCTAAAGATGATTTGGTAAAATGGATAGCATAAGCTCAGAGAATCTCTTTCAGACCTCCCCAAATCTGTTTGCTGATTTATGTGGATGAGCAATCGTCACCCCTTTTGAATTGCTCTGTGCTCCGAGTGCTGCAAAGGATAGAACATAAGTAAGAACTAAGAGGAGCCCAGGTGCTTCTCTGAGGTGAAATTACTTCAGACACCTGTAGAGGAAGGGATGATACTCTTTACAGGTTACTCTGCTGCATGCCTACACACAAAGGTATTGCACAATCTTGTTCTTAGCGTGTGGATGGGATGTGAGACTTACTGGCCTATTCCAGAAAATAAGAACGAAAAGTCTGTAAAGCAGAATTGGTAATAAATTATGTGGTATATTGACAGTACAAAACCCTGTTATCTGTGGTGCTGTTATGTGTGCATAATAGAGTCAGATCTTGTGATCACTGAAGAATCTCATCTGATAGCTGACAACCCAAGCAAACATGAGTTCAAACACCACAAGATTTTCAAAGTGGACCATGGATTTAGTTCTCTGAACAGACATAGACAGCATTTGCACAGCTTTTACTGTGAGGAGAACAGTCCTGTGCCCTGGGGCACTGGGAAGAGATGCCCAGAATGATGATGACCAAACTACCTCTGGAAAAGGAAGTCAAACAAGCCTAAGAAAAGTAGGGAGCTGCCTACAGCAGCAGGCTGCTAAACACAGCACGGTGCTCATGTCCCTGTTGTTTACGTCACTTGTGCCAGAGCTGCAGACAGCTAAGGAAAGAGCCAGGCTTCCAGTTCATCATACTACAGGGACTGTGACATGTCCTCAGATGTTAAACATCGCTGCTTAGAGGATCTCTCCCTAACCACAGAAAGAGCTGCTGCCACTGGGACACTGATTCCTCAGAATCAGACGCCTGGTCAGAGCCAGGCATCATCCTCTGCTCTTCACCCCTGTGTACCTGGATCTCCTCTCTGCCTTCTTATTCCCATGCAGCTGTTGTCGAGTCCCTTTCTTCTTCTTTGGGTGGCAAAACTGAATTTTACGTACAGCTTACACTTGAGAAGCTTTAAGCTAGTCCTGCTGGAAGTCTTACAGCCATGTCAGTAATCTGTGGCTAATGCAACTACAGTGCGTTTGGGACCTGGACCACTGGCTCTGCACGATGTTGCACTACGCTAGGTGGATGTTTCAGCACCACTTGGATCTGGCTTGAGGGTGCACAAGTAGAGAGAGTCCTTACTTCACTGTAGTACAGACATGACAAGGAAATTAAATTCAGTATTATGTTCTTGCTGGCACCTCTGGAGATAAAAAAGCAATTGTTCATTGGCTTAATTCTGTTCCCATTGAAGTAACTGAAGTGGTACAGACACCTAACTACACATATTTAGTGTATAATTTGGGGTATTTTTATGCCTGGATGACTAAGAAAATGTGAAGTAGATGCAGGTAAACTTAGATTTTTACAAATGATTTCCATAATAATTTACAAGGTATTGCTATGAGGAAACACTGGAAGCAAACAATTATTGCCACTTTGTCATTTAATGAGTATAAGGAACATTTTGAGGCAGCCAAAATATGTATCTAAATGTGACGTTTTAAAAAACTTGAATCTAGCAGATTATAACCAAACCTCTAAATGCATAGTACATATAGGCACATATTAAAACTACATTGTGTATCTCTCCACCTCTCCCACTAACACTAGCAGAAATCAACTGTAGCTCTAATGGAACAATGCTACATTTACCTTAGAACACATGAAGTCAGAGCATGAGTTATGTTCTCAAATAAAAAAAAAGCAATAGCATATATGTTGTCACTACTTCAGTGGATACAAGCAAGAATATGAAGTAAAATATTTTGTGTGAAAGGAAGCATTATTTATAAGGAGCTATGATGTAAAGAGGGAAAGTCACAGTTACCTTGAGATGCCTTTAGAAACAGAGACATAGCATTTTATAGCACGCATAACAGCATAGCATTGCAAAATATTTTTACTGTACAAGATGTGTCACTTTACATGTATGATGTCAAAGTTGACTTTTTCAACAAAGTGTTTGGAAGTTACAGTAAAATATCACTTCTCTCTAGTTTGAAAAAGATATGTTATTGCTGAATGCATGTATCTGTTCACAAGGAATGTCATGAGGAACAAATTTTACTGCCTATCCCTTTACCTCTGTCTGTAGCATCTTTGGAGTTCAATTAATATACCCTCAAACAATAAGACAAACAAAGCACGCATTTCATTCATTTCCTGATTGCCAGGTTAAATCTAAAAAAAAAGAAAAAAAAAGCCCACCTAGCAATACTAAAATTTTTTCAGAAGATGGCAGCAGTGAAACAGGAATCAACATAGGATGTCTTTGCTAAGCTTTTGCAAACGAGAAAGATTCTGAAAAAATCATAGTCAACAGCTAAGATCCAGTCCAGGGTTACTAACAGCTAATACATCTGATACATGCAAACCTAGTCTTGACAAGACAGTCTCATAAAGAAACAGTATTCAGATGCACTAAAACTCATAAAAAGGAACAAGGGGTGCTCCTTGTTTCAAGGACATTGCATCTTATTTCACTTGAATCTGGCAACAGCTGAAGCTCCATAAAAAGAACATAAATATGACAATCTAGCAAATAAAATATCATAAATAATGTATCTCAGATAACTATGGTGCTGTTTTAAGCATTTTGTTGCCTTCACACTATCTTCTAGGTGTAACCATTGCTTTTTATGACTATAAATAGTCACATAGCCGATGTGTCAGGCAGAGCAAAAAATAATGAACAAATGCATTTGTTTCTTTCTTTTAAGGGAATGCCTACCTACTGCACATGGCTCCAGCAAGAGTGAGTTTCCTCGTAGTAACTAGATTAAGCACAACATTAGGATCTTTCTCTGAGACATTGTTTATGGAGGGTAGGGGATTTGGGGAGGAGGATAATATTAAACCACTATTCTGCTTCTAGTTTGTGTTTGTCTTATGAACAAGTGAATTCTTTAAAATTAGGGAGTAACTGAATCTACAATCACCAAAGCCAGCCCGTGCTCCCTTCAAAGACCAATACCAGCCAGTTCAACAAATGAGCATGGATGTGCACTCTGCTTGGTTCAGATTCAGAGTATGAATACTGCAAAAAAAAATAATGCTGCATTAGATGATTCCAATTAGAGGTGTTCCTGAGCCTGAATATTGACACTGAATGACACAGGGAAACTTAGGGCAGATTGCAAAAATGGATGAAAATTTGGTGTTAAACCTCAGTCTACGGTTAGATGCAGCCAAACAGCAGAACACCATCAACTCCAAGCTCTGAAGGATAGATTTAGACTCAGGCTCTGCAATTTCCAGTCATCTGGAAAAATGAATGAATTAAAATAATGATAATAAAAAAAAAATGTTTCAAAGAGAAGCAAGAAAGAAATTGCAAGAAATTTTGAAAAATCTTCAGATCTGGTTTTCCTGAATGAGTCATCATCTGTGCAAAATATTCTGTAAACACTGCTGAAGAAAGCATTGGAATAATAATGAAAATATCACGCTTCATCTGTCAAGGAAGAAAAGCAGGTAGCTTCTCAAGAAACACAGCTTGCTGATCAAAAATCAATGATAGCTGGGCTGGTTCATGCCAGGAGTCCCTGGTCGCAACCCAGAGCTCCCATTAAGGATCCCTGAATTTATATTCCTTGTTTTCAGTGCAAAGGCTGGCTACGTGGTTTCAAGCAATTTTCTTCTGAAAAAAAAAAGACAGTTTTTAAAGTTACACAGTTTGTGCTAATTGTTCACAGAGTATATATCTAGTCAATAATGTGACTTCTTGTCTGACCTTTCAAACGGATCTTTTTCTGGTCTGTTGGTCCTAGACATTTTTGTAGTGTAATTATCTAAACCACCAAAAACGATCTGTGAAATGTAAGCTCACAATGTTAGTTGGTTTACAGGAAATGCAAACTATTTGGCACCTACTTCTGCATCCTTTTGACGAACCACACACTAAACATTTTAGAAACAGAAATTCTGCCTTAAGAAACCAAATAGATATACATGTGTATAAAATCAACAAATGTTGTCATATATTGTCATATACTGCAAGACCTCTGTCTACAAAAAATACATTCCATAAATATTGCTTATTTATCAAAAATAATTTTACAACTCCATAATCCTCTTTTCTTTGGATTTCTGAAATATCTATGGATCATCCAATATGCACTATATTTTTTCAGTTGCCTGGGAGGGCAAACACTGCAAGGCACAAGCAATTCAGAAGGTTTCTGGGGTGTACTGATACACAATTCCCTGGCACAAGTGAAGAATAAGCCCAAAAGGGGACACAGTTCTCATACTTCCATCAAGGAAGAGCTGGTTGCAGTTGTGAAGACTGAAGGCAGCCTAGGCTGCAGTGAACACGGCATGATGGTGTCCAGGATCCTGAGAAGAGGGATAAAGGCAAAAAGATAGGACCACAAGATTTGACCTCAGGAGAACATACTTTGGTCTGTTCAGGGGTCTGCCTGGAAAAATCCCATGGGAGCTGGCCTTGAAAAAAAAAAAAAAAGGGATACAGAAGACCTGGTTGATGTTCAAGGATCACCTCCTTCAAGCTCAATGGTCCATCTTAACCATCAGGAAGTCAAACAAAAGTAGCAGCAAACCTGCCTGATGAACAAGGATCTCTTGGTTAAACTTGGACATGAAAAGGAAGCATGTAAGATGCAGGAGCAGGATCCAGGAGGAGTATGGAGACATTGTCCAAGGATGCAGGGATGGGGTTGGGAAATCCAAAACCCACCTGGAGCTGAAGATGGTAAGTAACATGAAAGCCATCAAGGACTTCTACAGGTATATCACCGACAAAAGGAAGATCAAGAAAAATGTGGGCTCACTGCTGAATCAGTGCAGTGGATCTGGTGACAAAAGACATGGAAAAAGAAAAGGTACTCAATGCCTTCTTCACCTCTGTCTTTACTGGCAAGACTTGCCTTCAGGAATCCCAGGTCCCTGAGACCAGAAGCTCCAGTCTAGAGCAAGAAAGGTTTGTTCTTGCTGAAGAAGGATCATGATAGGGGATTACAATCTGGGCAAAACAACAGATTGCACTAAATCAAAGCCCAGTCCTTCACTCCTTTCTCAACATAGTCAGCAAAGCAGATGTAATCCTTAAAACCCAGAGAAACAAACATCTGCACATGCACAAGTTCAGAAGGACCACTCCAAGCTGGAACTTGTGCACAACATGGGAGCAGAACAGACCTCTGTATAAAGACATTTTATGCTCAGCTAAAACACATCCACAATCCAGTCTTGATTCAAAAGATCCACTGCAAGAAGGCAAATCAACACAGTGCATCTGAGTGCCAGGGTTGGCAGGAGCAAAGGCTTCTTGACATCTCAGAAAAGCATGATCCAGTTCCTCCAAGTACCACTAGGAGGTCCCCAAACCTACTGGAATGTCTTTTTTTTTTTAAGAACTCTAACCTGGCATAGTTTCTGGAATTAATGACTGCAGTGCAAATGATCTATTTCTTTAGAATAAGCACTTATTGCTGATGAATGCTTCATTTATTTACTACTTCTAAGTCACAGATTTGATAGGGCTTATTGTTTGTTTTTAATAAGAAAGAGAGTTGAAGAATTAATCTTATGTGACAATTAGGTTGTGTTATGATGATTTGATTATATATGAAATTGCTTGCTAATGTGGCCAGATCCTGGGCTCATGGAAATGGGCACAACTCCATTTTCTCCAGCAGAGCTACATCAAATTGCAGCTTCTCAGGATCAGGGCCTACCTGCCTGTTTCTGACATCTAGTATATAAATTCATACATCTCTATGTCATCAAGAGTCACTACACAAGCAGAGCACACATCTCAGTATTTGTCATCTGAGATATTGTGCTGCAGTAATTCACCTCTTCCTGGGCCTCCTCCCTCTCATTACTCTTCATATGCATTCCATCTATATTCTTTTTTTCCCCCCATTCCTCTGACGACATTTACATCTTGACTCTCTTCACTGCACTCCTGAAACAAACTGAAGTTCTCTTTTCTCTTTTCCTTGTTGATCATTTTTTTTCCCCCATGCCTTTAAAACCTCATTGTCATAAAACAAGCTATTGAAATTTCTCTTCTTTTTTCCTCCATCTCCCAACACCTTCACTTTTCTTTTATTTATATCTGGAAGCATCGTTCCTCTCACATCACTCCTGACCATAGGAACAGCCTCATAATCACTGTTAGAACTTATTAAAAGCAATAATATGCTTGTAACAATGATAAAAAATGTTATTATACCAACGCCAGTAAGAACAACACTATTGCCTAACATATGGTGTATCTTTTCTTCCTCTCATCCCCTTCCATGCTCTCAAAAGGCTCAGAAGCAGCCACACCTGGAAGCCTTCCAGCTATGAAACCACATGATTTTGGAGTGCTCCTGGGGTAGGAACAAAAAGAAATGTTTTTTGTAGATATTCACCTCTTCTACCTCAGGAGGCATCCTGAAGGCACGCTATGCAAATCAGACAATTCTAAGTAGGGTAGCATGTTCTAAATTCTATATTCAGGACCTGCCTAAAAAGAACATTATTAATCAAGGGAATTTTTTTTCTTTTTTTTTTCTTTTTTTCTTTTTTTCCTATATAATATTCAGATAAAACCTAGCCTGAAGAAATTACCACTGTGTGTCTAATTCCCCTACATGAACATACATGCCTGTCGGTCTATTCTGTTGTTAATCATGATATTTTGGCCTTTTCAGTTTTTGCATAAATCAAATAAAAAAATATTCCAATGGATCAGTGATAAACAGCAATGTACCATTTACCTTGAAATAATTATAATCTGGTGGAAAATGTTTTTTTAGTTTTTTTTTTTTTCTTCTTCTCTTTTCCTCTCAAAATTTGACTTCCTTTGCTGCTAGGAATTTAAAGCAAAGATAAAAAAAGTAAATAGGCACTGTTATTGCATGACCCCGCTATATTTTTGTTCTTCTGCTTCAAAGGCAACCTGCCAGCTCACATAGAAAACAAAGAAAGGTTACTTCTGCGAACTGTATTAAAAGCACTCAACAATAATGGCCCCAAACCACTACAGCTCCCAGTTGTCTTATTGCAGTATTTCGGGGTTATTACTGTAGCTTTTTATTAAATAAGGATCATTAGTAAACCTTGTTTTGATTCTTATGTTGTGTTACCTTTATTTAGCATGTTTACTGCAGCTGTGTGCCACAACAATGCACCACAACAATGCACCATAAGCTCCTTCTGACTTCAATCTGATTTTTGGATACACAGGAGGTCAGAATTTTTCTATAAGCAGCAAAACAAAAAGAGGCAGAGCATGCTTGTTTGTACTAAAGTGGAAGAATCATGTTTTTCAAATAGAGAAGGACTTTAATGTGCTCCTATATGTTGTGATATATGCTGGAGAATTTCACTGAAGAATCAAGTGTGCATCACACTTCTCAGCTACTGTATGACAAAATTATAGTTTATGAAAACCTGCTAGATATTAAAGGAAAAGGAACCATTTTGAGTTACAGTTCAAACTATCTGTGTTTTCCATTAACAAAGTGTGTTATTTTTTCAAACTAAAAATGGTTGCAAACTTCAAAATTCTAGCTCTGTTATCAACATTTTGTTTGATCGTGTGTTCAAGGAACAAGTTAGAAATGAATTCGATGCTTAGGTTCATCTCATTTTATAGGGCTTCTGTTCGTGGATTCTGGCACTTGAGGTGTCAGTGTCTAGTTCCAGGAATTGGTTTGTGCCCATCACTTGTTTAAGTAAGAACAGAAAGTCAAAATTACCAACTGTTTCCTCTAGCTTCACAGTCCATTTATTTAATTCAAATTTTCTAAGAGCTTTTATTAGAAATATATAAAGCCAAGTAATTGAAACACGTGATTACTTCTGTGAGGCCTTACCAATATATAGTTTGTGTACACATGATAATTGATGAGTCATCCTGCAGCCAGTCTTTGTAAATCTCATTTTATTTGTGTCATCTATTATGAAATTTTATCTTAAAGGAGAAAATAATTTGAAATATTCGTGGTGGTCTTGGTGTTGCTATTGGGCCGTCTCAGCCCACTAGCAGCTCTGCACTCAAATCTGTCCACAGTTCTATAGTTTTTCAAAGGAAACTAGTATTAAACTGATCTCTTTCTCGGCTTTGGTCTAAGTGCCTTCCCATTATACACATCCGATATACAATGGATGTGCATCTTAGCACTGAACTGTAGACAATGGGAAAGCTATGAACATATAAAAGTAGCATTTCTGCTAAGACCCTGACAGTAAGCTTGTCCATCAACTGCAGAAAATGTAAGGCTTAACAAGATGTGTGGTACTCTGAGATAACGCATGCCTTGGGGGTGTTGTGAAGTATGAAGCAAAAGCAAATGCTTTTAGTGACCTGCCAGTGTTATCTTACTGTAACATACACACCTTGGAATAGCCTACAAAATTATAAAATAGCCCCAAACTCACAGAAAACTAAATATATTTTTTAATTTAACAACTAAACAAAAGAAATGAGGTGCATAATAATTAAATGGCCAGTAAAGAGCAAATAGCTTATGAAATGTTTCGTTTCTGAACTGCTGAGGAGAATAATAGGCAGGGTCACAGGTGAATGAAATAAAATGTCATGTACATTCTTCATGCTATTCAAGCATAGCAATTTCCCCAAAAGGTTCTTCATTAAAACAAAAATGAAATAATGGAAGAGATAGTTTGGAAAGATTTTTCTTTTCTTTCTTTCTTTTTTTTTTTTCCTTTTTTTCAGGCACCTTAGTGTTTCTCAAGACAGACTCCTATATATAGCTCTGGCATTTGGAATTGGTTACTTTATTGGACCATATTACAATCCTACCTAGAATCAAATTTTGCAGCCTGTAAGTTAATTCATGTAGATATTTGTAACTGGAATAAACCAAAGTTTCCAGTAATCTGTACATTATACAGGATTTATCGGGTTTGGGTTTTCTAGCAAACAGAATTGTTTTCTAAAGGATTCTTATAAATCAATCAACAATCATCACTATATTCAACTTATCTGTTTTTAAACAAGTGTAAGTAATTTAGCATTTTGCACTGAAATCTTTCAGCCCTTCATAATGTCTAGCAAGTGCTGGGGACTACTCCGTATTTACAGGCCTCTGCTTTTTGTATTTGTGGGAAAACAAAAACAAAAACACAACAAAAAACAAACCAAACTGTTCAGATACATGGGATTAAATGCTAAAATATATTAAAACAGTAAGTTACAGTTCTCTCTTCAGCAACCTTTCAAAAATGCAGTTAAACTTTCTCAACCACATTCTTAAAAAACAAAAAAAAAAACAAAAAAAACAACAACAAGAACAAACAAACAAACTCTTCATAATTTTGATGGACAATCAATTACAGATAAACCAGATAGGAGCTTTTCATCCAGGCCAGTACATTGCCTTTGGCTGCCGTAGCTATGCAAATGTTGATTGCAACTCAAAAAATTTATTTAAAATATGAAAAAAAACTAAAAATATTAAAAAATATCTCAACAGACTACTTGTCTTAATGTCCTCCTGAAGCAGTGTCTTCCATATTAGTGAAATACATTCAAGAGAGACTTTCTCTTGCTTTTCTTGTGAGTAACTATTGTTTGGAATTCATATGCAATACTAAAATTCAGCTGTGATACAAAGGCGCACGAAAGAATGAATACCTCAACATTAAAACATGCAACGGCACACGGTAAGAATTTCTTGTTTTAGCTGTAAGGATAAATCTATCCCTAATATCCTGTTATTTCATCTATTTTTTATTTAATAGTATAGTTGCTGGAAAGTAGTACTTTGTTCAAGGGGCAAGATCTCTGAAGACAGGTAATAGTTTTAATTGGACCAGTCAATACAGCTGAAATACCAAACAAGGTTTTGGGTTCTTATTCACTTTGATCCAAGAGCAAAAAGTTCCCAGGGATGAAAAGAAAAGAAAAAAGAAAGCTTTCTATGAGCATTAGTATTCAAGAAGACAGTTTTGCAGACATTTGTATAACGAGTTTGAGAGATGATACGGATTTTGTGATGTTTAATCAGTCTTGGGCTCATAATGCAGCTTAGGACATTTGAAAGACCTTTCTTTTTTCTATCTCACTACCTCTTCATGAAATCTTTGGAAATATATGTGGTAACCTATGGGTTAAAATTGGCCCATGGGTACAAAAGTTACTGAAGGGATGTGAAAGATCAGCAAAGACACAGAAACTGAGCAGTTGCATGAGTCTTATTTCCATTCAAAATCAGGATAAAAAAAGTGAGCTCGTCTCATGCTCTCTGTCAGACTGAGTCTGCTGATAAAGGGGGAACACGAAGGTGGAGCAGATTCTCATTGATGAGCACAGGGTAAGGACTTACATAATAGAAAACGGAGCAACATGTCCCATTGTTAAATCTGCTCCTTTCTGTGCTCTCTATATCACTTTCTTACATGCTCCTGTAACTCTCTATCCTTTTTTTCTGCTGTATGTTCTGAAAGGCAGAGATATCTTTTAAAGTCCCTCAATGGGTTTTTGGTAACCTATTTTATGCGATCATTAGCCTTCATATTATTCCTAAAAGTTCTTCATTATGCTTTCATCTTCTGATTTTCACATTTCTTAGCTTCATTTTTTGCTCTCTATGAATGTGAAAAAAAGAAATGCACCTACAGCCAAGTTAGCTTTTTATATTCTAAACCCCAGCACTTTCAGCAGAGTACTATAAAGGTGCCTTTCTTTTTTTTTTTTTTTTTTTTTCCTTTCTTTCTTTCATGGAAAGAAAGCTGTATATTTTTCAGCACTTAAATATTTGAAACTTGTTATCATTTTGGTTGTTCTGCTTTGTTCTCTTTTTCAAGAGCAATTATACCCTGAGGCCCAGGACACAATAGGGGTTATAACACTTTTATGCAATTTAACTGGTGTCTTATGTAACAGCAACATCCCCTCACAGGCTTTGCTTCACTTTGTTTACCCCTGCAAAACAATCTAGCATCTGATTTGCTTTCAGCACTGCAGCTGTATTTTAGTCCAAAGGCTTTAGGGACTTTTCTATAAACAACTCCCAAATCTCTCCCCCATTTAATAATACCCAATCTGTTCTGGGAATGATATTTACATATTTATCTATTTATTCTTCCATTTACTTGTTTATTGTGAACACTTACTAGCAAGGTATCTGAGTGTAAATAGGTGTTTCCTTTGTTGTTTCCTTTCAATCTTCCTGCCAATTCATTCATGGTAAAACCACAACATGGTGCTTGCAACATCACAGATACTTCCAAGAGTATCTGGATAATTTTGATGTCCTAAACAAATGTGAGCTCACAGACATAATCCATCAAGAAAAAGACAGTTATAAAGAAGAAAGCAAAAAAATTTTTACTCATGTCATTATTAACTAGTGGTAAGCAATGAATCATCTGTATTTATGCAATACTATTAGAGCTTATATTGTATGAAGACTAGAGATGACAAACCAGTAATATTTTAAAGGTATATGCTTTATGGTTTATTTGTTGATCAGGCTATGATATGATGTACTACTACACTGAATACAGAAGATGGCATTGGCAAGTGTACACAATGTAAGGGCAACCAGATCGACACATCAAACATAGCCCGTTTACCATACACATTAAATGCATAGTAAATAAATACATAAAGACAGAGCCTTTTCAACCATTTCCATACTATGTAGGCAACAGAGGGCACAAACACTTACTTTGTAGTAGACTACATAGCCACTACAATATTGTGGTTTTGTTAAAAAGGTTAGGAGTGGACAAGTGAAAAGGTGACATTTGTGGCTGCTGCACCCTGGGTCCTATTGTGCACTCCTCAGAGAGCAGCAGCTTGCTTTCCCCTGGAACATATATATGGGGGGGAGCTGTGGGGGACAGGGAGTGGGACCTGGCAGTGAGGACACAGATATAGGGTGGGACTCTCGCAGGAGGAGATGTGCTTGAAGAACAGAGCAAACCCACTCTTAATAAACAGACTTAAAAATCTGGAGGGATTTATTTATCCAGAGGTGTCTATGAAGCCACTAATAGTTATTAGGCTGGAAAGCAATATGGAAGTAAAGGTCCTCTTGTAATGACACTCCAATCACAAAGGATTCACCTTCTCCCAGACATTTTTATTTAATAGGTCTTAGCCACCAACTTTTCTCTGTTTAAAATTTTTACTTCATTCTAGTTCAGTATATAGGGTATAAATACGTATATGTATACAATGTACAGTTGTGCGTGTACATGTTCATATACATAGAGCGAGAAAGAGTATACATAGTACCTGTGTTGGTATATTTTTAATAAAATCTACCTATAGAAATAGAAAATTCTTTCCTGTATTTGTCATGCTTAGTTTCAAAAAAAAAAAAAAAAAAGTGGGGCAGTTTGGCTTAAAGGCTTCTAGAGGTCTGCCATAATATACAGTAAGAATGTATCACTGTATGGTTAGGTTTCAAAAGACCTCAAGTCAGTTATGATTTTTTTCTGTAATTACCATTTTATAATGATTGATCTCTACAGTGTTTGTCTTTCAATCTCTTTATGAGAATCATGTTTAAGTAAATAAATGAGTTATATCAAACCCAAATCTATTCACTGGGGAGATGTTTTCATATTCCGTGAACAACGCGAAGTCATTTATTAAAACCGACTGAACCTCTAGGACTATGCAGTCCTCTCTGGTGTGTATTTGGGAAGGGGCCCATGAACATGAATTGATCCTGTAGTGGACAGAGCTGAGATCCACCTGCAAAACCTCAAGCTCCAGAGCCTTGCACCAGGTCTCACCCTAGGTCCAAAGTGTATCTAGTTCTGTCTCCCACATAAGCATCCCCATTTGAGTGATAGGTGTCTTCAGAGATCCAAAGACTTACTGATATGAGAGAAGTATGAGAGGAAGGCTGGAAAAAAGAAAGCCTCCTGACTGTGCAGACAACCTCAGCCAAACGTTTATCATTCTTTCAGAAGTGTGGCTGGGTTTCCCAGGTACAGGACTGTTAGAAGGTAGTAGTTTCAAATGCTTTTCTCTTTTACTGTTTCTGTACAAAAGAACACGGTGTTGGTGTATACTTCAGGCTAGATCCAATACAGGAGCTAGGTGCACAGAAGTTAAATACTGCAGTATTTAATGTCCTGGAATGAAATACAGAATCTTGTGCACCTACAGCAATTTGTTTCAGGTGTTTTAGAGCAGCACAGAGCTGCTGGCAGTAAGATGTGTTGTTAGCTCAGCGACTGTAAAGTGTCCACAGAGGGCTACCAGGTAGACTGGTTACTAGAGCTTGGGTCTACACAGAAGTGAATAGGTGGTATTTTTCAGGTAGAAACAAAGCAGGGAGTAAACAGCCATTTTTTGCAAGGTAAGTGAGATAAAAGTGGACTTCTGCCGGGATGAATGGTGGGAGTTATCATGCATCACCCCAGCCAGAAGTCTGCAGCAAGGTGAGAAAGCTTGCAAATGACACTACATTGTTTAGGGAGGCAAGGACAAAAGCTGATTGTAAAGAACTGAAGAAAACCTTATAAGACAACATGACTGGATGATAAAATTGCAGGTTAAATTCAGTGTATATTCTGTGTCTGCTGATGACAGCAGACGGGCTCGGTGGGCCCCAGGCCTGGTGCATCATGGCCATCACCCCATGCAGGAGCCTTCCTGCCTCTGCCTGAGCGCAGGGTGCAGGAGCGTGCTGGTGTGCGACCACGGGGCAGGGGCTGGAGGCCTTGCAGGGAGGCCGGGTGGGTTTCCCAGGCTGGTGCAGACAGGGACATAGGAATACTTGCCATAAGTCACCATCACACAATTTTGCAGTCGGAAGTTATCGCAGTGCTGGTACCAGGGCAATGGCTGGTACCAGCAAGCCCTGGCAGTAGGAACTGGTTGGGGAGCAGAGCCAAAAATGAGGCCTTCGTGCATGCCATGGCAGCTACGCTAGCTGACTGCAGGTGCTACAGGAGCTCATCTGCTCCACAGCTTACTAAGCTATGTTGAAGGCCATGTCAATGCCAGAAATAACTCAGAGTGGAAAGCATTCTTCAGTAGTCTGCAGCTTCATTTGCACTCAGCTGCATCTTCTGGGATGCCCCTGCTGGAGGGGCAGCAGAGAAACTCATCCTTTATATATGAGATGCTGACTATGTAAAAACAGGCCTGGCACAACATTAAGCAATGAAAAACTACATATGGAAAAAGAATTTAAAACCAAATTTAAAATCAAGGGTTTCAAAAACAATTCTTCTCCCCAGTCTGTTACAAATTACACAGCCTTCAGCATCAGTTTAAAGAAACAGCACTTCTTGACAGCAGTTAGCCTCTTTTTTCATTACCGGAGCTCTTCCAGCTCCTCCAGATCAATAGCACTCCTATGTATCTTTATAAATCTGAGTAGCAGATCCATTCTCATAAAGTTGACCCCATTTTGCTTTTCTGCTGAAAAGCTGAATCGAATAGTATTTTAAGATATTTGATACAGGGAGATTAAATTCTCTCTTAGTTATACCATGAACAAAAGCCAAAAACGAATGACGAATGCCACATAGCTTGCTATATTTTTTCCCTTGAACTTCCAACTTCCTGATATCAAAGTCATTTTTTTCTTTTCCATTTACACTGCCTTTTGCAATCCTGGAACTTCTCTAATGTGAATTGACCAAGTTAAAAGATGCCTATATTTCTTAACCTATTAAAAAATTAAAGCCTTTTAGTTTATAAAACTGACATTGTTTTTACATTTTGCAATGGCTAAAAGTGTTTACTTTTAGAAACAGCATGGATAATTAAATGAGGCAATCTGAATCTGTTCTTCTTCCCAGTAAATTTCAAATTTATATTCAATATATTTTATACCAGCATAGAGCTGTTCCTTCTGTGCTGTGAGGACTCCTGTGGAAGTTAAAGCAAACAGAATTTTCCCTAATCACTGGATCTTTTAAAAGAAAAATGTTTGAGTTTCTTTCCAGATTAATTTTACAGCATCTGTAATCTGGACTGAAACTAATCTGATAATTTCATTCTAAAATTCAGTTACTCTTTTTATATTGGTGTCTTCTATGTGAATAATTCTCAAATAGAGGAAACCAAGCTGCTTATCTGTGTATACCCTCTCACGTTGCTAAGGCTTTTGTAGAAACTTTGTTACAATAGATATTGAAACCAAAAGCATGTTTCCCAAGCTTGCAAATAGTCATATACGTAATTAGCTATAAACAGTTAATATAGGCAAATGTACTTCAGCTGAGTGTAAGCGAACTACTCAAATAGAAAATAGAAATAGAAATACACGATATTGTATAACTTGATTGTAAACTGATGGTAAATAGATGATGGCAAGAAAACAAATGTAATACTACAGTTTCCTTTCATTAGGAACATTCAAATGAAACAGCACAGGATAGTTTTCCACTGACAACAGAGGAGTTTTCATTAAGATTTTGAAGCAGTCAGAGAATTTACACTGATCTGTTAGCAAACCTGGCTTACTAGTAGGGCTAGTATACGTGGAAGCCATTATGATTGCTTTGTCCAGTTACGGAGGTATAAATTTTCTTATGGAAGTAACGCATCTGTAGATGATGATGATTATTTTGATATAATCTGTTGACAGAATAAGGCTCTAATTACTTGTTGACCTAGAGCCTTGATAATAATCTCCAAGGTAACTAACAGTAGACTGAAACACCCGTATCTGCAATCTAAGAAAAGAAAATGGAGAAACGCAAACTTCTGATGCTGCTTCTGCCTTTAACTCACTGTGCAATCATCAGCAAATCAAAACTCCTGAACCTTTCCCCCTGCGTTTTTGAATGACTGTGGGAAGTAAATCAGAAAATTCCCAAACTCACAAACTGAAATCCCCCATGTTTGTCAGAGGGTGGATCCATTTCAATTCCACCCACGGGAATGTCATTCAGTCCCCTTTTTCCAGTCATTTCTACCACTCTGCCCATAAAAAAATGAATATTCCAGCTAGGGACTCATGTATCCAAGCAATTCTTAATGCTTGTGAGATGGAGTTCTTCACTGCAGATTTTGGGATGTGCACATGTGCACTCTGCTGAGAATGGAGAGGGCAGAACCTGCCTCCACATATTACAGCTCTGCTGCACTGGGGCTCTCTAAGGCACACACAAAACGGAACACACAAAAAGACACTTTCTTGTTGAGGGGATGCTGAGGATGCAATTACTTATCAGCTTTTTTAAGAATGCTGTAACTAGCAACAAAATGGAGCCAGCTGTAACCTAGGAAACCACTGTGAAATAACCGCAGAGTAAGTGAACACAACCACTGTGAAAGTTACATCTGCAACAGACATCAACATCTGGATATTCTCCTTCAATCTATGAAAAACCTGTGGCTTCTTACTAATGGGCTTTTAAATAGAATAGGTAACACAACTAGGATTTTGGTCTATGGCTGCTCAGCAGAGAGCAGGAGGTGCTCTGGATGTAGCAGAAATCAGGGGCTCTGCTGTCTTCTCAGAGCGGGGCTCCACTGGAAGCGTGACATCAGTCTTAACTGAGGGCCTTGCACATACTTTCAGCTTAACTGTGAAGTTTACAAGCAGTTTTTTCAAATTTGTATTACAAGCTATTCACACCATAAAACTTTATAAAAAGCCCTTGACCCAGAAAGAAACACATTAAACAGAAGAGCTGTAAAAGAAAGGATGGTATACACAGGTTGCATGCAAAGGAAATGTAAATACTTTGGACATATTTAAGCAGATTTCTTTACTTTCAGTTAGATGTGGAGGTGGGGAGGTTGCTTTTATTTATTTATTTATTTATTTATTTATTTTTTCAAATGCAATTAACACAGAATTTCAAAGCTTTAGGATGTTCACTGGTAGCTCTCCTCTCCACACCGCCACTAATTTCTGGATTCGACAAGCACCCGTACTTACTCATCTGAGGAGGCCTATTATCCACAAATGAAGCTTTAAAAAAATTAGAAAGCATTCCAAATACTATGCAGCACTTAACATCTTTTGGATACAAATATCCCAAAGCCCAGGATCAGGAAATCTGTACAATCTTCAGTGTCATTGAAAAATTCTGAACCTAAATACCTTCAGCCACATGCATCCTCCACTCTGCAGCTAGTCTTTATTTAACAACTACATTTCCTACCAGAAAAAGCTTTTTTTTTTGGTCTCTGTCTTTTGCAAACACACACAATTCTTGCAACTTCACTTATTCTGAGCAATGTCATTCACTGCAAGTGTTCTCTTTGTCTTTGACGGTGTCACTTTTGAAGTAAAATACTGGAAAATGGGATTATTTCTTCTATTCAACCACCAGGAACAGATCCTATGATTGCTTATCACAGAATAATACAGTATATGTATTTTCATCTGAAAAGACATTCCTCTTATACTTTTCTCAGTCCTTTTTTCCTTCTCCCGGAAGTGGAAAATACCAGTGTGCTAACTGTGCACACGTTTATTTGAAATATATAAAGAAACAAACCAGAAATTTGGAGTCACAATGACTTCAAACATAAAGTCAGACATCAAAGATTTCCTACAACCAAATGAAGCACAGGCTTTTAAGTGAATGTAAGTATAAACAATACAAACTGAAGTAAAGTTAAGACTTGGATTTAAACTTCTGCTTTAGGCTCATCACAAGAGCCCCTAGATTTTAATACTTAGTTATTTAATAAACTGGGGAATTTTACTCCCAAGCTTCATCTCTGTGCTGACTATTGCTGGAAATGTCAGCTCTAGGATACACACTGTACACTGAATTGCTATACTTGTTGAACTTTTAGAACTGTAGCAGGAAAAGAGATCAGAAAATATGCAAAAGGAGTTGAGTTGTTCAAGACTGTTTCCTTAAACAGTATTCATACTGTAATACAAGAGAAGAGGGAATTGTTTGAAGAAAGATTTTTTTATATATATATAGCGTCAAGGTAATTTTTTTCAGATGACACTCAAGGCTGATTATGTATGAAAGGCAAATTATTCTCTTATCCAACAGAGGATGGTCTTTGCAGATCAGAGTATCAACAGAGAACTGTGGTAAAATTCTTTATTTGTCAAAGACTACATTATAGATGGGCTGTAAATTAATGGATTTTGGTTCTAAATACAGACACTCTTCCCATTCACAGAAAATTAAACATTCCAGAAAGGAGAAATATCGAGGATTCACTTTCTTTCTAAAATTATCTGACAGCTCCACTGTTTAATGACATACAGCCTGTCATTCCTCAGGAAAACTGTGAAAGCCACAGCTGCCATGTCATCTGAAGCTTACTAATGCACTGTTCACATAATTAATAAAGCCATATGGATGGACTGGGCTTTATTGGAAACAACATCAGCATACACAAAAGCTTGCATCCTGTTCACTTATGATACATTGCTGATAGCTGTGACTAAGAAGACAAGAGTACATATTAACTATGTCTGTGCATCTGAGTCAAGGCTGTGTATGCTAATATGACATTTTCTTAACTTTTGACTTCCTAGCTCTTCATCCATAATATTTTTGTAACAGATTTTCAAAAGGAACTTGTTTATCTATAGCAAAACTAATGTCATTTCAGGGATAACTTGCAGGTGTTAATTATGATTTATTACTCGTCTGAGACTATACAGTATTAAGAGACTTTAGCTGTAAGTGTCTAGGACTACAGATACGAAGGAACGGTTTCTTTTTTTTGTACAACCAAAGCACACAGTTACATCATTTAGTTTATCAAGCCATGTCTGTGATTGTAGACCAGCCTCACAGATTCAACACACGTCTCTATTCAAATGTTAGTGCCATGCACTACCTACTTCTGTCATGAGTGTTTTTCATCTATAGTTTGACCAAAGGCTTTAAATTAACGCAGTACAAATGTGACCACTCTCAAAATGCCCATGTCTTTCCGCTGTTGCAGACAGCTTAGCAAGATTTCCTGGTATGGTCTGAGATCACTTTCCATCTCAAAACAAAATGCTGCTGCTAAGCTTATGTGAAGGAAAGGAGAAGTATCTCTACTAAGGTGTAAAGTTCCTTTTTTCACTTTGTAAAATTCACCAATCTTGTTACAATGGATAGTTCAGACTGCTTCATCTTTGAAGCAAAACCTGACATGCCAGCCACTGTCCTCACCATCCAATGCTCTAACGCTGGGTCAAAGGAAAAATATTCTCTTTTAAATTTCAGATTATGCTAAACCCAAATTGAAGAAAAAATAATAGCAGCTTAACTGAAGAGGAAGAGGCCCTTGTTAATGACATATTTTTATTTCTGCTTATCAGTTTGTGTCTCCATTCTGAGCAATGCATTTGCCCACATGCTGGATTGACTCTGCAGTGCTTCCCATAGATGTCCTGCCCGGCGGGGACAGGGCAAGGTGACCCGGTTGAGACAGGGCTGTAGGGCAGGAAGAGGCCATCTGCTGTCTTCCCACAAGTCTTTGTCAAGCTCCCTAAGAAGACATTTAATAAGGGTGAAAGCAACTGACAAGAACTTGTCTTTTTGCCTTTGGCTTTCCTCACCCTAGGGCAGCTCTTGAATTTACAAGGGCACCAGCTGCTGGAAAGGCCTTACAGAAAGGCAGAGCTGAAGAATGAAGCTTCCTAGAAGGTGAACACAGCTTTGGGTACAGCTGGGAAACAGACATATTGCTGAGCATACATCTAGATCACAAATTTGAAATACCAGGACTTTGATTTCCCTTGGAGGAACTCTTGACCCAGAGGGAAGGTCTTTGGCTGAACTACCAGCAACCCCCAAAACAATAATAAAAAAAATGTTCCCCCTGCCAAAGACCAAAAAAAAAAAAAGTTGAAACACTGAGGGGGTGAGGACTTCCCCAGCCTCTAATGGCTGGCAGCACAGTCCTGCCCCTATCCCCAACCCAAGATGAAGTTCAGGTAGCTCTGGCTGGCAAGAGGTACTATTAGAATGGACAAATGTCATGCCCTCTCTACTCTGTAGCACATCTTCACCTTCATATACAGGAAAAACCTGTGCCCAGCACAGCCCAAAATTTGATGAAAGTAACAAAAGTAGTTCTGAAGAGGTTGTGTTCGCTCACAGGATGCCTGCCAAGGCAGCGTGCAATCTGTGTGTCTCTTTTAATGCTCTTGACACCAGAGGAAAACGGAATGAGGGAAATTACATCTGAAATAGCAAATGTAGGGGTTTTGAGTCACCACCCAGAAGCATCTTTTTATAGATGAAAACTGCAATCGTTTTGACAAGTAAAGTGCCTTTTGTGTGTGTATGTGTGTGTGTGTGTGTATAATTTGACTTATCTGGGTTTGCTTTTTATAGATCTTTTTCCTGGCCACAATGTCAGTACTCTGTTTACTGCTTTTTCCAAGTAAGACATCATTTGTTTCCATTTGTAATTAAGACATTAAAAATTACAGCAGTGTTCAGTCATAAAAGCTGAATTCTGTTATATCCTCTACTAGTAGTTTGGTTTTTACAAACAATGGGATAGAGGTAGAAAACAAAAATATTTATTTATTGCATCACAGGAAATATGTTCTCCAGAAGTAAAATAACCATGAATTTCTAAATTCTGACTTTGTACTAGAGGTCACTTCAATTCAGGGTGGAATACGAAATGTTATTTGCTACTCTTTATTTATCTTTATTGCTAAAGAGTTTAATGTTTTCTACAAGTATTTCTGTGAAATATAACATGCGATTTGTTTTTGTGAACATTAGCACAAATAAAACTTGACAGAATTATATGTTTGCAATGGTAAAGTGAGCAAGGCCAAAAAGTAGTTAAGATCAAACCATATTCTCTTTAAAATTTAGTCCCTTTTGGAGGAAAAAGCTTACTGTTATATTACAGTTCCAACATGAAATACCACCTCTACCATGAAAATGCTCTTTTCAAATTGGGCAATAATTTGAAAACTCAGCTGTGGAGTATTTGCAATACTGTTAATGCTCTTATGTAAGTCAGCATTCATTCACCGAGAATAATGTAGAAGGAACAAGCAATCAAATTGTACAATTCACTGCTTTGCTAAGCTCATTATACTCAGTCTGATTACTTGTTATATAAGTGCAACATTTGTATTACCAATTATGAAAATATTTGACTAATTATGAGAATATAGTAACTGTGGTTTGAAAACCTATATGGCACACGTCTTCCAATCTTACTCCACTTTAGTTTTGTCCAGCTTCAGTTTTCAGACAGTTCTTGTTAAACTCTTAGATTTTTAGATTTTACAGTTCTCTGATGGATTGTAATATCCATTTGGCACCTTCCCCAGGAAGGGGATCAATCACCTCTCAGGCTCTTTCTGTTTACTTAAATGAATTGAGCTGCCTCACATTTTAAGACACTTTCTCTAGTTCTAGAATAAATTCTTCAACTCTTGTCTGACACCCTTCCTCCTCCCACCCAAAATTTTCAACTGTTTCTGGTCATGACATTCCTGTTCTCACATCAGGATCACCTGTTCCTGTTGCATCATACTGTGAGTGCATGGGCAGTTGCATGGCCTTCATGACCCACAGATACTTGTCAAGTCACCTCTTTCTTAAACGTAGACCACTATTTGGGAGGCAGTTGTATAACTGTGCATGTAGCTATATAAGAAGTGCCTTGGCTTGTGACCTCAGTTGCTGAGAATGACTGCATCTTTGTTTACAGTTCGCACCGGTCTTTGTGTCATCCACAAGTTCTGTGAGGGGTCATTTCTACTCACCTCCAGATCATTGGTTAAAATGTGGCTTTGTACCAATGTCTGTGAAAGTCCAATGAAATCACCCCTATCCATGATAATTTCTCATTGGCAACAGCTTTTTGACATCTGTTCAGTACATTAGAATGCCATAAGTTACTAAGTCAAACCCCTATAATAAATCACAGTACATCGTTTCTACCCGATTATATTCATCAACCAGATGTGTCATTACATCTGAGATTTAAATCAAATTTGTTGACAAGATATCTTTATAAAGTCATGCTGTCTGTAATTCATTACTTTCTTGTCCTTTAATTCTTTATTAATTTAATTTCATTGGCACTTTCTTGTTTTTGTCAGGGACAGGTGTCAGGCTAACCAGCATATAGTTACCTTGGACATTTTACTTGATGTTTTTAATAGGGAAAATATATTATATATTGCAACGATAACTAGCACTTCATCATTGCTTTTATTTTATTTTATCAGAATTTCCTCTGTTCCAAGATTTATTAAAAAAGCATCAGCAGACTATAGATGTCCTTATCTGTCTCTTTCAGGATTTCTGAATACATATTACTGCATCTACTTATTTAAAAATATTTATGCCGAGTACACATTTCTGCAGTCCTTCCATGTTATTAAAAGCCTGGAAAGTCTACTTCCAAAATAAAATACCTTATAGTACTTACAAATATAAGTCTGAAATAATTTTTGTACATTTTCTACCTTTTGGTGTACTATCAATAATTTTGCTGACTGTAGTTTAAGATGAGAATGTACCATACTTAGGATTTCTTTAATAACAGACATGCTAATCTGTTATTCTTATCCTCTTCCATTTTTTTCATACCTCCAAAACCCACAAATTTTTATTTACCTCAATCTTTATTTCCTTTTTTTGATTTTCAATATTTCACAACTTCTACTTGATATTAATTATCTATTTTTACTTTGTCTTATTTGTTTTATTCTGCTTTTCATCTGTGTTTTATGTCTGGTTTGGACAAACTGTCAGCTGAAGCTCTCTTCTACCCGATATCTGCTATAGTCAATAATGTTTCCTGAATAATCATTACGACACATTAACCCATTTCTAAGAGTTAATTTTTCATTTCCAGAACAATAATTATACAATATTTATATTGCCAAACATGTAACATCTGCATTCAAATTTAGCAACTATATTTTGTAAACATATTCCTTTTTTATTGTGCTCAAGGAAGCACATTATACATTTTGAACCATTCATATGTTCATGTAAGCAGTCATGCTAGCAAAACCTTACCGAATAAACTATGCTGGAAGGAAGGAACAAGCCTTGTGATTTAGGTCTGTGTAAGCATGTGCATTTCCTTATTGTGATCACTCTTTATAAGTGCCTGCTGTCATTTTCAAACTATTCCTAAGCCTGCTTCCTTACTAAAGTCTTTTACAATTTAATTAAATGGTTTTCTTCTTTGTCTTACTAATGCAGCCTTGTTGTAACTTCCATGAAGAATTTAAACTCTATACTGGCTATTGTCAGGATGACAGGCTGAGAAAGCTAGTTAATACCTTACTTCCAATTAAGGATAGTATTTTATTAAAAATGAAACTATTTCATTTATAATTAATATAAATGCTGAGCATGGAGACAAAATTATTTATAAAGAAATGTAACTACATCTTTGTTTTTTGAATGATTATGAACTTTTCTACTTGAGGCAGTATATAAAAATACAGTATTTTAATGGATTTGATTAGTTTTCTGTAGTTCCTATCCTTTCATTCTTTTAAATGTTAGTTGCCACCATCATGAGCTCTTTCCTTTCTGATTCTGTTTAATCCCAATGTTCTCTTCATTAAAAACAGAATTAAAGCCCTCATTAACCTCTGACCACTGCCCATGAAAACACATTCTCTCATTTCCTAACCCTATTTACTTATTTTCCCTTCTCTCTGTAAGTCCAAAAGGTCTATCTTGCCTCCTGCTCCTTTCTCCAAACCCACAACTTTGGATTCCTTCCTTCAATTATATCTTTAGCACTCTTTCATCGACTGACTTTTCAATTTCTCTCTTCTTTCAGTGTCCCAGTTCTTTTTTGTCCTTTCTCAAGATCCACCTACATTGACAATCAGGGCAAATCCTCTGCATACCTCTCACTGGATCTCAGATGGAATCATTTAGTAAATTAATATTTCATTATCTACATCATCACCTGAATACCTTAACACAGCTTTCCACATAGTTGCTTCTGATTCTTATTAGCCTTATTAGGATTTTATTTTATTTATTTATTTTTAAAAAGGCACTACAGGTAGGAAGGGAAAAAAAGAGAAAGGACTGGGGAATTGATTGTAATGAGGGAAGAATTTGTCTTCCAGAGACCTGTAGACAAGTTCATGAACATAGCAAAGTTTGTACAGATTTGGTGGTGAGATATGGAGCTGATCAGGATTTGAGATAGACCAGCAGCTGGGTTTGAACTGATAGAACTATAACATTGCCTTTGGGCTTCCAGAGATTAGAGAAGACTGAAGCTGTGTGCATATATAATGTCATACCTCTGAACTGAGCTTGAAGTATTAGCATAGGGAAATGTGGCTGTCACCCCTTCTCTGTGCTAAGCTCTGCCCTCTAGTGAAGAGGACAAGTACAGCTGCCTATTTCCTTCTAGATACAAATACTTATTACATGTGTTTACATAGATAGCACATATCAATTCTAGTAAAATATTGCCCTTAAGTCTATGGATGACAACAGAACAACATATTCAGGCATCCTCCCATTTGTGGAGGAGATTTATGGTCCTCAGCAGCATTTGTTCTCTTGTTCTTCTTTCTGGCTGTCTATGACCACACAGAAATCCATGATAGGACTGCAACTCTCCCACCAAAATCCTTGTAGGTCCCCGTTGGCATTTTTTGAGAATCTCTTTGAACAGACCACAGAAAACTACAAAATAATGTAACTGCAAGAGTAGGCTCTGAAATTTTTTAAACTGAGCCTTCACAAAGTACAGGGAAATTAAGGAGCAGCCTGCAGTAGTGGAGGGGTAAGCTGGATGGTATTTTCCAGATTTGATATTTCAGAGGCTCTGAAGTTTATTTTTGGGTGATTAAAACAAACAGCAAGTGTGAGAACTATGAGTGCTTACATGTTTTTCTTGATTTTGTAAGACATTTTGATGTACAAGGTTTACAGTCATATTTACCCATGATCACAAGTCATGTATCTCAGAACCAGCATAGCCAGAACTGTTACTAGTCTGGGATGGGACAGCATACTATAGAATATACTTTAAAACAAAAAGTGCTTGCCATGGCTATACCACAGTCCCATGCATGAGGGAATATACTAAGACTGGGAATGTGTCGCTGTACTTCATTAACTTGTCCCACATCTTAATCCAGATTGAACTAAACCCTGTGGCTGATTACTTTTTATCATCTATGCTAATTTGTGTGGCTCTCTAGTGTTGTGCCTTCAGAAACAGAATGTGATCCAGGAACTTGGATTTCCTCCCCACATGGCTATGCAAGGTCCACATAGCAAGCAGTGAGAATTAAGCAGGACAGGTTGTTTCACTTTTAATCAATTGCACAGGCACGCAGGACAGAAAATAATCCTTCTGCACACTTTTTTTTTTTAGAGAAATTAAAGCTTCCTAAAGGATGAAAAATATACACAGTTACCAACTGAATTTCAAGTATTATAATTATTCACAGTTATAAGCAAGCAATATGAAATATAATCTCCCTTAGTTTTAACAAGATCTAAACGTGAAAACAAGCTGGAACAGAAATTTGCTGCATAAAATGTGCTCTATAAGTTTCCTTCTGTTTTTTAAATACAGGCTTCTTAACAATACCCTATATTTCCTAATCAGAGGAGTGCAGTTTTCAGGCTAAACATTTTTATTTTCAGAGTTATCCTATTGATGTTTAAACAGCAAAATATAAATACTATAGTCTACCAATTCACCTGCCTGGAACTGTAAAATACACCTGAGACCAATGACGATTTGACCATCATCAAAAAATAGTAAAAAAGTAAAAACAAAATAAAGAACATCACTTTTTTTTCCATGTTGTTTCAGTTTTGAACAACTTGAAGCTATATAGAAGGCCCCCCAAACACGATTAATTGGTAAATTATTTTCATGTGCAATATACAAGTTTCAAAATTCTCCAATTTCAAGCTTGCTGGGCTGGGACCATAGTCCCGTTTAAAATTAACACACACATTTGTCACTTTACAAGTGATAACAATGAAAGCAGATTCTTGCAGACACTTGCAGATTCTGACTACATACCTTGAGAATTAACTTACTTACACAGACACTCTCTAAAGCATGCACATTAGGTCCCCACACAAATGCAACTAAACTTTTGTGCACTATCAATTTGTCCTCTAGGTAGAAATCAACATTTAGAAATAGGACAGATTAATGCTTTCCCCAGCTGCTTAAACTACTGGATTTTGCCCATGATGCTGTCTAAATTTAGTATCTTATTAAATTAAGTTTCTGAGAGGTGAAGTGACAGCTAGAAAGTCCTTGACACATTAGAAGTAGTGGCATACCAGGAAAAGAGCCGACAGCCCTAATGTTCTTGGGAATATGAGAATCTTTAATTTAGAGTCACCTTGCATGAGTTTGGTTTTGTTTGATGCCCTCAACTGAGAAAAGCTGCCCTCAATACTGCAATCTTGTTTTATTAAAAATCACTGTTTTCTGAGCTCAGTGTCAAACTGGGATTTTTTTAAGACATTTGAACACTTGTTTAGGAGCATTGCCCTAGTCTTTTATGCTGTCTTGTATACTAAAATGTCCATTATAAAACTGATATCATATGATTAGAAAGCTTCTGCTTATATATGCAATAAAGGTAGTACTGTGTTTCCATCATGAAGGACATGCAAATTTCTGCTTCAGAAAAAAAACCCTAAGTTCAAGATATGTTCCTTAAAGTTGATCTGTATTGCTGCAGATGTACACAACCTTGAAAACTCTGAGAAGAGATATGACACTACGAAAATTGATATTTAAAATTCGATATTCCTGATGTAATTAAAATGCTCTAAATCTGAGTTGCAAGGCAACTTTCAGCTATCCTCAAATGTATGGTTTTCCCCAGTTTTATCTTCAATCTCATTTTTATTTTCTTTTGTAATGAAGGACACAAATATTGTTTTTTGCAGTTTCTTCAGTTTTCAGGGTCACTTCAGAATCTTTTCTTTGCAAAAGATCTGTGCCCTAGTTTGAGGTCTCTCTCCCCCCATTTATTTCAGGTTTCAACGCTTGAAAGGTAAAATTGTCCTGTTAACTCAGTCCAAAAATGTGTGTGGGTAGAGGAGAATGAAATCAACATTGGTTTCATATTTTAGTCTTATCTGGGAGAAGGTTTAATAAAGATCTCTTTATAAAATCTTTGAAACACAGTTTAAAGTCAATTATCTATATGGCTTACACAGTGGACCTTTCTTATGTAATACAGTCAAAAACGACTATATAACACAGACAAAAAGTATAACTGTAGAGAGCATGGTAGGAGCGCTTTCTTGGTAATGCTGGAGTAATGAAAAGATGACCAAACTTGTGAATTATTTCCATTTACATTCCACACAATGTTTATACCTACTAAAATATTGCTATATGACATCCTTTGAAAAAGTTTAACAACACATGGCCAGTGTTCATAGTTACACGGAGCTGACAACTCCTGGACTGTGGGCCATGTGAACTAGTTATGAGCAAACATTCCTAGTATTGATCAGTGGAACTGAACACAAATATCATTGTTACAGAATCACAGAATTGTAGGGGTTGGAAGGGACCTTGAGAGATCATCGGGTCCAACCGCTCCCACCAAAGCAGGTTCCTTAGAGCAGGCTGCCCAGGTAGGCGTCCAGATGGGCCTTGAATATCTCCAGAGAAGGAGACTCCACAACTTCCCTGGGCAGCCTGTTCCAGTGCTCTGTCACCCTCACCGCAAAGAAGTTCTTTCGCATGTTGGTGCAGAACTTCCTGTGCTCCTTTTTGTGGCCATTACCCCTTATCCTGTCCCCACAAACCACTGAAAAGAGGTTGGCCAAATCCCTCTGTCTCCCACACTTCAGCTATTTATAAACATTGATAAGACCCCCTTCTCAGTCTTCTTTTCTCCAGGCTGAACAGACCCAGGTCTCTCAGCCTTTCCTCATAGGGAAGATGCTCCAGGCCCCATACCATCTTTGTGGCCCTCCGCTGGACTCTTTCCAGGAGATCCCTGTCTTTTTTGTACCGGGGAGCCCAGAACTGGACACAGTACTCCAGGTGAGGCCTGACCAGGGCAGAGTAGAGGGGGAGGATCACCTCCCTTGACCTGCTGGCCACGCTCCTTTTAATGCATGCCAGGATCCCATTGGCCCTGTTTGCCCTGGTGGCCACCATCATCTTACTGGCAAACAGGGAGTCTCACTCCAAAGGTTTGTCCTTCAAGATCAAATATGAGATTTTTTGGCAAGGTAACTTTACACTGCTATTGCCATCATTTATCTGTTTAGTGATAAGAAGATCCAATTTCCAGAATTTTCAGCATGGTACTCTTAACTGCATTTTTCACAAGGGATTAGAAAACAAATTTACTTTAAAAGCTGTTGAAGATCATTGTGCGTTCTAAGTATTCTGAAATCTTGTATACAGCAATTCTTTGGACTTTGGCACATGAGGAGGGAGCTGTACACCATCTATGACTGATACCATACTGTTAGGTGCATTGCTTACAAAGTGTTGCTACCAAAGGTAGCCAGAAAGAACAGGACCTCTTCCAAGGTGATCACAATTCAGCTTGCAGAAATATTCTGAGGTAAAAAATAAGCACAACAAGGGACAGATGAACTGCAGTAAGAAGAGGTAATTTAATAAGATAGTGTGGCTACAGGGAAACTTGTTAAGTGATTTTTTCCTTCTAATTTCTAATTTTAAGTCCTAAATTCTAATTTTAGGGGTGTCCAGTATAATGGGACCTGTCAGAGAAGATCTGATTTGGATTATTTTTCTTGTCTTTATTTTTCTCTAAGAAAAATATAGAGGTGACAGGAGTCTGAGAAGAATGACCAACTGAGATAGAGAGTCTGGGAGACTAGTAAGATTAGGTTGGTAAAAAGTGCAGAGACAACACAATGAAGAAATTTTAAAGTTACTCCCAGTGAGAAGGAAGAGAAGGAGAAACAAGTTAAAAACAGACACAGTGAAGCTGCATAACACACCGTAAATTCAGTCTTCTGCTCTTTATAAGGACAATGTTATCCATGTAACTGCTTTTTTGTTTTGTCATCTACAGCATACATGCTCCTATATGGTCAAGCTATTTGATCATTACTTAATTATAGTAAAAGCAAGATGAACTAAACAAAATTGAAGGCTTCTGACATAAGCACTGACCTGCACTGTTTGTTTACTTTTTCTAGCAGAATGGATGCACATCTGCCACTTCTTCCATAGGAAAGTTGCTTTGCAGGCTGACAGATTTGCTGATGACACCACTCTGCTGTATAGAACAAGCTTAGAAGATATCCTGCCAAAACCTGCAAAATACTTTATCACTGCTCCTTTTCGTTTTGCAGGTTTGCATATGCTGGACTTCAGTGATTTTTCTTTGGCATACATACTGCAAATTTAAAATCTTATAAAGGCTGTAAAAATGACTGCATCTTTTATACAAGGTTTACATATCTAAACTATTGATTAACTGAAGACTTGACATTTTTTAAAGAATTTTTGAAATGGTTTATCTCTAAGTGAAGGTGACAAATTATTCTCAGTTGAGTTTGGGATTTTTTATAGTAGATTTCCAATTTCATAGAGAATTTACAGGTCCCAGCAAGTGGCAAAAACCGTCCATCATTGTAAAGGGTCATTGCTGGTAGCTGTGAATTCATCTCTTTCAAATTAAATGTTTTGACATGGGCTAAAACCATGAGTGATGCTTTGCAATCACTGTAGTCTTGCATGGTTGAATCAGGCAGCATTTCCTAAGTGTCATGAACCTTGGCCCCAGCACAATAGGAAACAGACACTTTCTTCTTTTTCCTTTTGAATCAGTTATATTAAAAACGACTAAGACTTTCTCAAAGCAATCTAGCTATTTTCTTCCCAAATGGTGCACTAAGTTGTTAGCGTCTGACATGTCAAGAATGTGAAAAACATAAAAGCCTCACACTTTCACCAACACATTTAAGAAAAGCTGATGGAAAATATAGCTGGAGGGACTGGGTGGAGTAGACAGACCCTGTGTGACTCTGGCTGACTTTAATATCTAACAGATGGGGCTCCATATCACTAGGTACTTCAGCAATGGTTCTGAAAGAATATGCTTAATGCAGCCTTCAAGGCCTTTAATTTACTGTGTGCTTTTAAACGTGTTCAACTATAGCTGCCTTTGATTGCCTAGAGATATTTTCCATAGGTCTGAAGGGCTATCTTTTCATTTCCAACAGCTGTTTTTATAGCCACAAGCTCAACATGCACATAAATAATAAAGTAATAATAAATAATGATAATACTCTGAAGATGCACTGCAACACACACCTCTCTTTCAAAAGCTGAAGAACACCATGAAATTACCTCTCACACTACACTTAGTCATCAAAGCCTCCTACCACAGCTAGAGCCCTTAAAAGGTGAAGAATAAAAAGGGAGCCATTCTGGGGAATATGCCATTCTTCCTGCATCCCTTAAAAGAGATCTTTTTCACAGTATAAAGCTCTTGCTTCCCCATAGGATCAAAAGGTGCTGACTGCATGGTTGTAGATATCTGTTGATCTGAGGGGCACCAGCTAGAAATGAATACATTATTTGGCTTGGACTCCCCACTGAGCAGCTCTCTCTTTTCTGTGGTTTAGGATACCCCAAAACCTCAACCAGCTCTTGGGAATTTTCTAGTGCTCGCAGAACACCAAAACTTGTTTTAAGACAACCAATATAGAAGAGAAAAAGGCATTAGCTTTTCTCTACAAATGTTTGCCATGTCTCCAAATAGTAGCAATTAAGTGCTCTTCAAACCTGACAACTAATGTGACATGCAAAAAATCTGCTCTCACTAACATTAATCCAGAATCTGAACATGCAGTAAGTGACTTAGCTCTGATTCACATCTGTGGTCAGCTGGATTCTCAGATCATTGCAATGGTTACATATTTTGCCTTGAAAAATGTCAGAATATTTCCATTTAACAAGTATTTGTCGTATCTGTATTGTCATAAAATTGATTATTGCATCCTAAGGAAATAATAAAAATCAGTTTTTCATCCCCATCTGTCTGAAAACAGCAATATAGAGTTGGATTCTTCCACAAGATGGAAAACCTGATTTTCTTTTAGCATGATTCTTTATTAATGGACTCATTTACTCTCATCTGCTCTCTAAGGCTGATAGAAACTTTCTTTCAAGGCACAGTGTTGAAAAAGTTCTTTCATCCTAATTACATTGTGTCCTTACTTTTTTTTTTGTTGAACATATACATCTCTTTTTCACGCTCAATATCTTATCCTAGAAATAATCTTCCAGCTATTCAGATTGGTTTTCTGATGGAGTAAACTAGCACAACATCACTACTACTTCTAAAATAATAATAATAATAAAAAATACATGTGATTTTCCTTTGGCTGGTTTATAAGACTCTTTGTCATGATGTTGAGAGCCTCAAAAAATCCCAGACTAGTCACTTAGTGCTAAAAATGTTCCCCTCCCCGCCCCCCCCAACCTTCTCTAACTGTATGTAGAGTAGGTTTGAAGTCATTGTTAAAATAAGTCATCAACAGGATAATAAACTGAGCTCCTCATTTCTTCCCACCAGAGTCAACCTTCCTGACTGTATTCTTTTTCTGACGTACAGCTGGTGGCTGTATTAGTATTCTTGCAGTCTTTTTTTTTTTTTCAAAGGAGTAAGATGTATTTCATCCAACAAAGAAGCTTTTGCCCTAGAAAGGCTGATTGAAATGGTTTCACTAAAACCCATGTATGTTAAAAGACTTACTCATGAAGTCACTGTCTGTTTTTTCTAACTAAAATATTGAATGGCTATGTAATCACTGCAACTACTACTAGCAGGAATGGGAGTTTATCCTAAAGAGACAACCTTCCTCATTTCAGAATTGCATGCCTATATAGTTTCAAAGAAGTATCTATTAAATTCATACATATGCTGAGCTGAAGCCTATAAAAAGGGAGTAAGAATCTCCTAAACAACAAGACATCTCAGGTTCTGCAGCTCCTTTTTTAGGGCTTCCCTAGTGGTCAAGTCTACAGGAAATGAGCTTGGGAGATCAGTCACTGGTATTGTTGACAGATTAACTAAGAATTAATGAAGTTCTACTATATTGTGAAATGCTTAAAAAGGCATTTAAAGCTTAACTTGACCCAATGATACATACTTACTTACAATATGTATATTTTGTTCCACACAACTTGTTTTAAAGCATATGAGTAAGATAGCTATTCTGTTTTTTAATCCAACCTCTCTGTGGCACTGCAAGCTCAACATAAAACATCCTCGATGGTTTCTGAGTTGTTCAGAATGCCTAAGTATAAAACTGTTTTCTTTGTCTTTTTATCACAATAGCATCTTAAAAAAAAAAAAAAGACATGTCTATATAGCTTAGCAAAAGAAGTACTTGGCGGGGGTAGCAGGAACCCAAATTGTTATTTCCAGCTAATGCCTCCTTCTGATACAATCCCACTATTTTGATAGGAAGAATGTTATTCTGTCTAGAATAACCTGTCGTGCCCATTGCATTACAGCTGAGAAATTAAACTTTTTCTACTGCTGGAATCTAAACAGCTGTGATCTAGGTTGTCTAGGTATTACACACAGAAATAAAACACTTAGTATTGTACAACAGCCTATTACAGAGATAAAGTGGTGCAACCCTGATAAAGTTATAGAAAAGGAAAAGAAACATTATTTCATTGTGAGAGTGTTTTGTGGATAACAAGCAACAAAGCAACATTTATTTTGTGTGCTAATAATTAATGGACTGTGCAGACTGCAGCTTTGTATTTTTTTTCTATATCATCTCTAACTGTCCTTTTTCTTTACTGTGCAATCAATTCCTTCACTGAAATTCTCTTTCTCTTTCTTTTTTTTTCTCCTTCTAAGTTTTGCTTCCAGCATGTGGTTTTCTTCAGAAACCCATATTTTGACCAGCTTAAACAGTATTTTTACAAAGGTGCTGCAGTTGTTTTAAAGATGATTATACTGCACCATCCCACATCTAACCTGCACCTCAAACAATCCACACTTTTAAAAGTGGACCCTTGGACAAGTTGTACTTACAGAGAAGCTGTAGAGAAGTTACTGAGAGGGCTGTGTAGAGGGAGACAGTTCTGGGAGATCACGAGCTGTAAGGACATGGGAGAAGCATGAGAGAAGACAACCCTCACCGCTAAACTCCCATATGACTTACACTGCTGATGAATCACAGCTGTTTCTTATCTTTCCTTTTTTTTTTTTTCTTTTTTTTCTTCTTGTTCCTTGTTTTTAAGGAGATAGCACATGAGCAATGTTTATGAAAACAACACAATGGATTTTTGCTGATTGCAATGCTTTAGATGGATGTAAGAAGATAAGTTAAAATACATTTAAAATGTCTATTTCAAAGTATTAACTAGTGGATTTTGTAAATAGGCACGTAAAAGAGTGTGTATACTCTTTCTTGTTTCACTTGGCCTGGCTTCTGAGATAGATTGAGTGAGGCAGATTTATATTTTCAGATCTGAGGATAAATTCATTATTGCAGGGAAAATCCCAAATTTCTGAGGTGCCTTAGGAGTTTAGGTTTCAGATAAACACAAACAAGATAATCCAGAAAAAAAAGATCACACACATGGAACTATGAATATGAAATGAGGGAAAACCTGCCCCAGGATTGGAAGGCAAATACTTGAGAGTGCAGGGACCAACTGGGAAGGGTGTCTCTTCTCACACTGCGGCAACCCTGACCACTGCTGAGGAGCTGCATGAACGAAGGGCTGTGTGGTGCTTAGCTGCCGGCTGGGTTAAACCACAACGCCCTGGCATTCCTATCTAAATTAATAACAGTAACAACAGCTTCTGTCTTCTGTCTTGTCCATCTAACCAAAGACTGGCAGGTGACAGCTTAAGTGCAAAACCCGTTAAACTCATTCTATTGGACAATAAGGAAAAAATATTGATATTTTAATCTCTCCAAGAATATTCTGCTAACGTAGAACAGCATTAAAACACATGTGTTTTAATGCTGTTCTACGTTAGCAGAATATTTTTATTCCTAACAAATCATTGACTACTTCTTAATCCTGCTTGGTGCTCATTTCTAATACTTAGCTGCACCGATTATGATAGCTGCATAGCTTTCCCATCTGAATTCTCAGCACACCACTCTTAGTCATCTTGCATTTAGTACACCAAGCCAGCTTTCTCTACTTACATCATGATTGGAATTTAAAACCCAATTTTAATCTATTAATAATATCAGACATGTTTTTATAACAGACCTTTGTAAAATATTTAAGGCAATAGGAAGACTTGCTAACTCTTTATTCCTTCCAGGCCAGACTGTGCCCTAAACTAATCTTGCTGATAGTTGGGCATCATGTTTTATAATTAGATTGTACTTTTTGCAAGTCTACACTACACTAGTGATGGGAGAACCTTGCATGCTTCCTAAACATTCAGAAGTTATCTAAGATGTGCAGCTTTAATTTTGAGATTTCTTTTTCACAGATCTACAGCTCCTTTCTAATAATGTTTTAAGATAAGATGACCCTTTCATGAGTCATGTAATGAATAGGTAGCATTAAAAATAGGTAACCTTAAAGCTTTTAAAAATAATTTTGCTGATTCTTATGCATGTAATTAAGAGAGAAATACGTAAAGATCGTAAGAAGAAAGATCTTCACAAACTCAGTAGGCTTTACAAACATTTTAATCTCCACTTTAAGACGGATAAAATGAGGCATGGAGCATCTCAGTTTTTAAACAGGGGCACCTGAAACTGAACAACTGTATCCACTTTCATATTTCAGGGCTATGTGAATTAATATTTCCCAAAAGAAGATGTTCCTGCAATTAAGTCTCTGTTTGGGACAGTGAACAACTGCATTTTGGTTTCCACTTCTCTTGGAGACTTTTCCTTTCATGTTGCTATGCCACAGTTTCCAGTGTAACTGCTTTCCTGAGAAGTTTGGGGATAAGCCATCTAATGTGAAAAATGTTTCTATATGCCAAGATGACAAATGCCACCAAGAAGCTATTGACAAATATCTACTTATTTTAATAATGAATAATAGTATATTATTTTTCATGCTATCATTTGGATTTTAGTGACTATTTTAGACACTCAACTGAAAATATATCCCTCAGATATTTTTAAGATTTATATATTGACTGTAATAGAAGCACAACCTTTATAACAGGGCCTTTGTCTTAGAAACAAGACCACAATTACTCTTTAATAATGTTCCTTTTTTGATCTACAAATTCAAGATCTGAAAGTTTATACAAACACAGAAAAGAAGGATTGGTATGAACTCCTGATTTTAAAATACTAAATTATTCTATTAATTATTTCTATTAAAGTAATAATATTAAATGAACAATATCTTAGATGATGTAGCTTAGTATTCACACATTCTGAAGGAATATAATGCGTATACTATTTTATTCTTCTTTTGGTGTACTTGTCAAAATGGACAAAAAATGTATATATATTCATTCTTATCCCCAGGCAGCTCTAACTGTGGTATGAAAAAGAAATCACATATGGTAATAAGTATCAAAGAAATGCTACCATATAAACTTATCTCTTTATATTAAAATCCCTTTTCGATCTGGAAAGGAAGTAATAGAAAACCCAGCAAATAGTTTACAAACTTATGTGAGGCTTGAAAATATTTGTCATGTAAGCTCAGACACATCTATCATTAGAGGTCAGCAGTGAAAAAGAAAACAGATTCCCAGAAGCCCCAAAGAAAAATGTTCTTGAAACAGCAAGGTCACGCAGTCGTGTGTACTCAAGAAACAGAGAGGTCTATCACATCAAACAGTGACAATGTGTGTACTATTCAAACTTGAAGGAGGGTGGTGGTTAGCCTCAACATTGGAGTGCTGAACTTTTTCTGTCTAGATACATCTCGACGGCATTTTCCTCTTTTCATGCATGCTAAAGCCAAATCTAATTCCTTCCTTAGTTTGGCTGGGTCAGCTTTATCCTCATGGGAGGTAGCATAATTCCAGTGGCAAAACAATTTGCCCAGGAAAGCAAAAAAGAGTGTTCTGTGAAAAGAAAAAAACTCTGCTGCGTATGGAGGAGCCCACACAAGACCTACGTACCATTTAAGCCCTGCTTAAATCTTCATGCCAATTCATTCCAGTCCTGCTTAAATCTTCATGCCAGGTGAATTAAATAGACACATTACCAAAAGCATGAGAAAGCAATCACATAATTCAGAAGGGGAAAAACAGAAATTCTGAAGTATATTTTGTTATTATTCATATTAGTGTAGCATGTGTATAAGAATTGTGGACATCTTTGTGTACTTAATCAAAGGCCTGGTTCAGCTTCCCTCATTGGAAATTGCTGGGCTGCTATGCTGCGATCCACACGGCCTTGGCTTGCTGCCCCTGTGTTTAGACCTATGTGTCCACACTTATAGTGCAAACTCCTCAGCATCTCACTGAAGGACTGAGGCTCCTGGTCTACAGCTCATCTCTCTAACAAATGAACAGAGACTTCATAGAAGGTTCTGACTCAGTTAGTTTCTATTTAATACATAAAATGTATAAAAGCCTATGGATATTTGCTAGGAAGAAACTTTTTCAGTGTAATGGAACTCACTCTTGCATCTTTCAAGTTGAATGGTTCACCTTTGGTGAAATAGTCAGGAATTCCCCCACCTCAGTGGGGTCCCAAAGCAAATGACCTCTATTTCCATTGAGGAAAATGGTTGGAGATGTAGAACAGTCTTTGTGCTTTTATAACCTTCCACTTTTCCATGACACAAACTCCTGATCCACCTGACAGATTAATACATATCACTTATAGCCCACATCACTGCTGCTAAGCTAACTGTCTTGCCCAGAACCAACCGATGAATCACACTTCTGAATCAATCCTTCTCAGGGACAGAACACCTGAAAGCAAATTCTTGTTGCCACTCCTGTGCCCATGCTTCCTGGAACCCCAGGGTTCCCCACAATTAAAACAAGAAAAAAGATAACAGGAAAGTAGGAATATTCTCAGTTGCATGTGCAAAGAAATAATTCTCGACATCAGCCAGAACACATAAACTGACTGTAAACAGATCATCCAAGTCATCACCCTTGCCATAAGCCTTTTTTTTTTTGGTGGTATTCTTTTTTTTTTTTTTTTGACCGTGTGAATTCCAAGATAAATATCTCCCAAACATTTTTTTGGTGAGATCTCAGTCATGAGCAGACTCTTAATGACCACTTATGATTTCATATTGTATTTAAATGTTCGTATTCACTTTTTTTTATGTATTACATTTTTTTCCCATTTCTACCTGATTCATATTAAATAGCACTACCACTTCTGCTGTCAAACTGCCTTATTTTGACGACTCCTGCATCACGCATTTTTTTTTAATTGTCATAGACAACTATTGATAACATAAAATAACTATCGTATAGAGATATGTGAAACTACACCTTAACGTCTTGGCATCTGCATTAGGTGCCTGGCATTCATATTAGCATGGCGGTGTACAAAGCATGACACTGTTATATTACCTTAAGTAGTAAAGAAGATTAATGCTCTGTATCTCTGTATATCATCACACAGAAAATCAGATTTTAATCCTGCCTTCTGTGTGGGGCAAGAATATGTTCTCACTTCTTAGTGCTTCTATTCTAATTCTTACACATTTGCTGGATTGCTCTCAGTATTAATACTGCAACGCTTATATAAGATTTTCTCCCACAGAAAAACTATTTGTTCAACCTTCTCTCATTGTAAGAAATGTAATATACCTTCCTCTCACTTTCACCATCATACAACTTGTTTCTTCAAGCTGTTTCTCAGCTCATTGCCTTCTGAGCCTTCATTAAATCCTCAGCCTAGTCTTCCTCCTGACTGCTGGCATATTCCTCATTTTTCTTCAGAACCTCCTTCTCCTTTCTGTCTTTTTATAGCCTGTGCTGAAAATTGAATTGCCATTTTCATTCCCTTTGGCTTGTTGGGACCTTAGATTTTGCTGACTCTTCTCCTCAAAACTACTGTCCTTCCTTTGATTCCACAACTCTGTCCTCCCTGTGCTCTCTAGGAAAACTCTAGTTATACCTTCAGCCTGCACAACATCTTGAGCAATCTCATTACTCTTTTTAACTTTTTTCTTTTTTTTTTTTTTCCTTTTTGCAATAGTTCTAAGGACTTTGTCCTTAACTCTACTTTCCCCTCTTTGTACAATATATTTTGGGGTGATTTAATCTGTAGCCATATTTAATGTCACAATTCATATATCTACTTAATGTGTCCCATACTGCCTCTGCCATCCACGTTACATTTCTGATATTTCTCCAATGTCCCCTCTTGGATTCCGAGTCATGCCATGAAGTTAAATATATTTAAATTAGAGCTTGTTATTTTTCTCTCTACTGTATCTCCTCACTCCTGTGGGCAAAAGAACTATCCTTAGATGTGTAACTTGGTACTCACTGTTCATTTTTATGGCTTTCATTTCTTTGTGGTGCTTTGAAGTGTTTTTCTTATCTGTACACATATCTTGAAATGTTTGGGGAGAGCTGTGTTGGCTTGTGCTCAGGTTAATCAAAACATAATTTTTTTTTTCCTGCTTCCATTCAGATTGCTGCTGCAGAGATCATCCACCTAACCAGTGCCTTTAATTATGTCACTCTCCCTCTGCATCCTCCTTCACCTCTTTATTCTTTACCATATTTAGCAGAAGCTATTTGCCATCTCTTCCAAGACCTTTCACAGACTATTCTTTCTTTACATAACATTTGTCATTCACCAACACAGAATATTGATTCCCATTCCTATCTGTGCACTGTGATAATGTCAGCCTCAATCATCCAATCATCTTATTGCTTTCTACCTTTGTGCCCTTCCTGCTCAAAAAAGCTCCCTATAAATAGCCACACAGACTTTTTTTCTCCCGTTTCACATCCTTGACAGTGAAACATCTGTGCGCTCTAATGTCTACCTACAAAAATAGTTGAGAGCAATTAGGACACTCATCTGCTGAGACTCCTGCTAGTTGTCCTGTTGCGTTATTTCCCATGTATCCTCACTTCTCTAGCTCCATCTGTTGTCTTATGTCTTATCCTTTTTTGTTGTTGTTTTGTTACGTTGATTCTTATTAGAATGGGATGTATTCTTTGACTAGTACATATAAATTTCATGGCACAAAAAACTGCATATGTCTGACTACAGGTGTAAGTTGGTATACTTGAGATCAGAGGAGAAGCAGAGAGAGATTAATAAAGTTAACAGAGTTTCCAACTCAGTATATCTATTTATATCTTTATTACTGTTCCTTAACATATAAAACTCCTTTCAAAACAACTTGAAATTGCAACTGCTCCAGAAAGACTTAAATTTATATATCTAGATATATCTATATATGTTTATAAATAAGACAAATCTGACCAAGCAAAAAAAACCACCAACCAAAACATACCATTCTTTGTTTCCTTCCCCATCCATTCTCACAAAATCCTACCAAAGATACAAAGTCCATATTAGCAACAATCCAAAATGGATTTATTCCAATAGTACTGCCTTGGCAATTGCCTGTCAGTATCATTAGCAAGCCTATAGGAGACATTGTTTAAAATCTATAGCTGTATACTGAGAGAAATCAAAAGCTTTCCAAAGCACGTTGATACACTCCAGTTCTTTGCCCTAAATGACAACAACGAGATGCCCAGGATACTTTCTGAGCAGACAACAGAACAAAAAGCACACAGCTCTGTAATTGGGTGTAAATCCTTTGGCTGAATGAAAGGCTATAATGGAGACCAAAAATGGAGTTTGGAAATCCAGAGCTTCACATTGTCAATGCTACACATTATAACCAAGAACGTTAGGGAGTCTATTATATAGCGGCAACCACACGCCCACACAATAAAAGCAGTGTGCTCATGTTGTCTTTCCTTTGTAAAGCTTTTTGGAAAAAATGATAATAATAAAAACATATAGAGCAATTTTGAGTCAGGATTTCAAAGACTGCAAAATCATTATCTGACACAGGGAGAGCTATCATATGGAAAATGACTACCTTCAGTATTACCTTGAATGCTTGGAATGCTTTATAGAAAAATGAGAAACATTTTTTTTTCTTATTACTAAGCTTTCAGAAAAATTGTACATGTGCAGTATCATTCTAGTAGAAAGAGCAGCACTTAGCTCCATGGTGCACCAGGCACTCAGATGCCCAAGTGATAAACGCTATCAGCCATTTGCAGGAAGTCCAGCCAGTCCGACTGACTGTTGGGAACTTCTGATAATGTCTTCACAATTTAGAAAGGTCCTTTCATTTTCATCACCTTTTTGAGGAAGGAAGACTGAAATTTTAATTAAAAATAAAAAAGAAATGCAAAACGACCTTTCAGCACTAAAACACTAGTTAGCGAGACTTTATCTAGCTGTGCTTCCTCCTGTCTTTGAAATCCTGGCATGTTACCAGGTCGATATGACTCTTAATTACTGCAAAACAGTAGCCTGCCTATCTGCTGCACACAGCATCTGCTTAAAAATGAGCAAGCTGCCCTAGCAATTCGCAATGTCTACACCTGAAGAAATTATTTGTTTTCTTCTCCTGCGTTTGATTTAAATTATACTGGTGAGACTTAGTGACAGTAAACGTATGGAATAGGTCTTTGGCTCCACATTTTAAGTGGGGGCCTTGCCCCTTTTTAATTCAAGTTGCAGTTTCTTAGTACTGCAAAATTGTCTTCATAAAGCACTCTGGCAAGCCACAGTGTCATTTCAGTATTGGCCCACATTTTGGAGCTTTTTAAAGCATTTGCTACAACTTGCTTTCGAGCCATGAAGACTGAACAAGTACCAGAAAGAAAAAAAAAAAAAAAAGGCAAGCATAAAAAAAGCATCAGACCTGTCACAGTTTTGCAATTTTTTTTCTTTTTCTTTTCTTTTTTTCTTTTTTTTCTTTTTTTTCTTTTTCTTTTTCTTTTTCTTTTTCTTTTTCTTTTTCTTTTTCTTTTTCTTTTTCTTTTTCTTTTTCTTTTTCTTTTTCTTTTTCTTTTTCTTTTTCTTTTTCTTTTTCTTTTTCTTTTTCTTTTTCTTTTCTTTTTCTTTCTTTTTCTTTTTCTTTTCTCTTTTCTTTTTCCTTTTTTTAATTTGTGTGTGTGTGTGTGTGTGTATAGTAGTAGAGAAATGTCTATATAACCTATACCTTATTTGTTTCCACCACATAACCTTTGGAAAATTATTTACAGTCCAGATTTTTCTTTTTTCCTCTAAGGCAGAAGCTACAGAGCAGGTAGAATAAGAATGTCAACCTCAGTCTGTGAAGAGAGCCAAATTACATAAATGATGAGTCACAGATGAACTTACAAAATCAGGGTCTTAGACTACTTGCTATTTTGGTAGATCTTTTACTTATGATAATACGGTGCTAGAGAAAAAAAAAAGGATAAAAAGGATAAAAGAGTAGGAGAGTAGTATTCATGCCAGACCCGGCAAATTATAACCACTTCTGATTCTTGTTTTCACAAACTGTTATGGGTTTACAGTTAGCTAAACTAATGTATCATTTTCTTCTTAAAGAGGTGGTATGCTGCTTTTTGAAGAGTGAAAGGAAGCTGACAGGAGCAAGGGAGTGTTTAGGACAGTGCAGCACAGAGCACTGTCTTCACTATAACACCCCTGCATCCTGCTCAGATATCTGCAGGGTTCAGCCTTCAGCTGGTATTGAGTTCTCAGAAGGACATTGTTTCTGAGCTTTTTAAAGAAACCAAAGTCCTTTCCGGAGTTTCTGGAAAACTGATAAATATTTTATATATTTTCATATGGAAAGTTGCATGCTGCTTAGCAGGTCTGAGATTTCAATGCTGCCCTGCATTTAAGGAGCCAGATCTTCAGCTGGTGTAAACTGATATAGATGTTTTGTTTTCAGTGAGGCAAAACCAATTTACATCAACTGGGAATCGAAACTACAGCTGGTAAAGCATTTTTGGATCCTGGATACATAATTAATAAATAATAATATTCATTTAGCAAATAGCTTCTGTAGATAATTAATAACTGAAACATTTACTAATTCTTCATCTGCCAAGTGGAAAAAAAATCTATTTCAGTTCTATACCTAATATTCAACTAGTTTCAAACAAAAATACTTCTCCTTGAATAAACTTCTTAATTTATTTTTGCTAAGGCTCTTTGAAAAATTGTTTTAAGATGCTCTGCTAAACAGGATCTAGGAGAGTAAATTAAAGCTCTAAATGGTGGATACTTTTAAATACAATTTTTCTTCTTCCTGCTCATGTGTACCCCTCTGTGATTATATGGTTGTTGACATTTTCCATGAGACATGTAGAAGTCAGGGTGAGTGCTGCTTTATACAATTAAATAGAAAGACCACGTGATATCACTTCCTCATTCAATTCACCAGAAAATCCAAGCTGCATAGTGAGTAAAGATAAAATGCAGAGCACCAAACCTGAACAGGTTTGCAGGCACCAGCAGAATGGAAAGACTGTTTTTGAACTCATGAACAAGATGCAAATGCACATATCTTTTGATTCACAGCATTGAAAGAAAAAAAAATAAAAAGGGCAGTCTCTGTGAGTTGGCAATGTGTAAGGTACTGTGAAAAGTGCATTCTTGCTGAATGGATCAAATCATAAGCAAGGATGAACTTCTCTCACAATTAATTACATATATGAACCAACTGCAGATATATGCATTTTTGCTTTATCACAGATGCTGCAGCTTCATATTAACCAAACACAGACTTCTTTTAGGACTATGAGCTGATTTAGCCATTTATTTATTTTGCAGTTCCAATGGCAGAGTAGAAGTTCTTATCTGATTTGCATGCACAGGATAATGTAGCATATGCTTTCCTATTACTGAATGGTTAATGACTTTCTAAATCAGTCTGAGGGCCTAAGGCAAAGACCGGATGGTTAGTACATTTGACCAGTCATTAAACTGTCTCTTGCTGGAAAGAAAACCCTCTTAGCCAAAATGATACTTGGGTTTTACATTAGCAGTCTATTCAAGTCTTATCCCAAAGTTTTCATCCAATAAATAGGTTCTGATTAACTTTACAAAAATCTGACAAAGAGGTGGGGAATCCTCTTTTTACCTTGTTGCAAGAAGAAGACATGTCCTGAAATCTAAACTACACTCCAAACAGTCTTGTATTGGAAAAAAAAAAAGTAAAAAAGTACAAAAAAAAAACAGGGAAATAAAAAATCCAAAAACAACCAACCAAACAAAAAACACCAAAAAAGAACATTCTAGTTCAACAGTATAAGTTCAAATCATAATGCCTTTTCTTTCTCTGGAGAAGCATTCTTTGGCAGTGCAACCTGATATGAAGAGATTTCAAAAGTCCAACTTTGGTCCAGGAGAAACAATGTCTGCACTATTAATGTTTCAGGGGGGTTGTTTCAGACCAGTTCTAGTCTGTCTTACACACTGAATGCTCATTAGCAGGAGAAATGCATTATATGAACTCCTGGACCTCATTGTTCCGTTTAATTTCTTGAGGAAGAAAGGCCAGTTGATGTGCCCTGAGATCATGCTACAATGTGAATCCAAGTGCAGTGAGCTGGAATAATTGAGAAATTTGCTTCAAAAGTGCTCTTCTGAGATGAAAATGCGAAGGCCAACACACATTCTGCTATTCTGTGGTATTGTGATTTTTAAACAACGTTATTTCCAATCTGAAGTTTGTCATTTCTGATGGAAATAAGAATTCTCTTCCCCCCGTTCCTTCCCACTATTTTGCATCCTGTTGTTTTGTGGAAAGTTTTGAACTGGCCAACTAGTGAACTAAATGAAAGAGAATGTACATTTCTCTATCAATGTGATATTTTAAATATTTACCCTTTCAAATCTTTCTGATATGAAAAAAAAAAAAGAAAAAAAAAAGAAAAAAAAGAAAAAAAAAAGATGGGGACATGGAAAAGTATTAAGCTCTTTACCCAAAGCACCTTGGAATCTGAAAGGAAAACATCCTCATCAATATCTTCTGATTCTGGATTAATTTTTTTTTTTTCCAAATAGTTCTGTATCTACATGAGCTAGGGGACTTAAATTAGCCCAAATTTAGAATTTGAAAGCATTCACAAACATAACTTTCCCCTCACTTACTACACAGTTATCAGTGATAAAACAGATACTGATGCAGTATCCACTGTTTAGTCCAGACTCAAAGATTAGGTCTTAATTTTCACTTAATTCCTGTCAGTTACAAACAATTTATTGTCTATTTTCTTTTTCACAGCTATTATATGAGACAATTATATTTCTGTTGTTCTGCTAAAACCCACATTGTTGCATAGTCAATGTGTGAAATGGCTTGCACAGGAGCACTGCAAAGAGGTGTCGAGCAATGGCCCACATCAGTTGCCTCAGAAGAGAGAGAAAGAAGAGACTTCCCATAATCCACTTTCTCGTGGCTGTAACCAATGTATGTTCTGCCTGGTTTTGGCTTCTGATCCTGGCGTTAAATCTTTTTAGAAGTTTTTGAAAGCAAACTCAGAGAAATCTTTCCTGATGCTATCACTTTTTCTTCAAAGAAAATGTGCAATCTCTTTGGTAAAGAGACAGATTAATTATCTGAAAGTTTGTGAATATCTCTTCATATATATCTATTCACCAGTCCTGTGTTTTATTTTTGATTTACTTTCTTTTCTCTCCCAGTGATTGTTAAGCATCAGGGTGCTGCCTGGTCTATATCAGTAGTTTCACTGAAGTCCCTGCAGTTCTGCCAGATGTTACCTTCCCGGAATCAGACGCTTCACTCCTTAAATTCCCGACAAAGAGCTGGAACTCCAGGTTGCACGGCAAAGGCAGCTCACAGGGATGTATTTAAAAGCTTTTCTTTCTCAAGGCTGAGTGTAGATCTCATAAGCACGAATGTTACTGCTATGTTGGCCTCCCTCACTGTTTACCAAAGATGACTAAAACATCTTTGGACTTTTAAGGCCTGCAAAAAAAACTTTGCTCAAAGCTCTAAACTGCTTTGCATGTCGCGTTCTTACTAATTGCTTTTGACGGATAACAATGGGGAAGTCCATAGCAGAAATACTCTTATTCAAGAAAAGGACAGGAATTATTCTGCTTCCTCAACTATCTGAAAATAAGAAGACAACAGGGAATGTAGGTCTTTCTCCTTATGTACCCAGCTCTGCACTGCAGGCTCAAGGTTTCTACACCTATAGAGGGGTTTTTGTTTGAAAAAAAAAATCTAAGCAAAAACTAGATTATCAATCACACGCCATCTTAACTATAGGTGTATGATACAGGGACAGACAGCTGTTTGGAAACTTTTTTGGCATGAAACCCTACTATTTGTGGCACCACTTGATGCTCCTAGATGGATGATCTCTTGGCTGACTCTGAGCCTGAGTGGAGCTGTGCCATCTGAACACATGTGCCATCTAAATTACTTGGCCAGTATCATTAGGGGTTCAGTGCCAAGTGACCGTAGGTTTAGACAGGCAGCATACATAATATTGTAAATGCTGGCTCCTCTGTAAAAAAATCCTCTCCTCTCTGACAATGCTGAAAAATTGTCTTTACATGTCAACCAACATGTGAATGCACCTGTTGGTGCTTACAGAAACCCTCCACCCCACAGCCAAATGCTCATAACAATAAATGACCATTCAAATGGTGTTAAGTAAGACAGGTCCTCATCTATGTAGGAAATTATGAAAAAAACCCACCCTTTATTTAGATATTATGAGAATAAGTAGACGTCTTAAAAAGTGAAAGGTGTCCAGGGACTTCTTAATACAATCACAAAGTCTCTTGCAATATGTCTGACCTCATTGTGACAAGTCCAATTAAATTAAACAGATTTTTCAAAACACTGCAGTAGGATATCAACACAGCATTAAGCTGGCCACACCTATCATGCTGTCTACCTGTGCTTATATCTGTATTTTCTGGCAAAATCCTGACAGCTATCCCATTACACTTCATTTGTAGATAAACTGTCCAGAAGAGATGTGAAATTGCCAAAAAATTCAGAAAATGTTTGACTGCACAGAGTACTGATGGGAAGAAATTCTGGCCAAATGGCTTATGCAGGCACAGTTCTGGGAGTTTTTATTTTTTTTATTTTTTCTCTACAAAATAATTAACTTATTAAGTCACTCACTGGAAGGCAACCAAATACCAATCCCTAGCTTTCAGTGAGGACTCAGCAAAGCTAATTAGTGCGGTTACTATCACTGTGTAACCTATGTTGTATCTGACAGGTCTGTATGTAGATGCACATTTGCAAGAAGAAACTGGTATGTATGCATGTGGGTTTGTGATAGAGGAGTATGGTAAAACATTAGAACATCAGCATCAAAGGAGTGCTTAAACTTACAATATAGAAAAGAGCTGCACTGCTAGAAATCCTGCCCCTTTACCTCCTCATCAAAGACAGACACACCCACCTTTGGGTGATTTACAAGCTCAGTCAACTGAGCTGTAAATAAAACGGTGCTTTTGAGCTTGTTCTTCTTGGATATGAGATAAAAGTTACTAATTAATGATCAATAAGCTGATTTTTTGAGGGACTTCTTCAGGAAGAGGACAGGTCTGCATCAATGAAAATGACATAAAAACAACCTCCCCCCCAAAAAAAGATTTTTTCTTTTTCCTAAGAAGCTCATTGGAGAACAAGAAAACAGACAAGCTCGTTGGCTTTAAATCAATGGTAGTATTAAAAAATTAAATAGCTAAAGAGAAATCTCTCCCAGTTTTCATTACTGAAGGAAGCAGCTGAGGACTTACTGACCCATGCCACTGGCATCACACATTTCGAGAGTGCTGGAGACAAAGCAGAATTACTGTGACTTCAGCACACTTCCTTCTGACTCTTACTGGGATGTGCTATAATAGCAACGAAATTAACTCAATTTAGAGTTGTGTATCACAATTTGTCACACACAAAATTAGCCAAAAGAAAAAAAAAAAAACATATATCAGCTTACATGTTATTAACCAAAAAACTACTGGGTGAGCTAAGGTGAACTTCGGTTTAATACAAACCAGCATACGTTACCCTACTTCAACAGTGAGACACTCAAGGAAGCAAGAGGATATCTTAATTAACTTAGATGATACTAAACAGCTTTTCCCTGAGGAAAAGCCAAAAGCACTTAATATTCCAATGCAGTTAATTTCCAGATAGAAGTAAGCATTCTTTTTCTTTTTGAAAACACCATGTACAGTTTTTAAGAATTAAAAAAATAAAAATAAAAATAAACAAGCAATTCTGATTTTGTTAGGAAGGATTTTGAGTCATACCTGCTGATATAAACAGCATTATTTGCATCCAGACACATAAAAGTAGGTAAAGGACTGATCACCAGATATTCTTTTATCCACATCAAATTCACATGGAGTTTATTTTCTGCTTATTGGCAGAACTTAAATATTACTGCAATTGCAGATATATTTTTCAACTCACAACAATACAGTTTCAAGCTATTCTCTTCCATTCCTTTAGTTTTTTTATATACTGATCAATACCACAGTTTCTGAGTACCTTTCAGCAGTTCAAGGAACAGCTAATGTTTTGTACGTGTGTTTGTTTCCTAGAGTATCCCCATAGGGAGCAGGGTACATGGTCTGATTCTAGTAGGGATTTTTGTTTTGCTGTTTATACTAACAGAGATTTATATATGTGGCAGAGGAAACAAGGTCAGAGACCTGTCCCTCTGCAGGAATGGTATGCAGTATGATAGCTGCTTATTTCTGCTAAAATGAGCAGCAGAGAAATAAGATTTTTAGAAGTGAAAAATGCAAAAATACCTTAATTTGCTTATATACACACTCACACATGTGTGTGCATGTACACACACGTATGTATATACTGTATATATGAAAAAAATGCTGTCTTTGAAACATCCATGGTAGAATCATTTCCTAAGATGAGAATGCTTCACATCCTTAGCTCATCACCTCAATACTTTACGTTTTTATCTTCTAAGGAAGGAAGGAACATTTACAGGCAAGTAAAAAAGCTGCTTTGTTTCTGTCTGGGCTCTGTATGTTTTGCTATGAACTAAATAATAATCACCATAAAGAAAAAATGTTCACCTAGAAAGAAATAATGCAACATGGGAAGACAGGTGCTGTAGAACCAAAATCATTTAGGAACATAGAACACATTCAGGCTCAGGAAGATTCATGCTCCTAAATCTCTTGCACACTTTTAAAAATCACCTGCAGTTTTGGTTTTATCCTCTCAGAGTCACCCAGGCAATTCCACTCACTGCAATGGAACAATTTGTGGATCACAGCAGAGTACATGAGAGGAGTGTAATGCCCTTCTTCTCTATATGACAGAAGAACTTCATTTTTTTTTTTTTTCCAAAGCGGAGGCTGTAATTTAAATGCTTAGAATCAGAAATGGGAGAATAGAACCTCTGAAGCTTTGAACAAGCTTCTTAATCTTGCAATTCCAGCCTTTCCATCTGTGAAAACTGGGGATAATACTTCCTTGCACTGTAACAAAGAGACAATAATGAGAGTGCTTGATGCCTTCTGCCATGGGTCAGATGTCTACTGCCTTGGCCAAGAAAATAAAAGAGATTTCTTACCAACAGTTGGGCTCATAATGCACAAATGTCCTTCTGTAATTCAAATATACACATATTCATAATGCAGGTTGAATACAAGTACTGCTTTTGTGGTATAAAAACATTACATTAGCAGACACTTGATCTTGCTGTTCCTTTCAAATTCTAGGGGTGAGATGTAATTGGTTTCAAAATTTTGGGGGATGAATATCTCATATTTGTCTCGTAAGGATTACTTATACTGAGTTATACTTGGACTGCACTGGTGTGAAATGTATTTACTAGCTTCTAACTCAAAGCAGATTCTTGTGTTTCTTCAGATTGTGAAGTCATGTATCTGGCCTCACAGTTTATCTCCTACACCACCTATAGCAAACCAAACCAAACCAAACCAAACCAACCAACCAAACAACAGCAACAATAACAACAGCCAAAACCACCTTTCATGCTCTGTTGGCTTTTGATCTTGCATTGCAGCTTTGCCACACCTTAGCACTGTCTGATTGGTACATCCCTTTGACAGATTTCTACTTAGGCATCATAAACAAAGTGTAACCTAAGATGTAAAACAACAGTGAAAAGAGAGACCCGTTACAGAGACACGTTAGCTCACCAGTTATTGCCAAGGAGCTGGATATTTGGATAGCCCTCTTTCTTCCAAAGTGGTAAACACAGTTCATTGCCTCTGACAAGGAGGCAATTTCCTGCATGTTCTTTCTGACAACATCATGGGAGCAGAAGCCTTGTGTCCCCCTCCCAGAGCTGGAAAAAACTGTAGGGTAAATACCTCAGCCTTCTCATGGTAAGGAAGCAGGGCACTGTACATCTATACTGAGTTAAACTACAGCAAAGCTGACCGGTATCTGCTGTGTGCCAGCACTGAAATCTTTAGCATACTGGAAAATCCTCACTGTCATGAAACACATTCATTGACTTTTATATTAAATACCAAAGTGAACTTTGCTTTCTAGTGTGTATTTGTCTCACCATTTAGTTTAGTATTTATATTGTCTTTTTTTTTTTTCTTTTCTGTATTTGAGTTGCCAACACATTTCCACTAAGAATCAGAGACCTTGCCAGAGTGACTGATTTAAGTCTAATTTGTTCTCAGAGTGTGTGGGACAAAGCCATGACATAGAATTACCAGTATCACGAAGCACTTCATTATTTTTCAGTTACTGAAACACTTCAGAAATAACTCCTTACTAATAGATGTATGAAGGCTGCCTAAATCACCATCTCTATCAATTATCTCAGAGCTTGAAGAAGGTGAAACTTTGTATCTTCATAATTCATAAACTTTTGCAGGCTTCCTACCAAAGCTCAAGATGACAGAATGGAAGATATTTTGAAACCTCAGATATTTTAAAGATCCTGTACCCCTGAACTCAAACTTTTTAAAAGAGGAAAAAAAAACTTTCTGTTTAGGTGCAAATGAAGCAGTGAAGTGGGAGCAGAAGAGCAGGAAATCATTCTACCAGCAGAAGCTGCTGCCTTTCTTTCGGTACTCTTGTGAATTTTATAATTCAATAACTTTCACTATATTAGTGAATCATCATTCCACTATTTATTAAATTCCTTTGTAGTCACAAAATCCTATCAAGGGTCTCCTTTCATTTTAAATCTATCTGTCAGGTTTCCTTCCTTGTCCCCATAGACCACTTTTATGATAATAATGCTGAGAAGTCTACATCAAGTTGGATATAAAGAAAATGGAGCAATCCTTGAAATCAAGCAGAGTTCATCCTTGTTAAATTGCAATAACCTACTGTACACTTCAGCTGAATACTGTTTGTAATATCTTCCCTTGAGTACTGCAGTACTGCTGGAAACCAGTATGTGAGCAAATTGAACAGAAAATAATGTAATATTTCTTTCAGCTCTACCTTCTACTGTTATAAGGCAGTGTCTTTAGATATTTGCACAAATGTGCAAATACTCTAGAGTTTCCCAGCTTACTGATATCTAATTGATGATAAAATTAAAATTTCTATGAAGATATTTATTTAACTAGAGTGACTTATCTGACACAGTACAAGAAATTGAAATTCTTGTTTGTCTTTTTAATTTAGTGCTTTGAAAGTCAAATTTTGCAAGGAATCTGGGCCTTGTTGCCAAATAAAGAATTTAGCCACAGGATGTGATGTCAAAATTGCTTATGGCACTAGCAGACAGAAGGAAGGCAGATTAGCATTAACTTGACACTGCCCTGATGAAGACTTTCCATATGCCACTGGAGAGATCAGTTAAGAACAAATGTTTAAAGATTTTTGACCCCCAAAGTATGCAGCAAGTTATCTTTCCTAATACATTCAGACATCTAATTCTGAGAGAAGATCCCATAATCTCTGCTTTTGTAAGACAGGGACAAGAGCAGCCCCATACTTCCCAAAGATGCACATAAGCATAAATTCCTTAAGGATCACGTGGAGCTCTGATACATAGACGGTACAGCTTCAGTAACTATAAATGATAGAAAACTACTCTTAATTTATCTTCAGGAAAGCTGTCCGAAAAAAAGCCATGTCTCCACTGGAGTAAAACTGGTGAAGCTGAAGAAAGAATCTCACTCACAGCACCTGTATGGAGTATCAGCTCACCCACCTGACTGGACTCCTGTGAGGTGGCAATGCTTTTATACTGCAGTTGTTACAATAATACACTATTTCAGTGAAAATGATTCCCATAAATGACAGCAAACTTTACTTCCCCATAAGATGAAGTCCATAAACTGGTAACTGTCTTCAGTTTTCTTCTTTCACTTTATAGAACAGTGTAGGCAAGGGCACCTAATTGCTACTGCACTAGTTTAAAAAAAAGAAGCAATTCCTCCTCTCCTAGATATAACAGAGGGAAAGGAATGGTGGTCTTCTCCAGAGATCTAGGATAAGGAATGAGGACTCTTTCAAAAACTGCTTTGCTGGGGCTTTGAAGATGTGCCAAAATTAAGATTGTGCCAACTTAAGAAAAAATATTTTCCAGCCTTCTTACATAGCAGGATGGAAAACCTATTAAAAAATACCTTCTCACTGTACTACTTCTGTCCACAAAACTCCTGTACATCTGGCCACCTTTCCTCCTTTCCTGAATTTTCCCTTCCTTTCCAACAATCTCCACAACAGGGGCAGGTGCTAAGAAGTACAAAAAAGAAGAAATATTTGGTGCCTGTAAAAGGTCAAAAATTATAATGGCTCTTCAAGTAATGACATGGTAAGTAGAATTAAATGATGTTAAAATAAAAAACAGAGTTTTTTTGGTTTCTTTCCTGGCTTGCAAACTCACTATTAGTAAACCTAATGAGATGTGAAAAATTCTTCTTAAGTCTGCAAGCTAACTCCTGCTTTTGTAATTGTCATCTGAGGACTCTGTTCAACACAGACATATGAAAAGGCAGGCTCTTCTAGTCTTCTTCACACATCAGGGAAACTATAAAACCTATGGGAAGAGGCAGCAGCAAAACTGGTGGGATGTGAATGTCCCATCTGCCGCTGTGAGTGCACAGCCTGTCTCCAGAGTGCTGTTCTCTGCTGCTCTTGGGAAAAGGGAAGCTGAGCCATGGTCATGCTTGTCACCACTTTTCCAGCTGATCTTCCTACCTGCAGTAGGTCTTTGATGTCTAGCCTTGTGCGTGTTAGTATGATTAATAATAACCAGTAACTAAAGAGAATATTAACAAAGTAGATAAAAAAGTAATCTTTTCCATTCTTCAAAGACCCTGTAGAATAATCTACTGCCTGTTGTCATCTCTACACCACCATGTGCTAAAAAGTGATCAAATACATTTACCCATAGACTGATGTATGTGCATGGAAGAGAATGCCACACTACATTAAACCTCTGTGGAGCTGTGGTAGGTTCTTATGGGAATTCAAACAGAAAAACAGAAGAACCTTGAATAAATATGTGTGACCGTTAAATAATGTAAACAGAATGGGGTGACTTGAATGCCTAATGCTGAAGGAAGTATGCTTACTCGATAGACCCAAGAAACTTCTCTAGAACATTTCATCCTACTGAAATTATTACCTGTGTATGACTGCTAAAATCTACTGCTTTAACTAGAACAACTAATTTTTCAGGAAAAAACAAACAAACAGTTTTGCATTCATGGATCTTCAGCTTTCACTCATTAAAGCTGAGTCTCACCACTGTCATTACAGTCCACCTATTTTACAGTGTACAGATCATCAGGCTTGCTGAATCATAGAATGGCTTTGGCTGGAAGGACCTTAGAGATCATCCAGTTCCAACACCCCTGCCATGGGCAGAGACACCTCCCACTATGTCAGGTTGCCCAGGGCCTCAACCAACGTAGTCTTGAACACCTCCAGGAAGGGGGCATCCACAACTTTTCTGGGCAACCTGTTCCAGGGCTTCACTACCCTTACAGTGAAGAATTTCCTTCTAAAATCCTTGCTGCACACAAAGTTTTGTGTTTAAAGAATCTCTTTGCACATGACAACTCAGTCTACATATTTCAAAAAGTTATACACGCAATACTAACCCATTCAAAACCAGTGCCCATCATATTTGCAGTTTATCATAAATCAGTGACTCCAAGAGCAAGAATTCTTTGTGCAGAAAAAGCTTAGCGTAAACTATAGTTTGACAATGGATAAATAGACATGGGCATGAATTTTTGACACTGAATTCTTGAAGCTGTTGTAAAAATGATGCCACAGACAAATCTGAATCTCCAAAAAAATATAAACACATGAAACGGAGAAGAAAAATATGTCAGCATACATCTACATGAGCACTGTAGTTTGGAGATAAAATGTACTTCTGTAGCAGAACTCCCTACCACCCTCACAAGCCACTCCGTTTCACACTGTAACATGATCTGGAGTATGAATTTGACTCTTATGAAACTGAACCAGAAGATGTGTTTCAAGAGCTCACTTTATGCCCTAGGCTGTTAAGATGGATTAGATATTAATAGTGTGGTCGCAGTCTCCATCACCATTTCACTTTGCAGATGCATTCTTGTAACTACATTTACTAATGTAGACACAGCCTTAATATATTGGCGGGACTGTGAACTATAGAAAATTAAGTAGGGCATGATTCTCTGTGTACTTTAAAGAGATACAGACCTCTAATTCGTATGTATTGTGGTCTGAAGATTGAACTTCAGTTTTCTGTACACATAAAAATTTGATTACAGAATCTGAAAATTAAAATTAATTCAGATTGAGTCATAATTCTGTCACCTAAAGAAGTTTGGATGTGAGTTGGATCTACATCTTTGTCTTGGAGTCATATCTGCTCTTTCAAATACTATCCAGTCTCATAGGAAATCAGGAATAAAATCTTTACCCCACTCAACCTAATGAGATTTTTACCACTAACATCAGTGAGGCAAAGGTTTCCTAAGTAAAATGCATTTCAGTACAATCATTTTAGACCATTCACACACTTAACAAAGCTTCTGTTAGACTTGAGTTGAACTTTGTTGACTTTGAGTGGACACAAAACACACAGTTGTCTAAGAATGTATCAAACATTACCTTTAGGAAATTCTGCTAAATAATAAACAAGCTATCCACTTCAAAATATCTAAGGTTCCAAGTGTCCTCTGCTTCATGAGCATCTGAATGCCTAGTACACTGAAAAGTCTGAACAGACACAGCCCCTTACAGAGCTCATTGCACTTCATGTAAGAATATCAGGCACAGTTATATAAGTTACAAGCTGAAAGGAAAATTTGCAGCTTCTGACGGTAAAGTACTGTCAGAGTTCACACTGTGTGCCACCAATATACAGATGGACTGTGGTATGGACCACAGTCAGGCTCCTGAAGGATGGACCCCATGGTATGGACCCATACTGGAGTAGTTCTTGAAGAGCTGCTGCCTGTGGGAAGGACCTGCAGGATCAGTTTGGGAAGGACGGCATCCCGTGGGATGGACCCACTTGGAGCAGGGGCAGAGAGTAACCGTGAGGGAGCGGCAGAGACGAAGCATTAAGGACTGGCCGCAGCCCCCATTCCCCATTCCCCTGCGCCACTCGAGGGGAGGGTGGATGGGTGGGAAGGTGTTTTTAGTTTGCTTTTAGTTCTCACTGCTCTTGTCTGTTATCAAAAGACAATAAATTACATTCATCTCTCTTATACTCATGATTGTAACTGGGGAGTGATCTCCCTCTTCTTATTCCAACCGATGACTTTTTTTCATCATATTTTCTCCCCCTGTTCTGTTGAGGAGGGGGAGTAAGAGAGAGGCCTCGTTCTTCCTAGGTGCCCACTGGTGTTAAACCACTGCAATATTATACAGTGAAGCCGATAAATCCAGTATCATTGATGGATTAATTCACAAACTTTAATAACTATAAGTAGTACTGTAATATGAAAAACTTTTATAACTGGCTATTAATAATCCAGCAAAAAAGGCGAAAATAATTTCCATATACTGCATAAATACGCAAAAATAATACTTGCAAGCTACAAAAAGAAACTTCTAGAAAAAAAAAGGCTCTTTTTTTTGTGCTATACTTTGAAATAAAATATATTATTAATTAATGAAATCTGTGGCCCAAAGGTTTTGGACGTAGATGTTTCAAGGAACCAACCTATTACTATTAGGTCACTAGCTTAGTTGTAGCCTAACCATTAGCACCTGATTACTGCTCCATAGGTTGTGTGAAACAAACTGCTACCCTGGTTTAGTTTCCAAAGTTCGTGTTCACATTCTTCAAAAAGAAAACAACAACAACAACATAAAAAAATGCTTTATGACTCAGCTAGGGATGGTTCTTCAGGTCCAAGCACAGGCCTGTCAACAGAGTTTTGGGGCAGCCTACTATTTTGTGCATGACTCATGCTTTCTATAGCCACCATTGTAGAAACAAAATTTAAGAGAAAATAACTTACTACCTTTGAACAAGTCATATAAAAGGGGACTGGGACTCACTTGGAAGAAAAACAAGTATGAATGATAAGTCAGTATTTACTTATCTACTGTGATAAACAGTTTAAAAGCTCATTACTAAAAAAAGCACATTTGATTCAAGTTCTATTCCTTATTGACTCTGTTATTTATTACAAAACTTCTTCTAAGGAGTACAACATAGCCTTGATGCTAGTATCCACTTTTCGTTCATCAACATCAAGATTTACCTCATCATGAAAAAACAAAGCATAGAAGCATACTCTTCAGTAATTAAAACCTTGCCCCTATACAATTTATCATGGTTTGTTAGAAATGAGCAACTCAGATTGCCTCATGACTTGCATTTTTCTCCTCATTATTTCCTCCACTGAAATCACAGAATCTATTAGTAGATCATTTACAGTAGATCATTCCGTAATAAAAAGTCAGTATATCGCTTTCCAGTATGTAGAAGACTAATGTAAATACCATAGATGTTGTAAGTATACGTTTATATTAGGATCCAAAGACAGTGTCTTTAAATTTATGAATTCAAATGGATATGCCCCGAATTTGTCTCCAGAACAAGATTTAATTTAGTATTTCCCTTTAATGACAGGCTAGTGAAAAGCATTAGGTATTATTTAGTTCCACTCTTTCTTCCATTGAGAAAACTGCCTTATGAAAAGGGCATTTGTTTCAGGAGTTAACTTTCTTCTTCTTTTATGATTATTACAGTTTTAGTCTTATATGTATGTGTTACATTTTATATCTGGTTCACTTGCTCTCCTCTGAGTATCCAGAAGCCACTTGAAAGCCATTCTTACTGCTTTACCTTGATTTTGTTGTCTTCTATGCATCATTATCCATAAGAATCACATATTTATTTTTCCTTTTAGTTAACATTTAACAGAATAGCAGTTCTATTTCTTATTCTTTAATCATAAGAAGAAGCAGTCTTTCTTTTTAGGCATCAGAGACTAAAGATCAGAATCTATTTTTTTTTTCAAAGATGCATTTGATGAAATTCCATTTATTTATTGGCATCAAGCTTCCTTTTCATATGCTAATGGTGATAAGAGTATTAATCCACACACAGTCACATAACACTGAAATTCTGCCTAAGCATATCTCAGTGTTCTTTTGCTACACTGTATTTGGGGAGCAAAGTTTTCAACAAAATAATATATATGCATATTTCTGCATTTATTTGTTCTTAGTTGATTGGTGGGTGGCAGAATTTATTTTTAGTATGTGCTTCTGCTTATCCCACATCTCTATCCATTTTTTCTGAAAAGAGTGTAAATAAATACTCCTTCACCCACAAAAACACCCAAACTGTAAGCAACTTACAAAATTACTATAATTATGCTAACAAATAATGATTCATTTTCTAGGCTCAAAAAAAAAAAAAAAGCCAAGGAAACTTAGATATAAAAATGAACTTGTCTGACAAGACTTTATTTTTTTTAGTGGGAATGCCAGGAAATTAACACTCATTTAACACAGAAGTGATTTTAAAGCTACTCTATGCTCCTAACAAGAAACATCTAACTAATCTTTACCCTTTGAAAATGTAGGATCTAAAAGACCACTAACAATACTCCCTAGAAAACTTACTTTTAATTCTCCACATTAAAATATATGGATCATCAAAAAGATGTCCAGTTAAGGCTCCAAAATATTAAGCCAGATTTGGACTTGGGTATAAGAGGGAAAAAGAAGAGTTGTTCCTTTTAATTCCACTTAAGATTTAATCCAACTGGCTGTAAATTTTAATATTTTAATTAAAAGAAAATATTAAAATGATTCCTGTCAGCTTCTTGATATATCACCATGGCATTCCATGCTAGCTTTCAGCAATGTGTTCTCTGTATAAGCCTCTTTTATTAAACATATTTTTTTATTATGCTACATGTTTGGGCTTGTAGACTGGATGAGTAAATCCTTTAACTCTAATCCTCTGCTTGCACTGTTTAAAGTAACACTCAAAGTCATCTCATTCAACTGAATCATTCCCTGTGGTTATATATATTTTTTTATTTACACGTCAGCTACCTTCAATGGAAAAAACAACAACTGTTGCTTACTTCTGCCAGAGTTTTAGGAGGCAACACAGATAATGGTGATAATAGCTACAACAGATAACGCTATGGTGAACCTGGTTCTATTTCTCCTGGTGCATCATAAATAAAATAGTTCACTAAGTTCACTACAATAAATTAAATTTGAGGGAATGGTTTGCTTAGTATTTCCAACAGAAACTTCACTACAAGGAACAGTTCGAGAGCAGCATGTTCATGTGGATGTTTTGGGTCCAGGTTGAGTTAGCAGAGCACATAGATTCATCAGTTCAGGGCGTTTGCTTCCCAGATGACTGTCATTGCACAATGGAGGGGCAATCCCAGGGAGCAGTCAGGGTTGCATCCTCCTAGGCACCTTACAGACGTGAAATGTAAAGCCCGTTCTTTGCTATAGAAAGCTTAATGCACTGTCAAACATGGACTCCCACAGCGCCATTTCTGCAAAGTGCAGTTCGGATTGTATCTACGCTGTAAGGAACTTCGCTATTAATTTACCTTTCAACAGAGCAGGACATTATGCTTGCTTTTCATACACAAGCCTGAAAATCTTGGTGCAGACAAAAGGAGATCACTCTAATTAATCCCCAGTGTCCAAAGAGTTCTGACTACATGACAGGCCAATGGGCTTAAATAAAGCAGTCACCAAAGCTCAGGCTGCTTTTTAAGTGCAAATCCCTAACAGAAAATAGAATAAGGCCTAGTGTGTTTGTAACAAGCAGAAAGTGTTCTACTTGGGTATTACTTTTGAATTACCAGAAGGGTTTGTTCTTCACACGTTGAATAATTTCTTTGAGTTTATTCAGGACTGCCAAATGTGTGACTAATTGGGAATCTAGTAATAGTAAAGTTTATCTAAATGCTCTAGCACCAGGAGCCAGCTGATTAGCTGTGACTGAAACAAATAAAAATATTTCTTTGAAAAGCTTGAAAACATGATTTCAGTGTAACTTAATGATTCAAAAATCAGGGTGTTAATAACAGTACCTGATCACTCATTAATCAAAAGCCATCATCAAAGGGGGCAATATTCTTTCAGGACGTAGAGCAGCATAATGTTAACTTTCTAATTAAAAATAAATTAACTACTGAACACTGTACTAAGTCAGATCCAGGCAAGAACTTTTTATGGTAATCTTTAGAACCTCCTTAGACAATTATCACTAAATCTTGAGAAACACACTTGCATAATTTCCTCTGGACTCCTGACACTTTCTGCTGATTGAAGTTAATTACTTGCCTGACCTCCTGCAAGCCAAAAAAGTAATTTTACTTTCATAAAGGGCATTCAGTAAACCTGTTTTTTTCCTGACCAGAGAAAATGGGAATCTGGTAAAGTTTTAAAACAACAACAACAAAAAAGATCCCAGAAATCTTTGTAAAAGGATTTCTTCCATATATATAATTAAAGCACATACAAATTCTGATCACTGAAGTTTCCTTTCATTTGTTCTTTTAGGAGAAGGAAATATTTCCTTTACAGAAGAAGAAGAACTGGGTTGTGAATGCTTTCAAAAGACCCAAACTAAATGTTGGTGTCTCCCCTGCTCTACGGGCACTGTGCTACTATACACCCAGGGTGACAAGTGGAATGTTTCCCCCATCTCATAGAGGGTGAAAACTGAAGAACTAAATATTCAGGTAAATACAAGGAAGTTTACAGTGATCTAGTGATTTCAATATCTAGATTTTATGTTTAAATATCCATAATACACTATGTTCCAGCTGGAAGGAAAGATGCAGTTCTAAAAGATGAAGTATAAAATCCATATGTGAACATTTAATATAGAAATATGGACCTGTCTAAATTACAGGGTGTCCCACAGGTTATTCCATGACCTCTAGCATTGCCCAGAATATCTGTGGCATTTCAGGTTGTGTATGTATATTAAAGAAGCTCCTTCTTTATGAAGGGAAGATTTACAAAGGGTTTCTTAAAAACAGCCTTACAGCTGTTCTCTGCATACCTGTAGCAGGCTGCCAGCCTGAAAGAGTAATGCTTTATTAGTACACAAAGACAGGTCATCTAACAAAGGAAAAATAGCCTGAGGATGCTCTCTGCAAGCTACTGATTGACTCAGATTGCACTAAGGTCAAAAACCTACTCCTAGCCGTTAGCATTTGGAATTTCGTTAATCTTCTTACCTTAGAAACCACAGGGAACTCCCAGGGAATACAGTAAAATTGCCAATTTACTATTTTATCATGGTTTAAAGTATTGTGGCTGTAAAAGCCATTCCTTACACCTGACTTGTTTCTGAATGATGCTACATTAAAAGCTAAAATTTATTACTTCAAATTTTTACATCTCTAGGCAAGGAAGAAACCAGTATGGAGATTTTTTTTGGAATCTCTAATTATTATTACATTATTTCTGTGCCTTCTTTTACAGTCAGGGGTTTTTGAAATTTCCTTTATTTATGTGACAAACTAATAACTATGACATTACAAATTACAGAGTTCTATATGCAGAATTTCTGCTGCAAATGTGAATAGGCAGGAAAAATAGGCAGTGATGCAGGGTTAAGTTTTCACAGTTAAAACAGCAAAAACTCTGAAATTCCCAAGTAAGGAGGCAATAGCATTGTTACCTCAGTCAGCTTGCCAAGTCTGTATATTTTACACTGTATATTGCAGATTCAGTTATGATCATTAGATTAAATTCTTAAAGAAAGAAAGATAATGCTTTCTATAGATAGCATCAGTTATCATCTTTGGGGATGGATAGTATCTATCTTTACAGACAGATAAAGATATCTGCTTTCCCCCTCTCTGAGTCCTTGCTTTTCCACTCCAATTATTCATTAAGCAGCTTCTATGAATCCATTTAATTTCCTATATTGGAATGAAGAATAGAAAACACTTGCAAACCACTCTCCTGAATTTTCTGAGTATCTTCAGGAGATAAACTGAAGTTGATCAACTGAGGTTGATCTCACTCTAAATGAACCATAATAATCTTCCAGGGACCATTATATAAGCAAGAATCAGCCAAAATGCAGAAGCATGTCAAAGGTCCTCCTTGGGGTATTTCCCAGTTGTTTTACATTGCTCAAGTACTTCAAAGCAGTGAAAAGTTGCGGATCTGGCTTTCAGCTATTAACAAAAATGATCTTCTAAAATATTTCTGTAGATGGTATGACAGTTAAAACCTTTGCCAAGGTAAATCCCGCAGGAAACGTATCCTACAGAATGCAAGTATTAACAGAAGAAGAAGGAAAAAAAAAAAAAGGAAAAAAATAAGCAGAAACCAAACTAACCTAAAGAGTTGGAATAACATTTTACTGTAGCCTTCTTGCTCCCTTACTGTCACTCCCTCTCATCAATGAATTTCATTATGTCACTTCCAAAGTTTCAGCTCTGAGGTAAGGACTATAATATTATATGTTATGGATAATAGTATATATAATAGAATAAAATAGTATATAATAATATAATAGTATGCAATAATATCTAATATATTATAATACAATAATATTGTAGAATATTATTATATTGTTGACGTAAAGGCAGCAGGTAAAATAGAGACAACCCCAATGAAGGCAGTATAGCAGTGTGCAGTGGGATAATGACCATGTTGCCCCAACGCTTCCCAGTGACAGAGGCCTAATGCTCTTCAATCATTCTCACACCGCTCCACAAACTCACTTCACTTATGATCAATGCAACTGAAGTTCCACCAGTCAGACATATCTTTGTACTCATGTAAACATTGACTAGATTAGATAGCAAACTCCTTAACAATAATATATCACTCCATCCCTTGTGCTTTTTATCAAGCTTTTTTTTTTTTGACTGATAAGTGCTTTATAATCATTTTTTAATGAATGCAGACACTCTGATGCTACTTGTGACATGAGATCTCTATTTAGATTATGTACATTCATTGAACAACAAATTAGCCCAGTGGAACCTAATGTGTCCTTTATCATGCTGAATGATCACTATACGATGTGAATGAGCATGCATTCAGCTACTTATTGTGAAACTAATTAGAAGTAGATGCGAACAAATGTAAGCCAACAGCTTCAAATAGTTAAAAAGTTTCTTATGAGACCTTGAAGAAATGTAACCTTGGGAAAAGTTGATGCTGGTAATAGCTATTGCATAATTCTGCCAGCTGCGCTCACATCTTGCCATTGTTTCTGGGATTGATATATATATATATATATTAATGCAATGGAGTGACTGGGTAGGCAGCAAATTGAAAGATCAAGAACAGGTAGCACAAGCAGTTAATGGCATATGGCCCAAACTGTGCAAAAAGAAAGTGCATGCTTCAAATAACAAGTAAAAATTCCCAGGTGCATTAAACAGACACCGCTCCACGATGTTGGAGACTGAACAATTGTTAGCACTGTAACTTCTCTTTTTGTGATGTAAGACAGAGTTCAGATAAAAATGCTTAACTATTTAGCTCTCATGTTAGGTTTTGTTTCTTTGACTATCAGATATAAAGTTCAGGTTCTGATGAATTAACTCACCAACAGATTGAGAGACCTTTATTTCAACACTAGTAGTACCTCAGGATATTACAAAATTTCTTCCTTAACATTGGTGGGTTTTGTTCAAATGCACAAGGTTCAATTTGTTGCCTGACATGAGATTTAGAAAAGAATAAACGAAGGATTGTGTTGCTGTTTTCTGTCTCTGGACTGTTGAACACTTGTCATACACTGCAGCCAAGTTAATTGTTGTACATAAAACATTAGATATGGTGATATTCAGTTACCTTCACTGTCTGGAATTGGTAACAAGAAAAAATAATTTATTATCAAAACTTTCAACTACTCATCCATTTTTTAAACTATAGCAAATTCTTAATAAAATAGTTTTTGCAACTGATTAAAAAATTGAGCAGTGATTTTTTGCTTTTTTCTTTGAAGCTTTGACTTTTTTTTTTTTTGACCCTAGAGAGAGGTCTCAGTCAGATCTCAGTCAGATATCTCACTATAACAGTATCAACAACAATTTCAAATTTGAGAAAACTTAGCAATTGTTTTTACTAGTGAAGATGCAGTTTTGGCTGCCTTCACATCTTAAATAACATCCTGTATCAGAAATAGCTCTGTTGGAGTCAACACAGTTCCTGTTATTGTGTGTTACTGATACCTTAACAAATTTATTGTAGTAATGCCAAGGTACCCCATTCACACACAGGGAGGGTCTATGACCCAAGTTGTCTTCACTGTAAATCATGCTGCCATTGTCTAATTCTAGAGAATATAGTAAACCTTTTGAAAACACTCACCCTAGCCTATTTATATCACTTTAATCCCCTTTAGAATGTCTTGAAGGACCCAAATAAAATTATTATTATGTAAAAACATCTGAAAAATATGGTATCTCAAACTTCTGAGGTTTCAGACCACCATCAGCCTTAAAAATGTGCTGTGTATCCTCAATTTCTAGTGCCAAGCACTCAAACAACATTTCTTGTGATTCTGCAGACCACCTATGGCAAGTGCCAACATCCTTGTGTACCACAGTCAAATCTGAAACACTGTTGAACTAATTTATTCCAGTAGCTCAGTTACACTGATAGTCCAGAATTGACTTCAGAGCTTGAGCTATGCTTTTTTCTTTATTAGATCACAAGAACTTAAAAAAACTCATTAAAGGAGTGCCATGGAAGTCTACTGCATGTTTTTTGTGGATTCTGGGAGAATAAATACTTTTCTAGAAAAGGCTCCCTCTCCAGTCCCAAATATAGATTAAAAGATAACTAGATTTCTTTGTTCCTTACATCTCAGTGCCACTTAATTCATCTTTCCTACGGAGATGTAATTTTAAGTGATCTTTTGCTCTATCTTTCACCCCCATAAAATTCTGTTTTCCCTCCAATAGGTTTTCAGTGAATTCAGAAAACAACAAAAAAAGGCTGACGTTATCATCTTTTGACCCAACAATCTGTCAAAAATCAGTTAGGCAACCCATTACACTGCACCATATGCTTCACAAAAGTGGGTGTTTAACACTTGTGCCAAATTTCTCCCAAAATATTTTAGAGTAGTCCCCAGCCTGTTGACCAATGTGAACCAAACAGGCATTATTTCCTGATAGACTTTATCCAATAATTTGATGAATACTTCTTCCAAATAAAAAAACAAGGGCTGTATTTCCCAGTGTGCTGAAGGCCTAGAAATAATACCAAGACAATTTTTGTTTATAAGTCTGTGCCAGACGGGGTTTGTTGATATGATCCTAGTTATCTTAAGATCCTATTATCTCTTCTCATGCTTATCCTTTCAACAGACACTTGCTGAGAACATTATAGTTGAGGGAGAGAATAAACTGTTTTCCTGTTCATGCCATCTGTCTGGATTTAACAAATTCAGCATGGCCTCTCTCATTTGCTCCTCTCTGAAGTTTCTTAGACACCTTTGGGATATTTACCTGACAGGAAGAACTATTTGAAAGTTTTGTTTGTTTGTTTTGGTGCCTGTTGGAACTACAGAAGAAATAGTTCTACCATTCAATTTTACTTCATGATATGACAGAAGCCAAAATCCTTTTCTACACACCAGGGAAAGTAAGTATGAGATTTATTCAATAGAAAATGTGATTTAGCCTGACCAACACTACCTGTGGATTTGGCAATGGGCTAGTCATGGTTTGGAGGATTCTCCTTTTACAGCCTAGACTCACAAAATCAAGAAAGCACTGGAGTAGATGAGGAAGCATGCAGTTCGCTCTTCTACCTGAGGAGCCTTGAACCCTCAGCTCTCATAGGGAATGCTCTGAATGCACTGTTGCATGTTTGGAGAAGTCTCCTGAAAATTATTTCAAAGACCACCAGATGAACAGTGTTTGACAAGTGTTTCCCACCTCCCGAAGAGAAGGGAAGATGCAGTTCCTCTTCCTGTTTTGTTGATTTGACTGAAATCTAGCCCAGCATTTCTGTTGCTTTGTTTATAACAGAAACATTTCTTGATACAGAAATGAAACATACTGTTTGGGTCAAATATAACATTTTTATATGATACTATTTTGTTCTCCTTTGGTGACTCAAAGTCTCTTTTTCATTAGATGGCTTAACCAAAAGATTTGTCATTGACACAGGCTCTTTACTGATCAGGGGAATCAGCAGGAGAGAAAGGTGTTAACAATTTAATCCAGACAGGGTGTTTAATCCTTTAACACCATTTAGAAAGATGATGCATCCCTGACACTCTGCGGTACAGGTATCAAGCTCCACTGATCTGATTTCTCTCATGCAAAGTGACCACCTCAGTTTCAAGGGGAAAGCATCGATCTTTCCGAGTAGTAAAGAAGGCAAAGGACTATAGGGGATAGAGTGGAGTTACTGTGTTTTTTAAATTACATAAATATTTAAAGTAAATGAAGTACAGCAACGTTTAAAGTAAAGCAGTCAAATTGTTCTTTATGCCAACAAAAAATATATCTTCCAGAAAGGACTGAGAGACACCGAAAATCATCCATTGCTATATATTTCACAACAAGAAATATTATCACAAAAATGGATTCTCCCCCCAAATGGGAAATAATCTCAATAATCTCAATCTCAGTTTCAGTTTTCCATTTTTCAAGGAAAATTAACACACTTTTTTGATAACTGTTCCTTTAAAATATTCTCAGAAATGCTGTAAGTGAGAGCTGCATGTAGAGAGGAGCAAAGGTCATCAAAGCTGTGTTAATGGTTTTGGGGGAACAATAATTTGTATGAGCCCCTAAAACCTCTGATGTTTACTTGTATCATCAGTTGTCATACTCTTAAAATAAGCACAAAAAATTACTTCCTGGATTGTGTTTTCTTAAAATACTCTGACTTAACTGCTTATCTGCAATGTCATTGAATCACAAATACCTTGTGATCACAGGTCAAGATGAGAAACAACAGCGCAAACTGCGAGTTGCAAAGTTACTATGTGGTTCAAGCAGCAGATGGGTTGCTTTCTGAAAAAAAAAAAATAATAAAAAATCTGCCAACTGGCAGAAGAAATGTTAGAGTGAGAAAACAATATCTCAGTTTTGTAGAGGCAGCTCCTGCAGTGGCATTCATTTTTACCATGAGGTGGACTTTGTCTCACTGGGAGCTTTCAGCTGCAGCACAGGGAAGAATTTTTTTCATTCCCTCACTCTTTCTCTAAACAAACCCACAACTTCAATGTCACTACAGTAATTCACTAACATTAAATCTCATATTAATATTAATCTACTCACATAGTCTCAATGTACTCAATCTCCAGTTACCAAAGCTTCAACTCATGGGCTCTCAAAAGAGGTTTAACTCACACCTTTACTGATCTGGACACCTGCAGTGTCATAAGTCTGGCCAGTGATGAGATTCACTGTTCACAAGTCAACATTTTCAGGAACGTATTATACCGCTATTTCAATAAGAATTTACATAACTGTATGAATAAGGACAGTATGTACTTACACTGTTACATTTATTGTGGAAATTATTATTGGCTTTCAACAATAATGGCTTATGTAAGGAAGTATCACACATCTCAGAAACTGGAATATCTTGTGCTGCACATCTGCTTATGTCTGGCCCACAGTTTAACCATGTCCTGTGCTACTTATTGGTATAAAGGAAATTGGAAAGAAGAGAACAATAAGAAAGGACTAAGAAAGAAAGAAGAAAGTGTGTGTGGGGGATTCGTCGATTCATCTGAGAACACTAAGAATATTATTAATACCACACAATATGTTCATGATGAGTGGGCACTTTGAAAAAGACTGGCATTTACATTCTGAAAAATCAAATGGCTGAATTGAAACACCTTATTAAAGAACAAGAACAACAAAAAATATCAGTCTCTTAAATAAAATGTGAGAATTAGCAGAATTATCACCATCAATCTCTTGAAAATGTGATACCCAGAAATAAGCATTTTACCTCCTTCTGTGGATTGGCAGCACACAAGTATACATGCAGACCATTTACCATAACACAGGTGAACTCCTCAATTATTTCTTTTCTTTTTTACCTTCAGACTCCAAAATAAGAATCACATGACAAAAGTTTGCATTCTACTTCTGCTTCTCATTTATGTTATCACACAATTTTGGTTTGGAAACTCAGTTGCACTCAGAAAAACTAAGATTTCCCACTTTCATTATTCTCTTTTTCATCTCTTCACAAGCAAAATGTCTTAAACATGACTTAAAACCTTTCCTGTGCACAATGAATAACAAGTCTATGCTCTGCACTATATTGCATTGATTTTAAGGATTTCCAGAGAAGATGACAAAAGCAATCTCCATTGGAGAAGCAATTTAGCAGAGAACATTTGTTTTCATTCTTACCCAGCTTCTGAGCAGGGCTGATATAACAGAGGATGAGAGGAAAAGGTGACTTCATGTTACACCAAATCATGACCCACTCACTTCCAGGCCAACCTCAGACATACCAAAGTTTCAGGGAGGCTGCTTTGTTTTAAATTGACTTTCTGTAGCATTAATCTTATTAATCCATCTTTACTGCTGCAAACGGATGGGTTAGTATAAAAACATCAGCAGGGTAGTTAAGGAGATGGCCTGGAATGTTTCAGATTCTCTTCTATTCCATTAATTTGTATATGCAAACACAAAATCAAGTCAGGAGTAATTTCTATTAAAAGCAGTGAAAGTACTCAAAGTATTCACATGCATTTTCTGAGTTCAGCTTATTTTTATCTTGATTGTTAGATATGTATATGCTATATCTAAAGTTTGTTCTGAACACAACAACAAATAAAGCACATGCACATAGCAAATATCTACAGCCTCATGCATCCTGCCTCCTCAAGTTATTATCTTCAATGACTTTCATGTTAGGTTACTGTCACCTTGAAACCTTCACATCAATCTCATTGTGTTCCTCCATAACAGAGTTTCAGTACTAAGCCATTCTCCAATATTAATGGAAATTATATAAACCAACATATTTATCAAAGGACAAAAGACAAACAAGAGAAAGTATATTTGAAATTATGGTTCACGGATCCCATGGCAGAAAATTCAATCATTTGTGATATATTCCAATAAAATTTAAGATCTGAATAATGGAATAGATGTTAGAAAGGCTCCCATATTAAGCACCTGAGTGATAATGAAAACTAAAATATGAAAATATGAAAATGAATGCAAATCTCTGAAGTAGTGTTGCTGCAGGAACATCAGTTATGTAATATAGTAGAAGTCATCTAGGATGGAACTGTAAGCTGGAAACCTGAAGGGGACATTCAGCTCTTTTTTTTTTTTTTTTTTCCTTCACTTGTGGCTATAATGTGCCCATGTATCTGCAATTTAGTGTATAGCTTGGCTCATAAAAAGAAAAAAAAACCCTCATAACATTTGCACTAAACTATTTTCAATATGTTTTACGTCATTCATTGGGATTATAAGTAAGAGTATCTGTGCTCTACTAGGTGAAGTCTTAAAATTCCCTGATCAAATTTATTGCTTATTTGTTTTCTGTACAGTTTTCTGTATCATTAATACACCTACTGGAAAATCATACATATAAGGATTGATTATATACTTATGTGTATTCAATTATACTTTCACATATATTTATAGTTCTTAATTCATAGAATCACAGAATGGTTTGGGTTGGAAGGGACCTTAAACACCATCCAGTTCCAATCCCCTGTCATGGGCAGGGACACCTCCCACCAGACCAGGTTGCCCAAAGCCTCATCCAGCCTGGCCTTGAGCGCTTCCAGGGATGGGGCATCCACAGCTTCTCTGGGCAGCCTGTGCCAGTGCCTCATTACCCTCACAGTAAGGAATTTCCTCCTTATATCTAACTTAAACTTATGCTCTTTTAGCTTAAAGCCATTCCCCCTTGCCCTATCCCTACCCTACCTGATAAAGAGTCCCTCCTCAGCTTTCCTCTAGCCCCCCTTAGGTACTGGAAGGTTGCTATAAGGTCTCCCTGGGGCCTTCTCTTCTCCAGGCTGAACAATCCCAACTCCCTCAGCCTGTCTATTGGTTAGAAACCATGCTGTTCTAAGCATTATATAAATAAACAACACAAAGAGTACGGATGAAAATTGTGAGATGGTGGAATGAATAATATATTGAACAGTTTTGCATCACAATACATATAGGGAGAAAGAAAAATACACAACCTGTCAGTCAGTATTGGGGAAAAAAAACTCCAAAAATAAACCTGTAAACAATAATCTTTAGATACTCAGCTAAATCTAAAAACAAGTCCTGCCAAAATATTAATCCTAGATCCAAACTGTAAAGATGCCAGCATTCCCTCAAGAGACAGCAGGTAAATCTATTCAAAGCTGGCAAAACCTCATTGTCATAATGTCAACAAATCTCCAGAACAAAGTAACACATTTTGGAAAAAATAGGAACCTGCAGATGAAGTGTTATGTTTGGTGATTTTTGGCATTTTTATGATTGCCTTACAACGGAAAATCTGTGACAAAATTTAAAAAGATATTACTACACAAAGCTGCCAATAAAAATGTACTAATAAATCTTAGAATTATCTGATTAAACACTTAGAAATCAAAATTATCAGATTAAAAACATTTTTCTGTGAAAAAATGTTTCTTTAGTGTTTCCAAAATTAAACATCTAAATACTTCATATGCAACAAACCCATTTTACTAATTAAATACATGATTATATAGCACTTAGAGGACTACAGGGAGATTATGTGGCCCTTTTTAAACAGAGTTTATCAATCAAATCGGAATAATTTGTAAACTTCACCTTGCCAAAATAAAGTTCCTTCCTATCTTGTTTAATTTTGTTAATCTACAAGATGAAGGCTTATGACACTTCCAAACTAAGTTATCAGATATAGTTAACTAAAATCAAGCAAATCTTTGTTACTCATATCAGGAAAAAGTGGGCCAAGTGTCTATGAGCATTTGAACATTCAACAAAGGATACCAAGTCTGAAAGGGATAACTCTCTTTCTTGAACTTTCAATTTCAAAAGTCTGTTATAATGTATAATTCCAGAAAGACATTGAAAATAAAAATAAGTAACAGGGAAACATTCATAAGCCTCACTGGTAGATTTTATAATAAAGATAATGTAAGTAACTGTTTAATGTAATAAGAAAAATATAGTTGACATATCCTGCTTATATCCTAGGGGTGTTTATTCAGATTAAAGTCTGACAATCCATTTTACAGTAAAAAAAACTATTTCTCAGCATCTACCTTCTGAAAAATGATGCAGTGTCTGAAGCCCTAAGAGATATCTGGAAGTGCTGAGGAACAATTAAGTAAGTAAGCTAAGGTTAGTGCTGTTTTCTTTACTGAATTTCATTATATTGAGAGTTCAAACTGTTTTGTTTCATCATAGAAAGAAAATTAGTCTAGTCCTAACTGAAAGCTTACACATTCCTAGACCTGGAATTCATTGACAGGACTTCATATTGATATATTCTGTGATGTAAACATCACTCTGAGTAAAATAGTTTGCTAGTTTAACCTATATAGAGAGCAACATTAAAAATTTGGAACCCTCAGAGATTTTTCAAGCAGACCTAATTAAGAAGTATGTTTTAACATGCACGTTCTATATTTATTAGCAAGTTGTCTTGTACAGCTTATTCTGTACTTGCCTTTGTCATGATGCAATTATAGCTATAAAGGCTCTAAAGACTGTCACACCCTACTTGTATACCGCTTGCTCTTAAGATCATCAGAAAATGATTTCTGCCATAACCAAAGCCTAACTTCATAAAAGCAGGCTCCTCCGTAATAATTCCATCAGACAGCAGCTACCATACATTAATATTAACACATTATTGAATAAGACTCCAAACCCTCACCTTTCTTCTTCATTAGATGACTTAAAATCAAGTTTGGAATATAAATGGGAAAAAACAACAACAACAACAACAAAACAAACAACAAATTGATCAAAGTTACTCAAGGGGTTAAAAGTAGTTTATAGTGTATTTGCAGAAAGGGGAGAAGAGGGACAAAAATAAGCCTCAGTTTGAGAAAGAGTCTCTTTTTTCAAGTGGAGGTTTAAAAACTGATACTTAGCAAAAATGTTCTGAAATTGTGTCTCTGTAGGGCATTAAAAAAAAATCCATTAATAACATGTTTGCTGTTGTTGAAGTGTCTATTATGAGGCTCAGGCTGTGTGAAAGCCTGTCTCTCCACAAGAGAGATATGACAGGCCTGTCAGGAGGGGAAGGAGATGGCTGAAGATGGATACGTGCTGCCCTGTTGACAAGTGGTGGGGACAGGCAAAGAGATGGATCAGTAAAAATTTCCATTAAATCAAGAAAAACACAACTTGCCCCTAACATCACCTCTGATAGTTTCTTAGACCAGCTGCTTCCCTGACACCCTACTGAGGAACAAATTGCTTTCCTAGCAGGACATTTGGACACTCCTGCATTAATAGATATGGATCCCAGCATGCCAAGCCAAGCAAGAAGGCTATTTAATATGAGCAACACTGTCATCTCAATTTAGGACAACAGTCAGGATGCCCTACAGGGCATTGCAACAGCTTCTGGAAGTACACAGTGTAAGACATTCTTTCTGTCTTAAGGCTATAGAAAGCTGGTATTTCTAGTAAATAGCCAACCCAAGGAGAATGGAAAATGTAAATGCATAGATGACAACAGCATTGTACTGTCTAGGAGCATCAGTTTCAATTCAAAGGCCTTTCATTTCTGTAGAGAACTGCAGCAAAGTTTGCAGGGGAAAAAAGAAAGACAAAACACCTTGAGGAGATAGGAATAACACTAGGTGGCAGGCAATTCATTTTCAGGTAGAGGTGAATTTCAAAAAAAAAAAAAAAAATTAGCCAATTCAGATAGCTGTCTAGTGTAACAGTGCTAAGTAACAGGAAAATATGGAAACTTTTAATCTTTCCTCTCTGGTAGTAAATGCTTTAAAAATCTTTAGTTGTTTTCAGTAATTGTGCTTTTATTTTCACACAAGTGCACTCTTCATTAGTCCCGTATGCAATTTCCAGTTAAGTCCAAACAGGAAAATAAAGTGGATGTGTCATATTTTAAAACCTGTGAGCGGTGTAGTGGGGCAAAGTCTCTGTAAGGAAAGACTGTAAGGCAAAGACTGTTGTAAGGCAAAGACTGTAAGGAAAGAAAGTATTGTGGATTTCCTGAGGTATCAGCACTGATATTCCTGCAAGATTTGAGTAGTTTGGAGAGGTAAGTATTCTTTGCTTGTATGAGGTAAGAGAGGAGATGGATGAATGGTGAAATCATCTGATAAGGGAATTACAAGACTTCTCGCATCTTTGACTGTCTCTTTGGGAAGAAATCTCTTCCACCTGTCAAGTCTGAGGAATATGCTTTTGGATTAAGTGGCATTGTAGACAGTCTTGGAAGGCAGTTTCAGAAAGAAGTTGAAAACTTAGGGGTGTTAGAGGGCACTCAGGAGCAGCTATAAGAGAAAGGGAGTAACAAATGGATGTCTTCACAGGAAAATAAGTGTGTTTTCTCTATGCTGTACACAAAGATAAGATCCATGTGGTAGATAATTAAAAGCCATGACCCCTTATTGGGATATCTTGATGAAGGATGGTTTAGGGAAAGTATTTCCTGACTTTATGTCCCAGTTTTGCAGAGGCAAATTTCAGCTAAGTCAATCCAGCTCCAAGCATGTTTCCATGCTTGGTACACTGCTATTCAAAACATTCCCATCAGGAGAGCAGACCCGCTTCCTATTCCCTTGCAGCTCTTGCAGATGTTCCCTTGTGCTTGACACTTTGCATCCATTTCTACAAGTGTAGAGTGACAACATTTGTCCAGATGTATAATTAGTATCAACAAGACGTTACGTAGAGATTTGCTTCCCAACACTAGATAAACCATTTCAAATTTTCTAAGCAAGCATGTGGTTTCACAGAAGTCCTCAGGGTAACTCGTGTCCTCTGTCTTCAGGGGACCTGCTCAAAGGTTCCTCCTCTGCCTAGTTCATTTGCACATCCGAAGATTATATGAACAGAAACAGTAGCATTGGTTGATTTCATGGTTGGCCACTTCTAGAAGCAACCACATGATGTCTGGTTAACTATTATGAGAAAGTAGGGTAGTAGTTGTAGGGACAGACTGTTTTCAGGGGTATAAGCAGATATGTGAGGCTTTCTATACTGTCCTAGCAATTTTACCATTCAAAATCACAGGGAAATAGAAGGTTGGATGCTCTGGCAACTGCCAGAGCATGAAACTTCATACATTGCAAGGCCATTGCACAGCCAACTAGAGAAGCAAGAGGGCTGTGGCATCATTTGAGAAGAGGATGTAGATAATTCTTGACTGCAATGCAAAAAAATGAGATTTCCTGACTTTATTAGTAGCTTAGTTGCTTGAAGCTGTTTCTGGTCTCCTGTGCGTCAAACATGTTAGTCATTAAATTCTAAAGAAATCAGATGGTCTCTTGTCAGAGCTGTATAACTTTAAATTGAACTTAGGTAAAGTGAAGAATACAGGTCTGTGGAAGTAAAAATTGTTCAGAAGTTGTCCCAAAACTCAGAAGTATTACTAAGATTATGAGTATAATAAAATAAAAGCCATCCAACTGTTAGAAGTCACACAGCTAACCACTTGCGAAATTGTGCCGCAAATCTTAACAACCAGTTTTCTTGGTTAGGAAATGTCTAGACATTCAGAGTTTGCTTTATCTTCTCTGAGCTCTGCTTAGCCCTTCTTGAAATTGTCTTTCTGTGTAAGAAAAATAATCAATCGCTTGTTAAAACATTTTAGAATGGACAGCAACCACCACTTTCCTCGGTCTTGACTAACTTCCATATTCCAAATGAAACTACATAAGACAGAAAGCAACACACAGATCTCCATTTTTTTCCCCTCATTTCTTCAAAGTACACAGAATGAAGCAGCTCTCTGAGAAAACAAATCAATGTGCTAAAGTGCTACTCACTCACTCTATCTATGTGGTGGAGCAAGTAGTCAAGACATCAGAAAAATGCTTGCTATTTCCTTTGCTGACAAACCCAGCTTGAAAAGGCAAAATGTTTGAAGCAACATTTTCATAGCATTTCTAATAATGAAAATTAGGAACAGTAAATTTCATTGATGATATTTTACTGGAATGATCTTGTGACTTCTTGTCTCTGTAGAGGTTTACAGAACTCTCTTGTATGCACAAGAACAGATTGTTAACATGTGAAGTTATTCCATCCTTTTTCTTTAATCCTATTGACAGCTTACTTCATTGGTTGTTATTTTCAATTCCTTGATCCACAATCAAGTACTAAATAATGTAGAACAAGTTCTAATAACATGGCAGCTATAGTTAACGTGTGCTACATGAAGATACGACTGAACTAGATAATACACCTGCTTGATCTCACTTTACCTATCATGGTCAGAAAGACTAGCCCCTGTAACTTTTCAAAAATGATTAGCTTTAAATCAAAAAGCAAGCTAGAAAGTTGAATCTTCAGCTTTTAAACTGTCTATTCTAATTTTTCTTCACTACACCATGTTTTCAAGTTTAAAAGAGTACAAAGGAAAAAGACTTTCCACAACTAGTCACTAGAGATCAGATCTAAGAAAGGCCAAATATGAGTAGCCAATAATTCTCTAGAAAAATAATTTCCTACCAGAGTAAAACTAGCAGAGCATGCAAGGAGGTTTTGTCATTATTAAGATTTTTAGCTTATTCACTTTTGGAGCCACCTTGAATCGCTTGGAATATCAAACAATCAAAGCAGACTACCAGATGAGTGAAAGTAACCAATGCCAGAAGTGGCATTCAGCAAAAGGAAACTCCCTATTAAGATTCCCATTAGCTCTTTCTTTCTGTCTGATGATCAAGGCTTAAAATACAAGTCACAACTATGAAAAGAGAATCACAATCAGAAATAATCTTAATATGGCATAATGTTTGTTAAATATTAACAGCATACTTCTTTCAAGAAGTTAGGTTTTTATTTCTAGGGATACTGCTTGAAAGGTACACAACTATACTTTGGGTACTAAAATTAAATCTTTTCAGATTATTAAGAAAAATTCATATTTAACATGCATTTTTAGACACAGTTAAATGCATCAGCCCATTTAAAAAATCTTTCACTCAATTCCTAAGTACACTTCTAGCCTATAACAAATGATTAGCTAGTGACATAAATAAGTTTAAAGGTTCTTGCTGTTTTTAGTATTTCTGTGCCATTTCCATCAATTGCTCATAGGCACCATATATGAGTACCAAGACAAGAAGACTTTCTGAACTTACTAAAGAATCTTTGAAAAAGTAAGTCATATTTCCTGGTCAGTGTCACTTAAATATTTCTGCAGCTTTCATTTATAATAACTTGTCCTGGGCAATGGCACAAACTCTCATTATTTTAATAGCAAAACATTAAATAAAAAGTGTGACTGAACTTGATTCTCAAATTTGTTTAATCTGGTTTGGGTGACTATTTTGAACTAGTCATACGTGACAAAGAACCTCAGATATTAACAATATTCTACTCCTAGAAACCTAATATTTTGCCTTACTCACCTTCTCAGATTATTCAGATAGAAAGGTTTGGCTACAGAAGTCTGAAAAGTAGGAACACACACACAAAAAAAAAAACAATGACAAAGTCTCATTGCAGCTGTATAATGAATCCTAAAATAAAATGAAGATCCATGAAAAGGATGTTATACTACTTGCAAGATAAAAATATCATAAATTAAAATGAAATAGAAAGCACAGTTGTACTAAAGAAGTCCTTTAAAATGAATATGACTTCTGTGCTGTCTGTAAATGTTCTAAAAGCTATCGTTTTCTGCTTTGTGTAAATGCATATATTCTCTGTGTAAAATCACAGGAAAGCCTCAATAAAGAAATAGAATGGAGAAGCTGTGAAAAATGTATTCAACAAAGTCTTGCAGCAGGAACAGTGTTATTTCAAAACAGTAATAATAATACTCCAGGTAAGTGCTGCAGTTGACAGGACTGTATATGGGGAGAAAATAAACTATATACAAAAAAAGGTAAAAGTACACATATACACAAGAAACACAAACAGTACATGAATAGCTAAGTACTGAACCAATGTAATACAAACAAATAAGGAGGGATGTAACTACTCAGAACTTTTACGATCAATATGAAATTTCACCAAAAATAAATAAATGAGGGTCTTTTTCTGTTTTAAAGCTGCTAGTTGAAAATACATGATTTAAAAAAAAAAAAAAAGACTAAGATCTTCACTTGCTTGACAACAGCTCTACAAAGGCTTTGCCTCAAGTAAACTTTTCCTGATTCTCTTTTACTTGTTCTAATATTAATACTGTATATGGAGGAAGCTGGACAGTTTCGTTCCTTTTAGACAATTCTATTGTGTAAACGTCCACAGTTTCAATGAAAATTTTGAACCAAACTAATTCCAGAATGAATCTAATTACAGTGTTGGCTTTCCTATATAACCTCTAGACTCTCCAAAGAGCTGGGAGATGGCTCAAAAGTTTGGGAGCTCTGAAATCACAGACTGTGGGAACTAGACAGATATTTTTTTAAGATTAGGTTGAATGTTTCTTTCCTTATAAAATGTCTGCAGTGATTTTGTGACACACTGCTGGTTTACTTTGTGATATCACAAAGAATCAACAGTGTCATTTCATAAGCAGCTGGCTATTCTACAAAAAAAAAAAAACACCAAACAAACCAGCAAAAAAAAGATTTTAATCCAATTCTGGCTGTTGAAACTCACAAGAGAGAAGAAAGAACTAAAGTCATTCTGAGCGAGGACTGGCTTTCTCTAAAGCAGTATTTAGACAGCCACCAGGGATATAAACTCACCTTAGGTTTATGTATGTTATTCACTGACAGCTTATAAGCATTCTGCAATATTGCACTTATTTGATTTTATCTGTTTCAGCTGGCTTTTATTTGGGAGTCTATTTCTAAAGCAAAGTCTGCTACAGATTGGAATGAGCAGAGAGTTAAGCAGATGTGGAGAAGGTTCCTGATGGCACATCCCACCAATTTATTTTCTTTAAAACCAGGAGCACTGGGAAAAGAGTACAAAAAAACACAAAACAAAACAAAAGAAAAAAAATACACAACACTTTCCTTGGATAAGAAGCATAATTAAAATGGATACCTTCCTTCTTTAACGAAATCATAACATCAGAAAAGAAAATATGGCCATTGTTTTATTAATACAGTGGTTTGGGTTTCCTCACTGTTGTTTTAATCTGCTGTTTTGGATTAGGGAAAATAATAAATGTGATTTATAAAACCTGGTTCAGCATTTTCCTTTTTTGCACTACTACATTGTTGACTCAAGTTCAGACTGTGATCCATTGCAGTTCCCAGGTTCCCAGATCATCTTTTGCAATGTTGCTCTCGCTAAGCATTTGTTCACTTCTCTCTACAGTCATTTGTACTTGTCTATGTATAGAAACTTTACATTTATCCTGAGTGAATTGCTATCAAGTTCCAAATTGTTTGCTGCCCCCAGCTACATATTATATGCAAATTTAATAACCTTACACTATAATCATTCATCAAAGCATCAGAGAAAATATTAAAGCCTGTCAACCTCAGGAGAGACACTTGGAGAACATGATTTGAAACATCCCTCTGCTTTGATTGTGAAATGCTGATAAATAGTCTTTGCACAGTTTTCCAACTCATTACATACCCACCTAATGAAATTAATCTTGTATTTTCCTTGTTTGCCTACAGGAATTTAATACGAAACAATGTCCAGAGCTTTACTGGAATCAACATATATGACGTCATCTACTCTCCTCCCTACAAGCCCTGTCATGACATAGCAAAGTTAGATTGATGTGATAACTCTCGTTAAGTCCATGCTTCCTGAGACTTCCTCTTTTTTTGTCCCCTAGGTACTTACCAGTAGTTTGATAATTTGCTACAGATTTCCTCTCAGAATTCAAGTTAAACCTACTGGCCTATACTTCTCAGGTTCCTTTTTTTTCCTATTTTTTGATACAGAAATTAATATTAGAACTAGTAATAGATAATCAGGAAAGGTTTCAGTAACTAAAACTTCATGCTTTTAGCTTTTGCAAAATCTTCCCTATCCATATGTTCAAAGTGACTACACATGTTCTGAGTTTTCTTCAGCCATTCCCACTGGACAAATTTCATTAGGTCCAACTAATTTGAAAACGTCTCCAGTGTCTCCTTCCCTCACTATCACTGGTATTTGTTCTTCTATTTTACTCTTCTTAGCTCTGCTATAGCCATCTGAGCAGGTTTGACCTTTTAAATGAAGATTGAAAGAAAACAAGTCAATGCTTTTGCCTTCTTGGAAATGTTTGATGTTACATTTTCCTCCCCCAGAAGGAGTCAACTAACAGCTTCCTTGATCTTTCATGTTACAGTTCATATTATTTCTTTATGGAAAGCTTACTTAATATTCTTTGGTAGACTCTGTATTAGAAGTATTCTATTTCATGTCTTGCACATTCTGATTTTTTCCCCATGTATTATTTATTGTTCTATCTGTTCCTAGATGTTTATTTTATTTTATTTTTTTCTTACTGAACTGTCAGCCTCCTTCTTCTGGTCACACCCATTTCTTATAAGTTACCCAAATTTACATATTGCTACTTTCTTGAAGTCACCGGTTTCTTCCTACTTCATTTGCAGAAGTATCAGAAGTATGTTTTGTTTGTTTGATTTTTTTTTTTTGCTTGCTTGCTTGCTTTTTTCTAGGGGCCTTATTCTAAAAAACTCCATCTTTAAAATTCAAAATTCCTTTATTTCAGGAGTTGGCAACTAGCATTTACAAAGGTTATTAGGGCAATTTATTTCTGCCATGTGTCATCTCTTCAGCAGGAACACTCTGCATGGGTTAAATGTTTCTAATGCAGTTTTGGATAGTTATATGTCACACTCAGAAAATAAAGACTAAACTGTTAGTTCTCTGTTCACTGAAATAATGTAAGAGATCTTTTGCTAAAAATTAATGTCATATCCCACTGGGACAAATACTATTTGCATGGTTTATAATAAAAAACTGTTCAAAACCACTAATGTACTTCCCTAAACAGTGAAAGCTTGTGATGCATATTGCAAAAACACCACTGGTGAGAACCACAGCAGCATATAAAAGCTATTATTGTATTGTATATTTACTGCTAAGTTTATTTCCTCTCTGATTTATTTAACTCACCAATTACCAGTTGCTTTCACTCCTCTGATTGTTCCTAAAGCTTAAGAATGTGTTGAGTTGCTAGCGCAGAGCAATGCAATTTTTTTGGCAGCCACATTTTTATTCCATCTGCAAATGTAGCATACTTTCCTGAATAACTTTATGGTAGTACTTGCCTTGAAAAAGCCTCTTGTCAGTGTAAGGATTTTACAATATTATATCTGTTGAGACTTGAAAACACAAGTTTTCAAGCCTACCTATTTGGTAGGTTGCAATCAATATGTATTCACATACAAATGCTGCAAAGACCAGAAATGCATGCAAAATAGCATGGTCATTGCCAGGCTGCTCATTGTGCATCCAGCCCTTGTATACTTAAAGCCTTCATCCACTTAACAGCCCACTCCCTCCATACTCACTTGTACTCCCCCCAGTGCTCCTCTCACACCATCACTGTGGCACACTTCCTAGCCACAGTTCGTGATATAACCATCCCATTTCTGTCTTCATTTCTAAACAGATTTGGCAGGCAGTTCCCCTTTTTGCAGAATACATTCAGCCAAGGCACACGTATTCTACCTACGATTTTACTCCTTCATCTCAGGCCCACCCACTAAAGGATTTAATTAATGTGACTAAGTTATAACTTTTTCTATAGAATATGGAATGTCAGACTGTGCTAAGGATCTGTGGATAAAACCCCACTTTACTGGCTGCCAGTTTCCATCTCCGCCTGGTCATTAAGCACCACGGAAGCAACCAGAGGTGCTGTACTGCCTCAAGCCAAGTCATGAGTCTCAGCAGAAGACGGTTAAGTTCCTTTTCTCTCCCTGTGGGCTGTCCCACAATGTGCAGGAAGAATTTTTCACTTCTCAGATCAAGGGAGAGTGTGGAGATCTTGGTGCTCCTCTGAGGGTTTTCAATGCTCAGTAAGATCCTGCCAGGTCTTCTCAGACCTAACCCTAAGACTGCTTCCTAGCTGTCTCATTTTCCTGTTTATTCCTTCTCTATCTCCAGTGGGGATCTTGTGGATTTCAGTTTTGATCTTGTTTTGATCTTTTTTTTTTTTTTTTTAAATTTAGGTTTTGTTTTTCTTGTTCAGATCAAATATCACTCATAGATTATGCCAACAATAGGCATATTCATCTAATTGTGATTTTTTAAAGAATGACTCTGCTTAATAAGCTTTTAACATAAGCATCTTTATCATAAAGACGAAGAAATTTCAAAAAGCACATTTAAGAGAACAAGAAGTTCCCAAAACAAAATAGGGCAATACAATTTACATTCATTATAATTTGAAGGGAAAAGTATGAAGAAAACAAAGTCTTGTCAAGATTTCTTTACATATGATAACACCATAGACTCCATGACTATTTTTATTTGCAGAGAACATGTAAACAATTGTTATTAAATTATTGATCTAAAAATCAATATTTCTTAATACAATAATTTTAGTCATGCATAGGGAACTTATGATTGCTATTGCTTGATACATGAGCACATGAGCATTTTCACTGGTATAAAAGAAAATAACAGAGATTAAATACAAAACATACTACTACTATTTTATATTTCTGAATTGCGACAACCACAAGCTTAACCAGCCTACTTTATTGGTAACTCAGTCTGAAGAAGTGAGTCACCAGTACCTTTAAACCTTACTCTTCATCTCTTCATTTATGTCTTTCAAGTGTCAATGGAATAGAGTTTCTATCATGGTAGTGATTGTCACTCAATTTAACATAAGAGCTTTTGAAAAAAATAACTGAGTGATAAAAATGATTTAATTTTTGAGAAATGTAGGGACAAAGCGGAGTTATCTCAGACTTGGTCATCCACCCATGATTTTTTGTCCTTAATCAAGGCCTCCATTAACAGATATTATCCTTATCAGAATTTTCCCTTTTCTTCTGTCTTATGATACTTTTATAAGCACATACTGCATTCCTGTTTTTTATTATTTCCCACTGAATTACAGTTGGTCATTGTTCTCCAAGTCTATGTACTTTCTTTTCATTAAGAATATTATTATTTTACAGCATAAGAATGTCTTTTATTTTATTTGGTCATTATATTTTCATTTTATTTTATTTTCCTAGTTTGCCTTTGACTTTGCAACATTTTCATTACTCCCTCTATTACAGCTCAGTCACCTTAATACCATTGTTAAGGTTGAGATTACACTTCTGTTCTAAACTGACTTTCACAACGTTACAACTTTCCCTAGATATTCTTTTTCAGGTTGATTTTTTTTATATGCTTATGCTTTGTTAGAATTGAATTTTTGTTTGAAGCTTCATAAGCATCATCTATTTGTTTTGAGTTATCCAACATGAAAAGACAGCAGTTCTGCAGCAATCAAGACAGTTTTCAGATGCTATTTTTTTGGAGTCTGATAATTGAAAATCAGCTTTGTTTCAGCACTTCAAAATCAGCTTTGATTGTGGAATGGTGGCTTTGCTAGCTCTTTGAAAAGGTTTGGAAATAATAAAGTTCTACATGTGACTTCATTATTAAATAACTCTGAAATAGTAGTGATAAGGGAACTCGAACAGAGAATAACCTCTACTTAATAATTGTAAAGGATGTTTATTTTCTGTATTATATTTAATTAGATTTTATAAATAAATCCAAATATTTATCTTTAAATCTTTTTAATGCTATTTCCCCCTTACTCTTTAAGGAATGTATGCATTACAGAGTGCCCAGTCAACCTGGGTTCAATACAGTATCTGGAAATAGTGCAACAGGTGCACTGAAAATAAATATTTCCCCTGTAGTGGTGAAAAGACAAATATTACCTTTGCTTTATTCCACAGGGATATTGTTGTAATTACAAAATGTTGTCTGAAGGAGCTTTTGCTTAAAGGTCCAGTATGAAATCCTGCATAGCTGTAATCCCAAGAGGAGCAATGCGAAGCTGTGGACAACTTCTTGTCTGCCTTCAAAGATCTTGTGACGGCCAGTGTTAATGCTAATATCCCTAGAGTTTCTATGGCCCCTTTCTATGGTATGCTTGTACTGTGTGTTTTGTGGATTTTTTTTTTTCATCACAAAGGGTCTCACAGTCTCAGTAAGAAATCATTTAATGCCCTCTACCTGAAAAATGCTGTTCTATTGAAAGAATGAGCCAAGAGTCTCGCTGACCAACAGAGAACTTACATATTTCAGAAAGTAAAGGCAAGGCTGAGAAAGAAATTCCTTGGACATTTCTTTGATCAACTAATGGAGAAAAAAAAAAGAAATGTTTATTAAAAAAAAAAAGTGTCATTACTTGTGAATCCAAAATTGACACAGCTACTTCCTGTGTTTGTACTTACATAGAACAGACTTAAATTCCAAATGTCTATTTCACATTTTCACTCAGACATTCAATGAAATGAAGACTACAAGTTCCACAAAAGCTGTAAAAAGCTATGCTTTTGGGGGGATCTATATAAACTGCTCACTTTACCAGCTTTTGGATTTACCTTTGAGTTGTCCTATTGGGCAGAATTACACCAAACACATAATGAGGACATTTTTTTTTTAGCATTAAGAACTTTGATTTTTTTTTTCCGTGGCTAAGCTACAAATGTCAGTTAAGAGGTTCATTCCAATCTAAGATCTTATTGTTTGGCTCCTATCTTTTTATTCCATCATTTCTCATTGATTAAGCAGCTCTTGCATTTTACAATAATGCGGTAATACAATGCCTCAGGAAGCCTTCATATGAAAGGCAATAAATAAGCTTACTTTGATTCATATTTATTTTCCTTTTCATTTATAAGCAATTTTCTGCATTCAGACCACGCTTCTCCTTCCTGTTCAAATTCAGAAAGTTTTTAGAAGATTGCTTAAATGAGCCTCTCACACAATGAGGATCCTACCTTTGGAGGCTGCCACTTGCTAGAAGCACAGTCTTTGCTGATTGCATCATTGTTCCCACTCCAGTGACTCAGTGATAGATTTTTTTTTTCTTTTTTTCATACCAAATCTTCTATTAATCCCTAGTTCTGCTAATTTACAAATTTATTCATATACGCCTTATCTATTACAAAAGTGTAGTCAGTATGTAAACAGTGTAAGCAGGAAAGCTCAGGTGCCTGTTGTGGTCTGGGCTAGCCTGTCATAACTAGGATTTTTTATCCATTAGCAGAAGGAAATACAGGCTGGTTTAAGATGGTTATACTTTTCTATCATGTACAAAGTGTTTCTCTCTGTCATAAAAGGGAGAATATTCTTACTCTGTATGTAAGTGGAATATGAAGTCAGAAGACAAAGCTCAGCTTCCCACATGGGCAGAATTTAATGGATATTTCTATAATCAGAGTTTGTTTCTCCTTCTCTCCTAATGCTTTTTTCCATTCATTTCCTGGTGGGCAACATGATTAAACACTGTCCCCAGCCTGTCACAAATACTTCGAGTCACTCTTTCGAACAGGGCAGGAATAATGAGAGAAAAAGTAGTTCTATGTCCTCTCCAGTCACACACCTCCATTGTATTTAAGGCGTGACAGAATTGTGAGTTCATCTCATATAATCTCTTGAGCATTATAAGCCATTAATTATCACTCAGATACTGCTACATGGAGCCCAATTATTTTAATTAGACAAGAGCACTTCAGTCCTCAAGAGACTGAAATCACAGTCCACTAGACAATGCACTTTTTTGGAGCTGTTTTTCCAAGTCTAGGTGCTGAAATCAATTTACAATAAGCTGTGGATATTTTAACCTGTACACATTTTCACATTTCATCTATTTTAAGATGTCATTTTTTTCTTTCCATGGATGAAGAAATTTGAAGGCCACTTCAGCTCTGGAATCTTAATATTGAATGAGGGACTAAGTTGAGTGTTCGGCATCTCTAAGTTCCTAGCTGAAGTTCCTAGCATCTTTACAGATGACTGATCTAACAGTTTACGTGGACTACAACTTAGCTGATAAAAGCAACTTCCAATTTGATTTAAATTTGACTCATATGTTATCTCAGCCCTCAACATAAAATAAATCTCACATACTTGGAGTTTTAACTAATTCCTATTTCAGACATATTGGTAAAACAGGAACCATACCTTTTTTTGCAAAACATTGGTCTGCAAATCCCAGTCTGAGCTGGTTTAGATTCATATGGACCAGTTTTATCCCCTCTAGTCCTAGGTCCATGTGTTCAGTTTTGACTTATCGGTACCAGCAAGAATTTGATTTTATCCTGCTTTTTTCTAATACAATCTCCCTGACTCAGATGCCATGCTATCCTGCTATCTGTATTCTCATACTAGAATACAGAGGCCAGCAGCCTCCATCCCCTTATGAGGTAACTACCTCGTGTCTACCTCCTTGCTTCTTCTTCCTCAGACCCCACATGACAGATTTTAAATGGTAAAGTATTAGGCTAGTCACAGAATAATAAATCAAGCCAGCACATTGAAGACACTGCACATTCAATATAAAATGTGCAATGTCCATGTACAAAAGCCATTTTCCAGATGCTTGCATGATGCAGAAATCAGGGAAAAGCAATATCCTACATACATTAAAGTATTCAGAATTTGATCACCTAGTATGGCACATCCTATAATATTCTAGACATCTAGCAGACTAAGTTGATGATGTTTCAATTCTAGGTCAGTTAAATCTGAAGAAAGTCATGTGTTGTTTTCTAAAACTGTTTTACCAGCTAGTTCTCCATGATTTGGGAGCTAAAGAAAAAATGCTTTTTCTTCTACCTATTGAATCAAGCACAAGTAATTGATTTGTTCTCCTTATAAAAAGTATTTGTATTGCTTTTGCTAGTCCTATGAACCAATGTGATCTATGTTACTAATAATGGAAGCATTCCGCAGATTGTTTTATCCACTCAGTGTTGACAGCTGAGCTTCATATCATTCATGAGATCAATGAATTGCAGCACTGCAAGATATGGGCAAAGGAAATTATGTACCCTGCCAGAAATACACTGTTTTTTTTTCTTGTTTTTCTTCTTTTTTTTTTTTTTTTTTTAATTTTACAGTGTTCCAAGGCAAAGGTTTTATAAAACATCTTAAAAAGTTCCATGTTTTTACACTTCATTTTAAACCACATAAAACATTACCAGAAAAAAAAAAAAAAGAAAAAATTTGGTCGGTCTGAAAAAGCCTGTCATATTTTAGCAATGAAACAACTTGCTTAGCTACTGAAGCATAATGTGTCAACAAGATGGAATTCCACTTTCTAAATGCTAGAGCACCCACTCAATAGAAGAAAGCAATACATGATTACTGGTTAGAGCTCATGGCGCAATGCTAGCAACTCAGCATTTAGCAATAATAGAAAATGTCTGTCTCATTTTCATTCCCCTTGAAAAAGCACCCTATATGATCTTATGAAACACTCTGCTGTGAGTTACTTTGTTAATCTCAGCAATATCTTCAGCTATTACCTTATACACGGTAATACATTTCTAGTGAATTTTCTTAAAAGCAAAAAATTAATGACATATTGAAACAGGACAGATACCTGAAATGTAATAATAAAGAGTAACCCTGCAATTTTACTGCAGGTATTAGATAGCAGCTATCTCCTATTTCCATTTTAGTATTTCACATATGTCTTGTGGTCTTTTCTTTTCTGAGTTATTCCTCTGTTTTTCAAAACCTCAGAGCCTCTTATTCCTGCTCCTGTCTTCATTGCCATTCCCATTTTAAAACAGACAAGAATTCTGGTTGCTTTGCACACAGCCCTTCTTCACCCATGACCTTTTATTCATCTGATTATAAAATTAAATTTTTTTTTCAATGCAAATATCTTCAAAGATTGTCTTGAATTACCTCTACTCATCTTGACTATCTTTAAATCTTGAGGTAACTTAAAAGGTGTCTCTTTTCTCTTTACATACATTCAAGACTTTTCTGGTGCTGCTAACGAAGAAGCAAGGCACATGTCTTGAATCAAACACTTCTATCTGTTTACAAATAAAGTCTTTTAGGTTAGTGAGACTTTTAAACATTTTGATCAGGTAGTATATATGGAATATTGTGCCAAAACCAGATGCAAGAGAGAGAGAATTTGCACTAAGAAGGTATGTCCTGATCATGACAATACATTGCATTAGAGTTAGACTTTACAACAGACTTATAACTGCCAGATAGGGAAACAACTTTTCACTTATAAATTGAGGAACTTTTACAAACTATGCTTTCATATATATGACATAACTCTGAAAAACCATTTCCAAACTAGTTCACATCCCAGAAAAAGTTTAAGCACTCTCCCATATTTCTACAATCAAGACACAAACATCTGAGATAAAAAAACACTGTCTCAGAGAGATAAAAGGACATAAAAACTAACAAAATCCTCATTTGGATTATCAAAACTAAATGAATGAGAACTTTCTGCTTAGAATTTTTATAATTCTGATTTCTCTCCTCAAAACAAAATATTCTCTCCCGCTTACTTCGGGTTTGCCTACATGTTTAGTATTATGCTTAACACAGATATCACTGAAGGTGAAGAATGCATTCTAGCAAATGAGAACAGGAGAAAATAAACCATAATAAAGAGCTTTGCAAACAACAGGAAAGTGTAATGCACTTCCAATGTAACTATTTTAGAGTGTCTTCTATTTTATTAGGTTTTCTGAAAAGACAGACAATCACTAATTCCACAAATACGCTGCAATTGCTTTTGACATATGCTTCCTCAGCTATGAAAGAAGAATACAAGATGAAATCAATGGGAAAAAAATTGCTGGGAAGAGTGAAACTGCCTTAGGGATTTTGTTCTATGCAATACAATGGCCTAGGAATTCTGTGCAATAAGGAAGGTGTGGTATCTATATCTATGGATTTTTTTCAGGGAACTCTTGCAGTCTGCAGCCTTAAAATTCCACCTGTCCTGGAATAGAATACATCTTTTGTGAAATCTTGATATTCTTCAATGGCACTATTCTTACACATCTAGTGTAAGTAATATAGTATTATGGTGTAAAAGAGGTGAAATAACCCCACTTTTTTGCTGTCTTTGCAAGGCTACAAAACTTCGTCATTGTACATGCAATCCACTAAGGCTGAGGTCTCATTTGTGGATTGGAGTTTCAGCTCAGATTAGCCAAATGAAAGGCCACAAAAAATCAATGATGACAGTTTGTTCCTAAAACTAAAAGTATATCCCAGACTTCAGCATAGTTTAGAGTGGTCTCAGGACTCTCATGAACTATATCACCTGGCCATAACATCAAGAGTCAGGTCTCCTAGTAAAGGATTATATCACCTGGCCATAACATCAAGAGTCAGGTCTCCTAGTAAAGGATTATCAGACCACAGAGGCTCTCTAGAACTACATTTGTCTTCTCGCTTATATATTCTAATCTAGGAATGAATGAAGTCAAAGGGGAAAGACTGACAGAGGCTCTATCTTCACTGTCTCAGATCTCTCATTACAAGGGAATCTCTGCTTGGATCAGTTGACTGATATTGCATGCTGTGAAATTTTTATACCAATGTGAAGCAAAGGTTGAGATACAATCACATATTATTCAGTTATCATTCCACTAAAAGATATTAGCAGTGAAAGTTTCCTGGGACAGATGAGCTATATGTGTATACTCCAAAGCATACTTTTTAATAAGTGAGCATTATAGTCCTCCTTGAAGCTCCACTCTAACCTATTTTTAACTCCAAACTTTTCTTTAATATGTAGGAAATAATATCACAGTACAAAATAAAACAAGGCCAAAATGTTTTATTCATAGAGCTTTTCGTATGCCTTGATTATTGCAGCTTTCCCTGTACCCAGGCCAGCTGGTACAATATGTACTGTCTTCTATGTTTTGTTGATGTTTTCTTGCATTAAATACGTCAAACTTTTATATCTGAGCAATAAAAGTTAGTAACATAGGTCTGATGCATAGTAATGAGGGTAGAACAACAGTGTATAAAGGTAATATCTTGGTAAATCAATTAATAAGGTTATGACTAATGATAAAAACATAGAAAAAAATGAAAAGGCAAGAGTGAGGTCAGTCAGTGGTACCACAACATGGATTTGACTGAAGACTGTTCACAGTCATTAAAAATATTTCTGCATGTTACCTTCCAAGTCAAAATAAATCTTGTTCTATTTCTTTGCCTGAATGCCTGAATAGATATCAGTGCTTGACTGTAAAGGGTACATATAGGGATGCTTAAATTTAAAGCTTTTTCCTCACCTTTTTGGCACAGTTCTATCTGGGGATTTTCCAGGCTGTTTCTGGGCCCCCCATATTGATGTTTCCAAATTTCCTGAGACAAAGCAAAATTCACCATCTCTAACTTTCATAAATGTACTTTTAGTAAATTAAGAGCATTCTCTTAATGTCTTGGAGACAGATTTATCTCTCCATGGACATTGATAACAGTGATTTTGAATAAAGAGGTTCTGATTCCTCATTTCACACAGCACAGAAAAACTGAGGAAGGCAGAAGGTCTGTAGCCTAGCCTGGCTGAGTCACCTGTTCATTTTTTTGTTCTTTTACAGAGCTGGTAACAGTCCTTGCCTGTTTGGGACTGCTTCACACAGATTCCTCTCTGAATAATTAAACAGTTGTTTTACCTCAGTCCCTGGTGACCAACTTATTCTCGGTCTGGTTTCTTCTCCCTCTGCTTCTCTAAAATTGCTTCTGAAAGCCCTTTTCATTTACTGTCTCAACTTTCTCTTGAAAAGCTATCCCTTCTCCCTCCTTTGATCCATCTCATCGGTTAATCAAAAACCTCATCTATTTGACAGTTGTTAGCTACCCTTACTGCAATTCAGACCTGAGTGATCAGTTTGTCCTGTGCAGTAGACAAATACTTCTTTATGAGGGCTTTCGGGTGAATAACTGACCATAGATGTTAGATGTATCTTCTGCTGTGAGTCATCACCTCTTTGAACTTTACCTGATGACAGAAATTCAAATACCCAAAAAGAGACTCTACGTATCTAAGTGTAGTCTAAAAGATGACACAGACACTCATAGAGGTTCTCCAAATTCACATTGTCTTCCTTATTTCTTTGCTTAGACGCTTCAACAGGGAACTTGTCTCTAACCTAAGCAACATAGGTAAATACTGGAGGGCATCTTTTGCTGCCTTTATTTGGATGGACAAAAGGGATGTTTTTCATCTTGGACCTTTCTTTGAGCTTGTAAAGCACTGCATACACTTGTGAGGGAACCCAGAGCTCTGAAGTGTCTGACCCTGGATTTCTCCTACAATTCCGTAAAGACCGGAAGGAAAAACAAAACAAAACAAAACAAAACAAAACAAAACAAAACAAAACACCTGATCACTTTCTGAATAGAAAACACTCAAAGTGACTACAGAATATGGAGTGGAAATAAACAACTTCCTAATTGTCTTGTTGTCCTTGCAGGCCTATCTTCACATTCAGCCAGCTTCTTTCTTACCAGCAACTGACTTGGCTATTGCCCTGTGATGCCATTGCAGTCCCTGTCCCTCCCTTGCTCATGTCCATGTGCCACAGTCCCCACCTGTGGGCTGATAGCCTCTGGTATTGCAGTGGCTGGGACTTTCTCACCCTGAGCAGGCTCAGAAGCCCCTGAGGGAAGGAGCAATATCCCCCATCTTTCTCATAAAGTGAAAGTAGTCACTTGCAATACTAAGAACAATTTCTGTCCTATGCAAGTCTATTAGATACCATAAGGATACATTAGACTTCTTTTTTGCCTTTTTATTCCATAGCAGATAAAAATTACCTTATCTTAGTGGCCAAGTTCTGACTGGGGAGAACAGACACACATTAGTTGCATGAAGCAGGGACATAAGGCATGCAGTGCAAGGACTCTCATCAGAGGAAATTTTCTGACATGAATCTTACTCAAGGTTATCATTTGTTAGGGGGCAAAGAAAGATTCAATGACACATCTTTTTCACCCCATTCCCTTATAGATTTTGAGGAAAGGCCTTGTTATTATCGACATTTGGCTTACAGACAAGCCTCTTGCTTCCCATTTCACCCTCGGAGCATTTTATCCTGTAATGTTCAAGGCAGTACATAACCCAAGACAAAGGGCGAGGTTAAACTCCAGGCTGTAGATCTGGTCACCAGCAAGCACAGCACAGATTCCACAGACAGAAACAGAACTCTTTGCTGAGCCAGGCAATACATCAATCCTTTATGCTATGTGAAATTTATTTAAAGGGCACTTGCAGATTCAAAATGATGATGAATGAAGCTGCAAAATGCAGTTTGATTTTCATCACTTCAAGGCAGAAAGCACAGTAAAAACTATTTGTGATTTTATCATTTTTAAACAATCCCTAACGGTTAATCTGGAAGCATTTCTTTTTGTTTATTGAGTCTTGTTTCTTATTCCTTTCCCACCTTCTGCTTTATTTCATTGCCCTATGTCTTCTCAGTGAGTCCAGGGAGCTCTCTGTTCTACATGTACCACTGCATGGACAGATAGAAAGTTTTACCAAGGTCGACAGATGCTAACCTACTCATAGAAGACAAGTTACTGCTACTTCCTAGTTTGGCAAACAATTATTGGGCAAACAAATATATGTGATATCTGTTTGGGAAACATCGAAACTGCAATAAAAAGTGCATTTTCCATAAGAAAGACAACAGGAAGAGCATGATAATATTTCATAAATACAGATATTTTCTCTTGTCTTATAGCCTACATAGAATTGAGTAATATCAAACATAGAAACAGTCACTAAGTACAAACGTCAGTTAGTCACTCTGACCTAACATTTAATACACTCTTTCATATATAGATTTCTCTCTGCATATTTCTATTTTCCCTGCAATGTGATTTTTGTAAGGTACCTGTTATTTCTACTGCTAAAAAATCACTGATCCATATGATCTGACCTCTTAGCAAAAACATTTTCAAGTGTCGCTGGCTTTTATTTTCCAGAAATCCACCATTAATTGCACATTGTTCCTGTTTAAAAGCAATTTTTATGAGAAAAAAAAATCTATATTTCTTTTCATCATGTATCTTAAATATATATAAACAATTCTCTTGCAGTATCACTGACTGGTCATTTTCTCTATCTCCTTTTTCTCCTCTTATTTATGAAGAAAGGTGCTGTTAATATAATAACTAATGGTTTGTTCAAGATCCTGTTCATTTTTGCTGAGTGCTAGGAGAAAAAAGTCAAAGTGCGTTTGGATTGTCATTTGCACAATTTAATTTCTTACTCTAACTACTCAGCAGCTTCTTAAACCAATTAAAGCAAATAATTCTGGAATGGACATAGTCTGCAAGATGAAGTAGTCTTTCCTAAGCCATGGTACTATATTTCAATAGTTTATTGAGCTACAGCATCCCACTCTAGTATGAAGGGCAATTCAGATTCACTGATGGAAAAGTAAAAAGCATTTTTTTCCCATTTTTTCTAACATCCTAAAGTATCATTTGTTTCCCACAGAGCTAGTAGAAAAATGGATGTTCTTACCCCACAGCCTAGTCCACTGCCTGTCTCACATACAATTTTCCTCACTCCTGGTTCAGGCAGCAAACCCGCTCCACAGCCGGGAGTTGGACACAGCACACCGCCCATCTGCAGAACGCATTCCTCCGCACCATAGCGCTGGTAGCGGTTGTACTGCAACACAACAGACAGGTGTTAAACTTCTGACAGCACGCAAAAAAAAACCCAAACCCACAAACGTGGACCTTGAATCTATCCCATATAATAGAGTTAGCTGTTGTAATGTCTCACACCCTAAGTTCAGCAATATGTCAAATGTCTGAAACTTTGCAATTCGCTAAATAGGGTGTCATTCCACTCCAGCTCACATCATATGCATCATTTTTTAATTCATAGTTATCCTTTAAACCACCAGAAAATTGTGTGATACTAAAATCAAGAAAACAGTAGATTGTTCCTGTGAATAATGGCAAAAGCTCTTATACTGATATACAAAAATTAATGTAAAAATCATAAATATAGTTCAGCAACAGATACGTATAAATGCTGTATACACATTGAAAAGAAAACCACAAAAACACACATTATAACGTCTTTGAGCTAAAGGGTTGTAAAAATAGGTCAGACAACTTCTATTTCAAAATAAATTTGATTAAACTGATTGGCAAAGTGATTCTCTTGAGATCCATTTATGGATCAACTTACATCTTTACATGTAAGTTGTAAACTTACAACTTTACTTACAACTTTAATGTAAGTTGTATTTTTTTTCCAGGGTCTACCAGGAAACTTTCTTAGATTTGCGGTTTTCATCTAGTCCCATACTGATGGCCTAAAAAGCCATGGAAATGTCTCTCTTTTAATGATGGAGATACTGGCATACAGGAGTATGGAATAACGTGCCCAGCATATCCTCAGTGACAAAAACGCCCGCTCTAAAATGACTGATGGCATTGCAATAACTTTCCCTGTTCTAACTTACCCTGCTTTCAAACTGAAATAAGCTGAACTAGTACAAATCATGCTACGTACATGTAAATCACATCCACTGTAGGGCTCTGCACTGGTGCAGTTCCACACTAGTGGCTATATAGCCATTGCAAACCAGGCTTCAGATTCAACTATAAATCTGGCCTACTGTAGGGTGAAATAAATAAAAGCATTTGGTTCAAACAGCCCCAAGAAAACAGGAAAATCCAAAAGGCCAAAGAAGAAGGGAGCAGCATGAATTTTCTCTGAGAGCAGAATGAATTTATAGTGCTAAAGTAACAAAACAAATTTTATGTTACAGCACACACAACAGCATTCAGTACTTCATATACTTTTAACTTGTTATTGCTCATGAAAATCATGAAAATCCACTTGTTACCTTTTTTAGGATAACATCTAAGAAAAACCTCTCCAACCTGCACCCCTCTCCAAAGAAATCCCCAAAGGAAACTGAAGTAATAGAACCAAATAGTAATAGAACCAATAGTAATAGAACCAAAACCACATACACAAAACATACAAAAAAGAATTTTAAATTATGAAGACAAGGACTCCACTGCATATTTTCTGTGTGCATTTAAGAAGATTCTTCTGCAAATGTTGAAAATATGTCTTGTTACACCATTTTAAAGAATAGTGTATGACTTCTTAAGACCCTACAATACATAGATGTGGAAGTGCTGCATCCCAGAAAAAAAAAAAAAAGGTTATCAAACTGAAAGTATTCATGTCTGTCAATTAAAAAAAACAAGTAAAACAAACAAAACAAACAAACAACAACAACAACAACAAAACTCCAAACAAACTTCCTCTCAAATGAAAAGCAAAATCCAAGGGGAGAGAAAGCCTTCAAAACATCATTCAGTATATGAATGGCTGTCAGAAATTGTGAACTAAAGATCTCAAAACATGCAGATATCAGTATTTTGAGAAGTGTATGAGACATCTCTGCAAAGTCTCCTTGAATGTAGGGGCTCAACAGGTCAGCTGGTGGTCTTTTATATTATTACTATGTTCAAACCTGGAGTAATGGAATAAATATTTAATGTTGGAGTCTATCGATTTTCAGCAACATTTGGGATCCTTGCACTAAGTATATGCTGAGTGCTCCAAGTCATGACACAGGCCTTGAAGAGAAATACAGAATCACAGAATGGTTTGGGTTGGAAAGGACCTTAAACACCATCCAGTTCCAACCCCCCTGCCATGGGCAGGGACACCTCCCATTACAGCAGTTTGCTAAAAGCCCCATCCAGCCTGGCCTTGAACACTTCCAGGGATGGGGCATCCACAGCTGCTCTGGGCAGCCTGTTTCAGTGCCTCACCATCTGCTGAGTAAAGAATTTCATCCTTATATCTAATCTAAATCTACACCCTTTTAGTTTAAAGCCATTACTCCTTGTCTTGTCACTACACTCCCTGATAAAGAGTCCCTCTCCAGCTTTCCTGTAGGCCCCCTTTAGGTATTGTAAGGCCACGATAAGGTTTCCCCTCTTCTCCATGCTGAAGATATGGTCAGCACTGAAAGTATCCACTGAAAGTATTTGTTGATTTAATTCTTCTTCAGGGCACAGGCAGGACCTGAGGGTGAGGATGGCAATCATTCTGTTAAGAGGCAGCCTTCCGTTGTGCTGGGTGTTTGCAAGCACCTTCTCCTTAAAGAGGCAAATGCCGGTGACACTCTGGGTGGAATTCTGTCAGCATTCTCATTACAGATTATCAGCTGAAAAAAAGAGTATGCTTTCCAGTCTCTAATTTAAAATAGAGGACATGGAAAATTCCTTTGGACACCTTTCCTTTTCTTTTGATAGACAAAAATGGATGATAGGTAAGAATCAATCTGTCTTAAGCTGTAGGAAGGAAACGGCCCTTACTGGCCAGGTGGACACAGCAGTTGAATTCTGCCTGAAAATTGTGACGTTTTACTGGTTCAGCTCAGGGCTCATCCCAAATAATTACAGCACTATCATCAGTGATATTCACAGTATAATTGTTAAACAAATGGATCAATTTGAAGAGAGGAAAAATAATTTAAGTGAATTTGCACATCTTGCTATCTAGTTACCAGCTTACTTCCAACCTTCAAAGCCCAGATATGTTCATAAGATGTCATTTTCCTTTTTCCTTGTGCATGTACAATACCTCATTTAAAATTCAGCAGCCAACTAGAACAGGTAATAGCAGAATGTATACACATTTTGTCATACATAACTAGGTGATTTATACACTGTATTCTGCGATCTGAAACAAAATGTCTCACTTTACATTAAGGTGCATTTATAAAAGATTTGTAAATGACCAAAACACTTACGTATGAATTATTAATTAACTACTTTCATATAGTGTCAGATTATACCTATTAGAGGCATTTTCTCTTGATATAACACAGCGATACATATCACATGGTACTGATGCAATCAACATGCTTAAAACAAGTCAATCTGCAAAAGCACTTAAACGTCTTTGGAGTCCATGATGTATTCTCAATCACGTCTGGATAAGATGCTTAAGGATAATCTACCACCACTGGTTTACTTTGCATTTTACTCTTAACCAGAGATTGAAAGTAGGATTTGCTTAATTTAGTTTCAGTTTCTGCAGTGATGATGCCTATGGTTGCACAGGTTGTTTACACTCATTTAACAGAGAAAAAAATAGGATGCAGTTCATCTTTTCTCTTGTGGATGCATGCCATAGTATCAGAACTGAGCCCTAGACGGCATTGTTGTATTAACTCTAAACAGAGGTCAGACTGTTTTCTAGATGTTGATGCCTGAAGTTAGGTGACTGCCACAACAGGTACTTCAGTACCACTAATTCTGATCCTAAGCCACTGGGCCAAACTATTTTTAAAATCAAAGATTAGGTACATAAGTAGGTTAGACTGCAAATCACCTCACAGAATTTTCTTTCTTCAGAAATTAAACATCTAACCTAAACAACTCATATAGGCTCCAAATATATTGATTGTGAAGAGACAGTTATCCCAAGAATGGAATTTATCCTGACTTAAATGTAAAGTCCAAGATAGGTGGGCTGAATCACCTTCTGGAAATGCTATAGTTGAAGCTGAGACAGCTAACTTAGGCTAGGTATATTACACTTAAAGAGCTGTCATTGGAAGATTAATCTAACTCTTCTGTACATTCCAAATATTTCACGTTATCTGTTACTCAATTGTTAGCAATGTGCCCCCTAGTTAGAGATGCACTCATCAGGTGTAAAAGGGTTTTACATGTTACAAGTAGGAAAAATATCCCTAATTACTTTTAGAAAAAAACTCTTAAAAATGTAATATATGGGAAATTTGACTGAACTGGCATTTGTGGTACCCGATTTCAATTCCTGGCAGCCACACAGCCTTCCTGTGGTTTTCACGTAAGTCACTTAATCTATGCTTCTCATCAGTTCCCCATTTGTAAAGAGGGAAAATGATACTTGCTGATTTCACTGTAGTGTTGAGAGGTAAAAGCCATTAATAGTCATGAGGACATCAAATACTATGGTAATGAGAGGCATAGAATTACACAGAAATCACCAGCCATCTACTGCTGCTAGAAATCAGCTTTTGAGCAAAGCATGCCAGACATTTATATGCTACTGTAATAAAGGCCTCAGAAATATAGGTAGGTAAATAGTTGCCGGATTCAATATAGAACCATATATTTCAATGTTTATTTGGAAAAAAAAAAAAGCCTTTAAAAATATGATTTACTCCAAATTGCTAGTGCTAAGACAGCTAGACGTATACAAACAAGATATTCTTAAAACTTTTTTTTTTTTTTCCTGTCATGAACTTTCCCCTCAGTTTGTGGACTGACCCAGTTAACCCAAATTTATACTATTCATGGAATAAAATGTTGAGTAGAAAAAATTCCCAGCTCCACTTTTGGTATTTCAACCACATCACGAAGTTCCTTCATGCAAGCTTTGCTCATAAAGAGTTGTCAGAGCCTTTAGAAATGATTTTTATAAACGATTATAAATTATAGTATGACACAGACACGGAAGTTGAATAGCTGTAACCATTTATTCCCTGCTCCCCACTTTCCAGATTGGGATGGCATCCCTTGAGTGTTAGAATAGTACCAGGTTTTCAACCAGTGGAAATTCAATCATTTGATGTTGTAAATCAGGGGTAATATAATTGAAATCACTGGGCTGACAGAGGAATAAGACAGGTTTAACTATAGATTGCTGTATTTTAAGCTTCATTGAGATGTAGATATTAAGACAAACCTGAAATGCACCTGGATGAATAAAACCCTTGTGAAATACACTTTGTGAACACAATGCTTCCTTGCCATATTATTTAATTTGCAAGTTATGCTTTAATGTGACGTGATATTTTAATTTTGTGTTTATACTTTGGGCACAGTTTTTCTTTTTCTTTTTCTTTTTTTTTTTTTCCCCAAATCTAAAAGCATCTGCTCAGTAGTAGCCTCACAGGGAATTCTGGACAAAAGTTAAACAGGTAGATGTAAAGCCAAAATTTCTAATCTCTAAACAGTAATTTGATTACTTGTTTCTTTTAACTGTGTAACGGTCTCAGAGGAAAGAAAATCTACTTTCTGGAGTCAGATTGTTTTTACTGCTTATATAAATCAAATAACCATCTGTGTGTTTCAAAATTAGATTGTGGAGGCTATTAGTCCATAATGTAGACTAAGCACTTTATTTATATGTATTATACACATACAAAAATAAAATAAAATTAGTTACATAATGTAATTAGGCAACTTAATGTACAAAACCCTTAGCATACATTGGACTCATAGAAGTGCTTACAAAAAAAAGGCATCATGTTGATGACTTAAAATACAGTTAAAAAGAGATGGACTGATATGGTTGTCCAACCATTAGGTGGTTCATTGAACCACCCTTAGTTTATTTTTCCTGAGTTTCTGGGCTCCATTGCTGGTCAGGGAGGGGATGAGATGAACAAGTTCAGAACATCAGCTCCTTGTTCCCTCCAGAGCACTGAGTACCACAGAGAAGTCCAGAAAGAGAACCATCTTCCACAGGGCTGGAATTTGCCTGACTTTGGACAGTCATAGAAAGGTTGGTAAGGCAGTCTGAAGAAAACGTCTCAGATAAAAAACACATGACTGGATCAATGCAACACAATTTATGGACAAAATGAAACTAGAACAGAGAGGAGGAAAGAAATGGAAGACTGCAGTTTGCAGAATGATATGGAAGAAGGCACAAGGTGAGGAGAATGAAAAATAAAATACAGAGAATAGGACAGTGGAGAAGACTGTATAGGAAATCAGACTGAATATATGAGAGGCAATATGATGCAGTGAGGAAAGTTAACTAAGCACAGTGTATGGTTTGACACCATATTAAAAATCTATTGTAAATTTGTTATCTTCCAGCAGGTATTTGTGGGATCAGTCTGAATAGACTGAATGCTGGAGATTAACATTCAGTTCCTTCTGACCCTTGTGGAGCTTGAATCCACATTCCTTTGTCTCCTAAAGATGACAACCATCAAGTCTTGTAACAGATAATGTTGTAAATAGATACAACTGAGATTCTCTGAAGAAGACACTGTCTCAAAAGAATTCCACAATTCCACTTCTCAGGCCACAAGAGTAAATGTCTGCATAGTCCATGAAAGCAGATCAAAGTCACCCAAGGGATATATGTAGTTTCACCTGCTACGTCCACCTGAGACCCTGAATATTGGGATTCAGATTTTCTCTCTGAATTTAATAAAAACTGGGTGGAATAGAATTCCTTTTTTTTTAGAAACACATTTTTTATTGATAGTTTCTATAGAAAAGTAAACAACAGAAATTTGGTTCCTAAACAAAATGACTTTTTGTTTGTTTTTGACAGGAAAAGAATATCCTTTAAATTAGTTTTGACCACAAGTACTTCCTCCCTCATTCCGTCTCCATTTTTTATTTCAGCTATTGGACCAAAAAAAAATTACTCTCACTTCTCTAATGCACAGACAACATGGAGAGAAAGGATAAGAAAGTAGAGATGCCCTGTTTATGACAAGAACTCAAAGAGGATGAAGTTCTGGTAACCCAGAAGAGGCAAGGCTGAGGAACTCACATGGATTCTATTTACCTCTGAAGTTAGAGAAGGAGAGGGCTAGAAGACATGAAAACCAGATATAGCATAGAAAAAGAAGGGAGTCAAATCACTGGTCATATGAAATTGCAAGACTGCAATGTTTGCTGTGTAGTTCAGGCTATAGAAAAAGAAGGTGTAAGGAATGTAAGGAACATCAGAAGTTAAATGCAGTACTTCAGTTTTAGAGAGAGAGTGATAGGATAGTGATGACAAATCCAAAAAGTAAGCCAATTAAGACAGACAGAAATCAGACAGACATTGAATAGAAAATTTGAAGAAACTGAGAGATGCATCATTCGCATTGAGGTGGTAGCTGAAGTCAAGTGGGAAAGCACCCAGCTGTGGGAAAGTCTACTCATACAAACTTAAGAATACTTACAAAACAGCTTTGCTTTAGTAATTATGAACTGGAGAAATTATTCAGTGAAAATTTCTTTCTTTTTTTTTTAATTTTAATTTTAATTTTAATTTTTCTAACTTCATGTGAATTACTGAGAGGTGTCTGGTAGTTTTTTCACACATAGCTTCCAAAAATTCTTCACCCACAATTATTTCAGAAGCATTTTGTTGATCACATTTGGCATTTTCCAGCATTAAACTCAGATGACAAATTAGAACTGTCACGTGATGTTACTTTTTCTTGAATGGGTAGATATCACATCAATTAATTCAAGACTGACTTTACACTACTAATCTGTAACATATATTTAAAAAAGATCCTCCAGCAAATATTGCACGCAAAAAAAAACCAAACATGAGAACCTTCTCCTTGCCACACACACTTATTGCAAATTCCTTATAAAACCCAAATTAATGTTACACAATTTTTGTCTACACTGCATTCTTTTAGTACTAGATTCCCATATCTCCTAAGGTTACATCTCACAGCAAAAGCTAGCACAGTCCCACACCACCTTTGATAAGCATGGCAATGTGCATCTACAGATTTTCAAAACAGGATATTCCTTTGCCTAAGTTTCCCCCAACTCGCAAGGAAATGAGAAAAAAAAAAAAAGAGAGAGAGAGAGAGGGAAAAAAAATTGTCTCCATGCCAGCTTGCTCTGATTCCAGGGATATAAACACCCACAACATTTCTGAAGAGAAAGTGAGCAGTGCTATGAGCTGCTGTAACAGCTGATAGGAGAGATCTGTTAAAATTGATCATTCCCCTGTCAAAATATCAAGAAACTGGCCAATACATTCTGCAAAGTTGTCAGAGCAGATGATATAGCAGAGAAGCATAGCTATACATTACTTTGCAGCTTCTTTTCTTGCCACTAGCATGTCATCTGCTTCATCTGTTCTGTGACCTGTTGGGGGCACTCAGGTATAGCAGCAGACTGCTTTTGCAATTGTTTTCCCTTCCAGCCTTCAGATGTAGCTGCAATTTTATTCATGAATCACAATATTCCATTTAAACAATTAAACAAGGGTGGTTTTTTTTATCACTTTGGGAAGAAGAGAGAAGTTTCTCAGAGAGTCATTACGAGACTCCGTAAGAGTTCACTTGCTATGTGGGTATATTATAGTGCTTAAGTCTGAATTAAAGTGTTCTCTCTGCTGTCTCTGGCACTGGCTTGTTGAATTACCTGCCTTACACTGCATTTGGACAGAGCCCATATTTACTGCATCTTTAACATACTTTTTGTTAGCAGCTTGTACAATAACGACTCGTAGAATCATTTGCGTTTACTTGCAGGGGCAGCCAGGCTGACATGGCCAACAGCTACTGCAGAAGACTGTAACTTTTTTATATTGTGCTCTTTTTCAATAGTTCCCCAGTTAATAAATCTTTCATCCCAAAATCCTGAATGTATCTCAAGGTACCTATGAAGTGAAGCGGTTAGACAGCAGGTTGGACTGCATCCATTATGCTAGGAGAAAATTATGGATTAGGAATAGTGAGACTGAATTGCAAGAAAAAGCTCAACAGAGCTAAAGCCAGTTACAAGGCTTCAGGTTTTCCCCTTCCTGAGGCTGCATGGCCAGAAGAGTCTCTTTGCCTTATGCAGACTTTTGTGCACTGGGACTGTCTGTTAAAAGGTGTTCCAAAACAAACCAGTCAAAGCTGCTTTCTGAACTTTTAGTGCATCTTTTCCACTCGTATAATACTGTAGGAAACCAGAAACTGGGAAAAGATCCAAGACATGAAGAAGCCCTTTCATTTTCACCAGCTCCAGAAGTGGCTTACCTTTGGAGACTTTTCTAGGTCATACTCTCTGGCACCTTTTCAAAGTACCAAGTATCAAGTGGGGTAGCAATCTGTTGCTAAATGCATTTGTGTTGCATTTTAAAACAATTACTTTGGAAGCCAATTTTATGTGGTAAATTAGGTATCCAAAATGTGTATCATGTACCAGTGGGTCTTGTACTCTTCTATTTCACCACATAGACTATGATTACCTCTTTCCATAAAGTCTAAAAATAATTCCTTCTTTAAAAAACTATCTTGATGCCACCAATTAAACCTTAAAAGATAGACTTTCTGGCAATAATGAATGTCCTGTAATGCACATGCCTGAAGAAATAGGAGAAACGGGAAATTTACATGTCCTTGAGACTACTGAGATTTTAGACTATTTGGACAACAGTTTTATTATCATGGGACTTTTAGAAAATATTAGATTAATCAGCAACTCTTCACATTTCAAGTTAAATATAAAGCCTTTTTTTCTCAGTTTTCCTTTAGTGCTTACACTTAGATAAAGAAACAGTTTATTTGGATAGACAGATAGGTAGGCTGATACATTTTCCAGTGGTTTGATTGTATAAGCTTCTCAACACCTTTATCTCTTCATGATATCAATAAAAATTATATATGCTCACTATTTACATGAAACAAATATGCAGTAAAGACATGGTAGAGACCACTGCTTTGTATTAGAAACAGTTGATTGACTTTAATTTGACTGAAATTTGGTTGATGAAAGTAAGAGAGTTGATGAAGCAGACTTCTCTAAGACTGCTTTAACTGGAACTGCTTTAACTGGAACCTATGAGGACCTACACTGACAATGTCCATTTCAGACTAAAAGGTTCCTTCATTCTATTGGAGAGATATTTAGCTGACAGAAACTGGCTGCCTTTTGCTGTAAAAGCAATTTTTTAGTTTTGTTTTAGGGGCATGTGGTAGTTCTTTCTGAGTCACATTCATATGTTTGAGTTTATTTGTTTTTATGATGATCACTTATTACCTTGTGATAGAACAGAGGGAATTTGAAATTTAAAGGATCTAGACATTGAGGAATAGCAGATGTACTGGTGCTGTAGAGTGGCGGAAAGAAAAGATGCTGGGAATTTTTTGTTTTTCACTAATGAAAGGTATAATATGATTTAATGTTTGTAAGTGATTTGTAAACAAATAATGGATGTTTTTCTCAGCAATATACTCCAGTTTAAACAAGAATTAATCCAAGAAAGTCATGTAATGTGGATTCTAAAGGAGATCAGAAAAGATTATCACAATAGTCCATTCTGCTTTTATAATCCGGCCTTAAACACATAAGCATTTTAAAAATAAATCAAGTTTGGACATGTAGCAGTAACATGCCCCTATTATTTCTTGACTGTTGCTTGGATTTGAAGAAAATATACATAGACTAATAATGCTGAAATTTTAATTAATCTGAATAAAACAGGGTCATAATTAACTATGATTTTTCTTCTAACTAGAATGAATGATAACAGAACAAGACATTAAAATTTTTTTGAAAAGCAAATGCATAACTAAACACTTATGAGAAATAATCAGATAGTCATATGAATAAGGACTTTGCCCAAAATTCATTAAGATGTATTTTATTATTAATTTTTACCTTGTTTTTGCACCAGCTTCTCCCTAACTGTCAAACTGCATGTTAATTTCAAACAAGGGCTACTGTGGTCATCACTAAACTCATGGCAACAAAACTTTTGTGGGGAGAGAATGTAATTGCAATATGCTTCATGCTTTTGTCTGCTCACGGAATAATTCAAGTGGCATGGCAATGTTCACTAGTTGCAAAGACATTTATTAAGCCTGTAATGATAATCATTGTATCCGAATAACCTGTTAGTGTAGCTAGTTTCAGAGAAAGACAAATTTTTATAGGTCAGATCCATTTTGTAGAACAACTTTCCATCTGCATAGTTTTACGCTCCTAATGCACAGTGGCTAACATTTCTCATCTGTTTAGGTGTAGGCACTACAAAGAGGAGTAATTTCATTACAAAAGTCAGTAAAAATGGAAAAAATATTCTTAGTGGCAAAAATATAGTACTTCATAGCAAGGCTTTATTCATCAAACTCCTCCACTCTGTTCAAGACTTCTCTTATTATTGGACAGAAATTAATTGCCTTTTCCTTTAAGGTTCCTCGTGGTTTACATCATCTCACCTTTGAAGATCACATATATGACTGTATAATTTAATACTTTCTTAATGCAAAGATGTAGGTGAGTGGAATAAAGAAAGAAAGCATTCAGATTACAAAGGCAATCTTAAGTCTGACATTTCCTAATGTCTGAATTCTTGACTGGCACTCTTTACTCTTTTAGCTTTCATTTTTACGTCTATCACTTCCTTTTCTAAAAAGCAAACAGGAAAAAAAAAAGAAACACAAAATAAAGTTCATCAACTAAATTCTGTTGCTCTGCCAGTGGTTATTATCAAAGCTGGGATCTACGAGTCCATGCTCAGACCTCTACCAGCAGAGCTAACAAATTCTGCCTGGTTCAGCCCTCTCACTCCTACTGTCTCTTGGTTTATCTGTTTCTTAATTCACCTTCAAATCTCTGCTTTGCTCCCTCTCCTCCTAGCGCATTTATGTTCACCCCCTTGGGCAGCTCATTAAACACAGATCTTTTATTTACCAGTCCCTTCCAGCAAGTTTCTTTACCTTGTCCTTCCAGTTCTTGGTCCCAGCTTCTTGTCAGACTCTTATTCCTACCACGCTGGTTTCTACTTCTACCATATCTGACCAGACAGTCCCATCTCTCCAGGGTTCCAAGCTTCATCTTGCTCTGCCCTCCATTTGTCATCTGGTTCTCATCAGTCTTGCAGCCCCATCAAACCCAGTCTTAATTTCTTTTATTTCCTCTTCCTGAATCCTCAGTCTCATCAGATTCCTGCTTCCAGTCTTTCCTCTGTCCTACCCTGTTTTCTGTCTTTTTTTCCATTCCTGTGAGACAAACCCTCCCACACTCCCCTTCATGCTGCCTTCTTGTTGAGAAGCTGAGGACTTACGCATTTGATTTTTTTTAACAACTGAAGTGGGAGACTGGTGGAGAAAAACTGGAAATCTAGAAAATGTACCAGCAGTCCTACATGTAAGAAAAATATGCCTGTAGGAGAGTGAAATAGAAAGGTGGAGCAACAGGGTGTACTAGACAATATAATCTGCTCTAACGGCTAAGTGATCATGCTTTGAATTAACATTTAAGGACTTTCTCCTATCACAGCCTTCACATATCTTTGTGCAAGTCCCTTGGGGCTAGGTTCATTAACAGATGCAAATATTCTGATGTACAGCACACTAATGCTGACCTTTCATGTCCTTGGTCCCCAGTACCCACAGCAATTCTATGTTAGGCAGCTGGGCTTCATAACCAGTACATTAAGGAAGATACTTTAGGCAAGGACAACTTGAATTTCAGAAGCACTGAGTATTGAAAATTCAAACTTGCCTCTCAACATTTAAGGCTATTTTCTCAATATCTCCGTACATTGATTTTATTATTAATAAAATAGTAACTAAGACCATTTAATGAGTGTGGTAAAGCATACCTCACATGCTTTTGTAAGATCCCTCTATAGAAACAGTTTTGTCAGTGCAAAGCACAGATATTATGATGAATGAGAAACATATTTTTAAAAGAGATCAGAGGCCACAAAAAGACATGGACAATATCAAGTAGCTGTAAATATCAGTCCCTTAGTCAGATTGTTTGTCTATTTGCTGTTTTAGAGAGCCTGTTAACTGCTGTAGTCCAAAGCCGAAAAGCTGTGGCAGGTAGCAGATGTACCAATTAATAACCTGTCAAGGCTGATGGATAGAATGAAAAAAAAAATCTCACATATATCTCCTGTGTGTTTTTTCCCCCACATTTCAGGTCACTGGGGGTCATGAGACACACTTTGCATCCCTGGAGATAGACAAAACTGTCTCATTAGTGTCTATCTTTCATGACATTAAGATGCTGACTTTGAGATGCTAACTCACCTGTTCTTCTCCCAGAATCCTGAAGTGATGAAGCTCTTTAATCAAGGAATCTGGACAGCCAGCTGTTGGAAAGAAACAAAACCAGGCACTTTAGAGTTCCCTGCCAGTGTGGTTTCAGCTATAAAATACATAGACATAGAGAGGATAGAATATGCAGATTACATTAGATTTAGAAGATTAGGAAGATAAGCCATGGTTCTGTGGGCACCAGAATGCTGAAAACCATCCATCAAATAATCCCTTCACATTTCAGAGCACGCTACCAAGAATGCTTAGAAAGGTTATATTCCGTATATTTTAGCCCTTTCCCCAAAGGACTAGAATCAAAAGCAAGATGAAAAGGGCAGCACTGTCTGCCAGATAACGCCAACCCTTAGTGTAAGCCAACAAGCCTGTTAAAAGAGGTTCTTACATCAAAACCTTGGAGCTGCCCAAAGCTGAATTCTGATTTACACACCAGGTTTGGAGTCATCTCTAAGCATTGTATAGGCTTTTTCCAGTTCCCTGAAGGATTTCACAGGCTCTGCAGACCCCACAGATCACTTTACTTTTGGCTGTCACCAACATAATCCATTTCACACAGATGTAGTTGTCACCCACAGGTGCAATACACAAACCAACTACACATGCAGAAGAGAGATTTGCCAGAACTTTGCAGTCAGTTTAATGTTCAGTGGTTACAGCCTTTCACATCTGTACCAGCCAGAATGAAAGAGTATGTCTTGCTAGATGCTACACACTTTGCTGACCTGTTCAGACTATGGTAACCTTCCTGGTGATGAAATCCAAGCATGCTACTCAGTTTTGTACACTACTAGACTCATTTCTGGCAAGGGATAAAGGTGTTGTGAAAGTGACTGTGAAAGCAATCTGGGCTTTATTCTTCTTACCATAAATTGAAGCATCTGCTTGTGAACAGAGAAACTTCCTTAAAAGGGATTAAAAGCAGAGTTCTCCCCAGAATATGGGAAGAACTAAGATTTTTATCAACCTGCTTTTCTGCTGCTGTAACTACAAATGGTTACCTCTCACCCTTAATGACTCCTATTAAAAGAATGTAAATGAATTTGGAGGCAGTTGTCAGGAAATCTCCGTTAGCACTGTGGCTTCACTCAAAGGCAATGAGGCATGGCCTACATTTGCAACTCCTGCTGGCATAGCTGTGTTAGGGATACAAAGGGTCAAACCTTTATACTTGCAAGCAACATAACTAAAAAGGCAAAAATCCTGGTTTAGACACATTTGTAGTAGTACAAGTCTTTAAATGGTATAACTTTTTATACCCAGCAAGCTGATTTAAATGGTATTCTAAACAAATTCTCACTGGTAAATATTCTATCTCCATTCAGAGGAGGTACATGTGGAGAATGCACCATCAGCACAACTTCATCACCAATACACCCTTACTACTTCTTCTAGCATTATTTTTCTATCCATTTTCAGTGGGATTTCCATCTCCATCTTCCAGTTCATCTAAATCCTGAATGTATCAACTGCTCTGTCTTACTAAATCCTTGATCTTGGCCTGACTTGTAGCCCAGAGCAGTTGAATTCTCTGATTTTAGATCAGAAATCACTGCCTAAAATACAGCTCCTCTCTCCTACCCTCAAGATCCTATGTAATTATTACAAATTTTTCTTTATGTCACTTTTACTGAAATATCTGCATCGATTGTACACTGCTACAGGAATTTCTAACCACTGAGGATAACTGATTTTATATAATACTGTATGCTAATCTACAACAGATGCTAACTTTCTAACAATGGCTAAACTTTTTGCTTGTCACTGCTTCTTTCAGTCTTCATTGCTTTTTCTTCAACCAGTCTTTTTCCTCTCTTATCTTTCCCATTTTGTTGTTCACTAAATTCCTTAAGATTGGGAAGTTTCCCTTTTCTTGCCTAGCTTTTTTTTCTTCCTGCTCTCCTTGAAATCATATTTTTCAAACGTCTATTTCTCCCAGAAGTCCATCCCATTTTGCTCTCTTCTTGCACAATTTATGTAACCATCCTTATGTGAGCTGTTTACCTGTATTCTTTCTCCCATGTTAGAGACTGTTAACACTTTGGAACCAAGAATCTTTGTTAAAAATTGTGTAAAACATATATTAGCATACATATATATGTTTATTATCAGTGTTACTGGTTGTCTACTGACGTACCCTCTTCCCAACCGAGTATTTCTATGACCTATTTTTCAGACTTGCCCAATCCAGTTTTCAACCTTTTCATAGTCCAGACTGCAGATTACACAAGAGATCCTGAAGTCACTAACAAAGAAGGGATATAGCTTAAAAATCATGTCATTGCTGGCAAGTTGCACCCCAGCAACAATCAGTTCAGAAATGTCAAATTTGTGTGATATCAAATTGTATTGACAGACACTAACAATTTGCTGTCCTTTCAGAGCAATGATCAAACAACAGTTGGAGGAAAAAAATGGAAATAATGAAGACACATGTAAAATGATAAAAGAAGTAAGATAAAAATATCTTCCCTTCTTTTTGGATGTTTCTGGCTGTATTTCTGATATTTCAATTTTTTTCTTTTTTTTTTCTTTTTTTTCTTTTTTTTTTTTTTCTCCCCAGTTCTCTAAGCAGACCTTTGTAAAACATGCTTCAACACTGTGAACCATTTTTTACCAAATATCTGTGAGCTTTGAAAAAAGTCTTGGTTGATATTAAGTTCCTGCATTGTAACTAGAAACAAATTACCATTCCACAAATAAAAAGAGAAAATACATATTCTGTTGAAGAGCATTAAGAACCACTTTCCATGACACCTGCAAAAATACTCATATATTTGTCAACTTATACATGCATATGCAAACATACCTGGAAACCTGAAAATTACTACAAATTAAGCACAGCACTGGGTTCACTGACAAACTGTGCACACCAAATCTTAAAAGAAAAATGTATTTTCTGAGACTCTGATTTGCAACTTGCACTTGCCACATGAAATAAATAATCCACAATTTATAGATTTATGCTGTTTTGTGGAGAATACTTTGAGGATTAATTTTTATTGCCTTTGTAGAACAGAAATCCTTATATTTGAGAGCCTCAACAATTACTGAAACCTTCCATTTCTGCTTTCCCAATTATTATTTGAAAAAAAACACAGGCATACAAGAAATTTCAACACACACAGGCCAAAGTGTAGGAACATTTAAATAGAGAAGTCAACAACAATTATACATAAGAGTGCTACAAGTAAATGACCCAAAGGCATGCACAATTAACTGCCTTTAATCAGTAGCCAAAACTTGGGATTGAGGATATCTGTAGACTGATAAAATGACAGCTAAAGGGCTTATTAGTTCACTCTTTCAACTGACATTCAAACCTCTGTGTTTCATATGTTCTTGCCCACTACGGTTGTTACAGGTCTTTGTCTGCTGTGGAAGCAGAAAAAGGTGCAAGAACTATACAATTTACCCAAATCTTTTATATTTTATTTTATTTTATTTTATTTTATTTTATTTTATTTTATTTTATTTTATTTTATTTTATTTTATTTTATTTTTATACTGCTTTTTCCTCTGACTTAACTATATTGAACCTAGAGGAATAAGACCAATAAAATTAATGTGATGGTTTAGGAATGAGCCTGAGTCTAGGCAGGAAACTAAGTCATGAGAGGATGATACCCAGTTCAAAGCACCAGCAGCAGGCAGGAAACTAAGTCATGAGAGGATGATACCCAGTTCAAAGCACCAGCAGCTTTATAAACCCACTGCAAGCAATGTCTTTGGTTTATTTAAGTTTTAATTTATCACTTAAATTAAATTTAAGTATATTTTTTTTTTCTAAATGTTCTATCAGATACCAGATTATTTGTTTTAATCATTTTATTATTGCTTGATTCCCACATTGTATTATTATTTCACTCCAAATGCTGCACTTATGAATGATAGGTATACTTAAAATCACAGAAAATTATAACTATACATTTAAAAATTACATTGTGGTATTCTTTTCATAAAGATGTAAAGATATTTTTAATCTGTTCCTATAAGGAAATGTATCTCCATCAGAAGAATAAAAAAAGCAAAATTTAAGAAGGCTAGCTTAATGTAACCTAACATCATAAATCCTCTGATTTGAACTGCTCTGAACACACATTTTCAGCTACACTTGTAATTAAACTGTGATTCCAATGACCACCAATTTAATTACCCAAATCTTTGCATATTTTTTCTCAAACAGAATTACCTTCTGTTTTTGTTTTTACTTAAAATTATCACTTTGCATGACATGTTCTCCAGTAAGAAGGCAGAGGAAAACTTAAATCAACCCTTTAATATTGCATATACCGTAGAAATAAAAGCAAAAAAATGACTGCTGTTACAAATACAAATACTGACAGCCAATGTAAGCACTGGCACCTCCAGCCCTTCCTGTCCCTACCTGCCCCCAGGCCCAGGACCCCACAACAGCCCAGGGCCACCAGCCCCAGCCCCAGCAAGGCTGCAACAATGTCGGGCTTCAGCTCCTCACAGTCCTGCCCCAGTCTGGCCTTAGCCCATCCCTGTCCCCATGGATGTGCCAAGTGCTAGGGCTGGGACTGCCCCTGAGCTCCTGGTGGGGCAAGGGGACAGGACAGGCAGCCAGGCCCTGCCCTGACGGATCCATAGGCAGCCTCAACACCCCACAGGCCCTCACAGCGCCCAGGCAGCAAGAAATTCTGGACTATATAAATTTCCAAGAAGAGAAACAGACAAGCTGCACCAAACTGAAGTGCATGTTGATCATAAATTAATTATTTTTCACCTCCAGGGGTGAACTTTCTCCCCAGACACAGTGTCTTCATTAACTGTAATTACAAGCAGATACACCTTTCCTGTAGGATTATGCCCTACGTTTTAACTTCTACCATAGGTGTGTAGCATTATTTCCTTCTTTACATGTGAAGTTTCATCTTTCCCCAAATGGTATGGTTCAGTGAGATTCACTTCACTGCATTTGAGCAACTAAATAATAGTTATCGAGGGTTGATATATTCATTGCACAATTCCTTTTTAGTCAATCGAAGGAAAAATAAACCTTCAAAGGGTAATTCACCTTGTCTGAGATAGACCCAAAGGAGGAATCCATTTCTGTCCCTTGATCATGGAGTCTCAGACAACTAGGTAAGATACATGACTGACTCTTAGATTTTTAAGGTTAGATAAGATTAATTCCACCCAGTAACTCCAATCCAAATAATTTCTGCATGTGCTTCATGTAAAGCATATAGGTTTTCCTAGAATGTTTAGCTCCTTGAACTAAACTGAACACTTATATTATGAACTTCCATAACTTCCATTTTTCTCACTTAAAATTTATGCCTGCATTAACACTTGTTAATTCTAAAAAGTACGCATCCTTTTGTGAGCTCCGAACACAACCCTGTAAGCATATCTATCAGTGTCTTTCAAAGGACGTCTTTCCACAGTGCTAATTACTAAACCAAGCTTTCAACTGAAAAATGTTTCAAATACACGAGAATAACTGCTTCATGCTTAGAAAATTAATGGATGTGTGTCTGTTTTTCTGACTGCTCTGAGTAACACTGTGTTTGACGAGCACAAATATGAATAATGCTTCCTATTCAAAAAAGTATATGTAACAGAGATGAGGGATGTGTCCTGTGGCCTCCTGTGTGTGCACAGCAAGGGAAGGTAACGAGGGAAGCCTACAGCTCAGAGGTGCTTGTTATAAAGGGATTCCTTCCAGAGCACAGCCCCAGGCCAGCCCCTAGCTGTGGTGGGACACAGCAGCTCGGACCCCACGTGCAAATACAACACAGCACAGCCAGCTCTGCTCAGTAAGAGGCAAGCAGACCAACAAAAAGAGCCCAGCCCTGCACTGTGAGTGATAGTAACAGCAATGGTAAGTGGGTAATGTGAAGAGGGAGTCGGGAGAGACTGTCACACAACACAAAAAAGACTCACTGGCTTTGAAATCCCGTGATTAGTGTGCATTTGCTTGTTCTCTCATTTTCCCAGTCTCTTCCAACCTGTCCAACTAGTTGGAATATTGGTGGAAAAAAAACTTTATATTATCAGTGTCTCTTCCAGAGAAAAGCAATCCCATGCTGGTGACAGCTCTGCCACTCATTGGGAACAGACAATGATTTCAAAGTATGAAGTGACTTCATTGCATTTGTGTTAATTACATGGCTGGATGTCGTGAGTGACCTTTTCTCATTTTTGAAGTTATGTGAACAAGAACAAATACAAAACTAAGGAGACTGTCTGGAATGCACAAATATGTTACTAAAAAGAGAAAAATATTACACAGAATATCAAGTACATAGTTTACAGAACATAAGCACATAAGCCTATGTTTGGAATATTGCTTGTGCATTGTGAAAGGTATAGAAATGTCTTCTCACTAAATCCTCAAAAGTGTGTCATTATAACCATTTTCCAGATTTTTTATTTATTTATTTTTTAACAATCTTAATGAGCAATACTTTTTTAAATAGTAAGCCACTGGCTTTTTTCTCTTTTAAGTGTTACCTAGATCATTTTTGTATGTAACCAAACTTAAAGCTTTGGTATCATCTTTTGTATAAGAAGGGTTTAATTTTTAAAGAAAGGAAGGTGACAAAACTGTTCTGTGAATAATATGTCATCTCCGGGACTAAGCCTTACAGCTGCAGGTCTTAAAATGCATGGTTTTCATGTGGGCACACAACTTTATCTGTAAGATAAATTGTTGCTAACCAGCATTAATCGTAAAATCACTAGTCTGGCTCAGGACCCTCTCCTGAAATCAGCTTGTAATCTCTACGTTTACCTTTTGATTTATTATTAACAAAATGTCTTATTTATCTACCTTCTGAATTCTCGATGTTGATCACGTATTCGAACCCTATTGTCAAACTGAAATTCTCAGACCCATTACTTTGGGTGCACTCACACTTTTCCTTCCCATACCTATTTTGATGATCTATTGTGATTGGGATGGGTTCACTCATAGAACATTTTTCCCCAAGAAAGAAAACTAAATGACTTCTGCTTCAATGGATGGACAGTGGTTGTTTCCTTGCCTAAATATGTGCTTATCTACAGGAATCAAAACTCTTCTCAGACAGTATAATATGTCTTAGCTATAGAAATATCTCAAAATGCTACAAGAAGCATTCAGACTGTTGGACACACTAAAACATCGGATGATTTATTTTTTTTGTAAATACGCTGTTGACTGCAGAGATTAATCTGGAGACCACCCTTTAATACCCAAATATCTGATACTGTTCACGTTACAGTTGGTGAAAGAAATAATATTAAAAACAAAAAATTGCAGTAAAAAATTACATGGGGTTCTTTGATTGTGCTCATGCCATTTTGATAACATCAGTTTCCAGATTATATTTTTCTGTACAGTAATCTAGATAAGTAGACAGCAAGGTAAAATAAATGTGTACCTGAAAGGAGTTAGTGTTTAAATAATATAGATTCATTCAGAAAAAAATATATATATAACAGGAGAAATTTTTAAAAGCAATGAAAATCGACTCTTGCCTTTTCGATGTCAACAAGCATATATTTAGTTTACAAAGCTCAGCTCTGCCACTGGGTGATCTTAAATTAGAGGGCACAACAAGCAATACTTGCATTTAACTTCACATACCCACAGGTCAACATGGTGAAAATCTTTCTTGTAGGTTGTTTGAAGTCTCTGTAAAACTAGGTAGAGCAGTTCTTTAACTCAAACAAACTAGCATAGTAACAATTAAGTCAATGGTGCTTACATGTGTTCACACTAGCAAAAAAATTAAATGAAATGTAATACTTTGTTAAAAAGACTGTGTGCCAATAAAGGCACAATAAAAGATCAAGTTCCCCCATTTGCAAAGCTTAATCTGCAAAAAGAAATCTGCTTGCTTGCCTTTTTTTTTTTTTTTTTTTAATTTAAGGATTAAATACCCTTTTCTCCTGATTAATAGTCCTGTCAAACAGTATTATGGTCATTTTCTTTTGTACTCACTGGCTTTTCCAACAGTAGAATTCAGCAAAAAGATTGATACTTTATTTTGCCATCAAAATGGTTACTAAAGCTAATATTCAAGAATATTTCATGAAAACTTGATTGTCAAGACAGAAAATCTGACAGATATCAGAGATGGTATTTGCCCAGCTGAACAGGCTACATTTTTGTTTTATGTGTTTCTTAATTTCAAATCATCTGGAGATGCAAAAACTATTCTTGCTCTCCTGAAGTACTTGTGCAAAAAAAATCTGCAAAACAACTGCAACAGAGATCAGAAAGAATCATATAAAGTTTGACTACTGGTAGCAAATAGAGCATCTCAGATGGATTAGAGAGATTTTTGTTGGCCTGGGTTCCTCACACTGCATAGAGCTCTGGCTTTTACTGTGCTACTACTCACTGTTTTTTTAATGATGCTTTAAAGCCAAATGACTAGAAGTAATGAACCACGTTAGCCATTTCCTCCCAGAGTCTTTCTTTAAATCTTTAAAATATCAGCAGGAATATTGACCACTTCAGTTTAGAACCTGCTTGCTTGTTTGCTTTTTGCATAAGACAATACTTAAACCAGACTTGAACAAGTGATGTTTGCTCACATCAGCATTCAAACCCTGAATTGTACTGAGCTGCATAACACCAGCATGCCAGTGACTGATATCTTTGGCAGTTTTCAGTGTATGTTGTACCACTATATGATAAACTGTCAAAAGAGTCCATTCGAGGGGCAGAATTTCCTGAGAAGGAAATTCAGTGTTGCACAAGAGATTGACTTCATGGTGACCATGCGATAGTGCACACTTGTTTAACCAATAGTCTGTACCATCTGGTTGTTCAATTTTCCAATTTAAATTATAGGCATAAATTCATTCATGCAATTCTCCGTGAAGTCGGTGAGTCAATACTAAACTTGTGCAACAAAATAAAATCCATTCTATCTATATGTAATGAGAAACTCAACAAGGACCTTTGCTGTTCAAAGACAGCTGCTCCAGAAAAGGAAGTAGACTTCCTTCTTTTAACACAAATACTGTCTTTTGTCAAACTGAAGTAAAATTTTAAGGAGCAACATATTTTTTTTCTTTCTTTCTTTCTTGTTTTTTTTTAAATGCTACTTAATTCGCAAAAGTTACTCCTACAATTTCTTCAGAACATCAAAGAGTCAGAAAATCAACAAGTCTAAGGCTTCTAACATAACTCAGGAGATTTTTTTCTTTTAGTTGAGATACAACAGAGCTGCTCTAAACTCCTTTTGGAAGGCACAATACCTTCTGCCATATAAACCTTGGTAGCAGAAATCTCATTGTAGAGATCTGGGCTGAAAGGAACTCTTCAGTCATGACATACTAGGTTTTTAGCTCAATCAGCTCGATTCATGAAAGGTTTTCTCATCTTTTATTCAAAAAGTAGTTGAAATCTCCAAAGCAAACTCTGTTCTCTCAAATTCCCACCTTCATGCTGGCACTGGCCTTTGATGATGATCCATCCTTTTAAGAAGGCAAGTGAGAGGTCAGGAGCTTTCAGCATGAGGTAGAGACTTTATAAGATAGGATATTGTCTTCTCGGGGAAAACCCTACTATTCCTGAATAAAAGTCAACACAAAGAAAAAAAAGAAAAGAAAGAAAGAAAGAAAAAAAAAATAAACTCAAAGAATTCCATTTGCCAGCTGCTGAAGGGCAAGTCTTGAAAAGACTGTCAATCCTGAATGCCAGAATTAAACAGGTGCAATACAGAAAATACTAAAAGGTTTCTAAGCTGAAATTAAACCAATGTTCACCCAGGCATTTTCCAGCTGATAGCTTGATAGTCGAAGTATATTGTAAAGCCCTCGTGCTGAGAATCAGACTCGGAGAGTAAATATTTCTTCTATTCTCCCTTAGAAGTTGAAATAAGAAAACTATCTTCCTATAATTTGGGGAATGACAGATAGAAAGAACAGTTTCAGCAATTCTCACTGCAGTAAACTCCCCTCCCACTCATATTTTACCAAGTGAGTTACTATACACGCTATATAATGTAGAATAAGCCATTGTACCATCCAGAAAGTTGTGGCCAGATGCCAGAGAACAAACACAGCTTTCCATCTCCTTAATTAGAAAATAGTGTTAAATGATATTAAAATGCTATTTTTAAAGGTCATTTTCTGTCCACTGTAGAGGAAAATCAATATGCCAAGCTCAAAATATATCTGACAGTAAATACGAGATGAACACATGTAGGTATCATTCTCTTACTCACAAATGCATAAGCATGCACAAAATTACTACCGGAGAAAGGAGAATGGCAAACAATATTTGGTGACCCAGAAACAGCAATGCTTTCTCTTTCTATTTTTGGATTTCTTTTTATTTTCCCAGGGATATGGCGTCATTCTCTACAAACACTATATAAAAAATGCTATTCCTTTACTCTGTGTAGCATTTATAAGACTTCAACATCAGCCTTTCTCTGAGAGCTTAGACAAATATTTAAATTGCTACATAAATGACTCAGACTACAAGGAAAGCCCAGGCTACTCTAAAAATAAATGTTCATGGACAATAAACCCATCCAACCAAAAGAGAATTCTAAAAAGCCATGGAATATATTATATCTCACTGAATAGAACAAACGTATCTGGAGAAATGGTTATGATTTTCTCTCTTTCGTAGTGTTTTCATGACAGAAAATCATTTCAAGAATATTTAAGAATGAAGCAATCGTCTAAAAGTGACCTGCAGTCTTGTAACAGAGTTGAAATTTTAATTGTTGCCTAATTGTAGTATTTTTCTTCCTCCTCAGCACCAGCAATACATGTACATCTTATTGCTCTCTGTGATGGAATATGGCGAAGTTCCACTTCTGAAATGAGGATGGTTTTGCATTTCACCTTAATCAGATCAAATTAGGGCAGGTGGTAACCCTGCAGGCAACACAATTATGAAAAATGCCTGTGTTCAAGACAAACTGTCCTTCCAGTCTTGAGGTCTAATAGGACATCATAGTACAATCTTTTTACATTTTACTGGCAGCTCAGAACACAGAAGTCCCCAGAGGGGGTTATAAGCAGCTCTCATTTTGTCTGCGCAAATCCAGACAAATACATACACTTTTCAATATTCACTCTAAATAAGAGGTAGAACGTTCCTGTGAGTGCAAAAGACGGTGTGGAATAAAATCTAAAATTATATACAGGAAGAAAGAAATTAAGTCACTCTCTAGTCAGGTCTAATTCTAATTCTAATAACATTGTGTGAGACATGTTAATCCTGCATTAGAGTCATTCGTGTTTCTACTATAAAAAAATCTGACAGGCAGGCATAAATACAGGGGTTCAGGCTATCTTTTTGTCTAACAAAAAAGAATTGGAATGACCTGAGTGCTTCCCCAAAGATAGAGAATTAAGGATTTTTCTGATATTATATTGATAAACTGGCCCTATTCTTGAGCAGACCAATAGCTGGCAAAACACATTTGAAATGAGCTGAAAATTTAATGCAAAATTCCATTCTACGTTAAAGGGATAATACAGCCAGGTTCATTTAGAATATTACTCCTCTGAAGACACCCCAAGCACCACAATAACAAATGTTATATCAAACATGCACTCAGCAACAAATGCAATATGAGTCTCTGTGAGGCAATTTTTCAGTATGTCAGAATTATAATATCACTCCATGGAAACAAATTAAGCAGCACAAGCTCGGCTGTTGGGATCACTTTATTAGCAATGCAGTGTTTTCTCATAAAGAATGCTTTGCTGTGGATCTGTCCATGAACATCAAAGATGGCCAATCCATTTTTATGACGCACAACTTATTATTTGCCTATGAAATAAACAAAACACTTTAACATCCGGCTCTCTTTCTGCAACACTTCAAAAATAATACTGAGAATAGAAAAAAAAAAAAAAAACAAAACTGATCATTTTTACTCTAGAGCTGAAGTCCAGTCCAGTGGTTTTTTTTTTTGTTTGTTTGTTTGTTTGTTTTTCCATCAAGACGAATAAACGTTTTAATCACTAGGGTAAAACCAGCAAACTAATACCAGTGAAGGAATGCTGAACAACTTCTGCCTGGTAGAAGAATATCTATTTTTAAATACCCACACAGTTCTGCAAAATATTGAAAAATATTCTGTTCTGGCTAGTCACCATGCTGATACACGAATTGACTGGATTTTGTCCCTCTTATAAGGAGAGAACACAATCCTTGCTAGGTACTTTTCTGCCAGCTGGGTGCTGTCGCGATGGATAGGCCCCACTGGGATCTTGTGATAGCTCAAAGGCTGCTGCTCTCGCTCCGTGGCCATCAACGTCCAAGGGTGTTACAATCTATCCCAAGATCAATGGCTGCAGTGGACTAGGAACGTGAGGGAAGATAGATACGCTGCTATGTAGAGGGAAGGACAAAACCCCCATAGCTGTGTTATGCCATCACAGGCTCATCAGCATGCTGAAGTGAATTAGTGCAAGCAATTTCATGAGATTACGCTAGCAATTTAGTACAGAACAGCTGCCACACCACACTGGAGGATACTCCTTCTAGTCTTTACTTACATGGCCACAAATAACTTCTGAGTTAATCCAGAGCAACAGCATGCATTTTTTATCTTTACCACCTTAAACAGAGATATGCTATGCCTTGTAAGTAGGTGGTTTTGTCTGACTTTTTTTAAACTCACCAATACTTCCCTTATGACAAAAGTCCAGTATATCCTCATTGAATTAGACAATCTATATGACAGTATTTCCCCTAATATTTGAATTACTGGGCCCATATCTAGATCATGCACATTTTTTCCCTCTGCTACACTTTTTATCTGTATTCTTTCAACAGTGCACTGTTTCTAAGCTGTGAGCCTGAATCCAGAATAAACAGGTAGAGGACCACATCTCCTACCTCACTAACTGCAAGTGTGAAACCAGGAGGGTACAGAGCCAAGCTGCAGAGGGTTTCTTGGGTTGTGTCTTTTTTTCTCCTCTCCTTGGTACAGGTATGGCTGTATCATTCATTTCCAATCAGGAAAAAATAAATAAAAATTTATAACTGGTAGGATTCTAGATTCACATAGCTTGGCACTATGACTGCTGACCTAGACACTGGAGAATCTCTGACCTTGATGCAAACATTGAAGCAGCCTGATAAACCAAGTCAGAAAAGGTGTCATCCCCGGAATCCCCTCTCCCCTGCCCCCTCCCTGTCTCCATAATCCCCAGAAGCTCAGGCATGAATCTCCTTACTTTTTTTCTTTCCTTTTGCAAAATAGAAAGTCAAGTTATTGAAACTAACCATAAGGTTCAGATTTTTTTCTTTCCCCAGGTCATTAAAACGCTCACTTGACTTTGCTTCATTTCAGTAGATCATTGAGTTGCAGTTGTAAAAAATAACAACACTAGGTCTCACCATGTGTATACTTACCTTCTGACACCATGTTAACCATTTTTTCTGTAGAGTACTTCTGAGCAGTTATTTATATGTTAAGTACTGAACTCTGTATCACTTCTGCCTTTCAGTATTATGTTGCTTGCTATGTATTTTCCACTTGTGCCTGTTATGTCATGGATCAGAAATTCATTCCTTCTACAAAGATGCCTAGCTCCAGAATACCGCCATGCGTGAAATTTCAGAAAGAGACATTTTTTTCCTGACTGAGGATGACTGAATAAAAGTATGCATAAAAGCTAAAAGCCCTTAGAATTATTTGGAGGGGAAACAAAACATCCCTTAACCATCAAATCAGCTGGAAATTCTTCATACTGCTCTTCTGTACCAATTCCTGTAGGATTTACTTTCTATTGTAGCTCAGCTCCTGTCTGCTTCAGGAAAAAAAGATTGCCGCTTATGATAAATGATTCTGTATGGCAGGATTTAGACTAAGGCTACAGAAAACTATATTTAACAAGACTATCTGATTCTTTTTTAAGGATCAATAATTTATTTATAGGAAGGGGCCTCAAAGGTTAATTTCTAGTGCTTTGCTCACGAAGCTATCCAGCACTCAAACGACTTGTAGGAGACATACAATCAGAGCTGGCTAATCCGCATCAGCTTGTTTAAAAAAATTGTCAGATTAACAAATCAATGATACTTACACACTACAAAATTGGTTTCCACTTAAAAGCTGACTGGATTTACACAGTTTACATGCAGCATAAATCCTGTTTTCATGTAATTTAGCAGGGATTCCAGGCAAAGTGATTCTCCTGTCTCTTGTCAATTTACAAGACACCAACCGGCCAGCAGAAATCCTATTGCAGTTTGATGGATGTCTATTGAGGGAAACAGGGGAAGAGAGAAAAAAGAGCAAAGCAGGATTTTTGATGCTTGGCTGCAGATTGCTGTCACTGATCATTTTCCTATCCCTGCTTCCACAGCTAACTGTGACTTTCTATTTAGAGAGCTTTTCCCTGCCTTACCGGTTACGCCAAGAAGTATGCCTTGCCTAACTTGTGACATGTTGATGCTACATTCACGGAACAAGGCTTGTTACTCATTTTCCCATTCTAATTCTGCTCCCACCTGTTGCAGTCATTGTAAAAGAGACAACAGTGTGGCTGCCATCAAGCAGGCTGCGTCATTGAGTGCAAAAGTAACTTTGCTCTAGTGAATTTTTTGGTATGGGTATGCACATCTCCCTTCTCTCTCTTTCTCTCCTTTTCTTTCCCTTTTATGAAGCATTACCTAGTTTTATTTTTACTTCTTCTAACTTTTGGAATTTGATGGAGAGTGGGTTGTGGGAACACTACACACTTGAGATCATTAGGACTATATCCACCTTCACCGGGATGGTAACAAATCAACTTACAAAACATGTGAAAGGTACAATGATATTTTTTTTGTGTGTGCAATGGCCATGGAATTAGAAGAGCTGTGATATAAAACTGATTCAGGTGACAGGTGCTTAATCAACTGACTCTTCAACAACACTAATAATAGTTTCCTAACTTCTTTCTGCACCTGGAAAATACGATCTGAAGACAAACATAAATATTTGCAATAAAAAAATACACCACAGTGTCAGTTTGTATTGTTTCAGTTTTGTGTCTACAGATACAACTGAACTGAAGGTTATTGTTAACATTTAAAGACAGACTGTGCATAATCTTAGAGGACGTGACATTTTTATGTTTCAGGCTAATACTTTGTGCCTTTATTGTTCAGGAGAGTCTCATGTAGGAAAGTAAGCTAATGTCAACAACTATCTCAATATTAAATAGATAAATAAATAAGTAGAGACAAAGGAAAACATGATGGAAATGGCTGAAATAAGTGGCATGTACACACTACAGCAAACAATTTGAGTACGGTGCTGAGCACTGTTCTAATTTGGCCCAATCTACTACAACCAATTACTCCTGCCTCAGAGACTCCTTATCTTAGATTTTCCAAGCCAGCTAGCCTCTATTTCTTGATAAAAGACACAGCAGTATTTCAGAAAATTGCACATTAGATAAAGAAGAAACCCAGTGTTAAAAATAATTGCCTGCCTTTTTTTTTTTTTTTTTTCCCTAGCTGAGCCAATCCTCCATCCAAATAGTTGAAAAGCTAGATACCTTCAAAGTTATGTCTCACTAATCCGTCTGTGTTGGCCACAAAAATAATAGGCTTGACAATATTGTAGAACTGTTGCTCTTAGCATTACTGTCTGCTAGAAAAAGCTGGGAAAATAATCTTTGAGAGGTCAGCAAGAGCTAAAAAAGATTGGATCAAATTGTGCCCTCCATAATACAGGCCGGACATAACACACACTTGTGACACAGATGTGACACTGAGCTCCACAATGCATGGAAGGTAGAAATCATCCAGCCCTGCTTTCTTCTTCTTCGGGGGAAGAAAAGATATTTCTGGTCTGGGAGAAGCTGGAGGAAGCAGTAAGTACTACAGCTGAACAAATGTATGGGACCTAACAACAAGTCCATCTCTCTCAGGATCCTGAGTCTGGCACAGGCCAATAGCAGATGCTATGAGAAAAGCATAAGAAACAAGAAAAGAGTTAAATATCTGTGTATACTACCCTTACCTGCAGACTGTAGTTTAGGGACGTCCTGAGATAGAGGATCCTCTTACCTAGCCACTCTTGGGACTCCTCCATTAATTTGTCTAGGCACTTTGGGAAGCCTGAATAATTTTGGTCTCTATAGTATTCTCAAGCAATATATTCCACAGCTTTAACTCACTGTGGGTGAGCTTCCTCTGTTTCCTTTATACCTGCTGCTTCATAATTGTATGTGTATCTCTAGTTCTTACTTCATAAGAATGGATAAATCCCCAGTGATCTTCTCCATTCCTCTCATGATTTTAGAAATCTCCATCACATCTCCATTCAGATATCCCTTGCCAGAACAGAAAAATAAGTATCTCAATGTACAGAAACCATTCCATGCCTTTACTCACCATTGTCATCTAATGTTTTAATTAATAGTTAGCATGTTCTTTTAGACATGCAATAACCAAAACTGCACTTGGTCAGTGCAGAGCAGGGTGTGCTTTATAATAGAGAAATAACATTTTGTCATTAGCTCTTCCTATTACATCCTAAGGTCTTCACTGCCCTTATGGCTTCTACTAACTGCCGAGATGTTATTTCCAGAGGACCATCCAGAAAGGATTAAAAGTAGTAGCAGGTGAAATGTAGCAGATGAGAGACCAGTGCCATCTGGCTTGCCCTTTACCCTTGTAAATTCTAGGTGATGCTACCCCTCTTTCTTAAGAACCCTTACTGGAAAGTGTTCAAATAAGCTAGCAGTGTCACGCTGACAGCTCTACACTGAATCAGTTTTCTACTCCATCCTTGCTCTTGAGCTTTGCTGAAGTGTTGTAGCCAAGTCTGGGCCATAGTCATGCACCCCATCAACCTGGATCCTGAATGTCTAACTTGCCTTCATGACTCCACCTTAGCTTGCCCCAGCACTGAGACTTGCCAGTGATTTCAGGGCCATGGCTGACCCCACGGGATGTGTCCCATTGGCACAGCATGGTATGGCACAGCCAGGCTCACTGCCACCCCACGGTCAGCCCACTTTGCACCTCCTGACAGTAAGTAGTCATTGCACAAGACTGCAAAACCACCTACACAATCTCCAAGGACTTAGGACTCTTTAAACTGTGGCATGGGGTATTAGAGATGAAAACAAAATGGACAAAAATCTGATAATTGGGAACTAACACATGAAAACGAACAACTAAAAGCTGAACAAACAAAATACCAAGATAGCATACAAACAGAAAGAACAAAGAAAACTACCATCAGTCCCCTCCTTTTCATCTTCTGAAGAATAAATACTTCTCAAACAGCACTATATTCTCTCTGTAATAAGTAGCCTTGTAATTTTCATTACAAAGATCATGCAATAACAAGAAAATTACAAGGATCATTTTATTTTCTGACAGATTAAATGATACAGGATTGGAAATTCAGTGCTAGACAATGACTGATGTTTAGTGGAATTTCCCCACTCTCCCTAAAGCACGTTACGTAATGTGGGAAGAAGTGTAGTGTAATTAACCCTTAACTATACTATATTTGCTAAGGCACTGTATTCTGTTGTATACTGTATATGATAGTAAGCTTCTTTTCCTTTTATCAAAGCAAAGAGAAATGGAAACAGAAAGTACTTTTGCATATGTACCTTATAGATCTGGTTTTGAAAAGAATGATTGGTCTGAACTTTAGATGTGATGAGTTTTGTCTGAGTTTCACAAAGATTAGAAGGTTCCCCACAGCCTGACCTGTGTGCACAGCTTGCAGGAGCACTCACTGTTTATGTAGAGCCTGTATTGAACTCAGGCAGAAAAATGCTGAGGATGAGACAATTTGTCTGGTGCCCTCAGAGTTCTTGTCTGTGCTAGGTGATACCAGGACCTCAAACTTATACTGCATCTGACCCATAATAAATGGAAAACGAAATATCCATTTGTAGCTTAATCTTTCATCTGCAGGTCCAGCTACAGCTTGTTTGTTGGTTTTATTTTATTTATTTATTTTTTTTCCCTCAAGTACTTGTTTTCATTTCTAGGAGCTGTCAGGATGAGCTGTTTTGTGATTGAAAATCCTGGTTATGTAAAGTGTGCTGCATATCGATGTGCAAAGGCAACAAAACATTTTATTTATATTACAGTTGAGCTGAAAGCTTCCTTTGAGCTAATAATCCCACTGTGCTAAATAGTTGGCAAGGACATGAAATGAAACCAACGATACAGAGACTGCCAGGTGCAAGGGTGGTAGAGAATCTGTGGCAGATGCCTGAAGGGAGAGGGCTGAAGCAGCGCAAGAAAACTGCAAATACTTCTGTGCTATGGATGTCATGACCAATACAGAACCGGAATTTTAATTCTGTCTGTCAGCATCAGGAGATATGGGTGTGGCTCTAGTGATTTTACATATACAAATACTACACTGCCAAAGGTAATTCTCCAGGTGCACTTCACAAACAGAAACCCATAAATCCTATGTCTTGAATTTACAGAATTTAAACCAACAATCTGTAGCACACTCAAATCTGTATTTGACAATGACAAGGCAATGTTGCCATGCAACTCTCTTGGGAACCTCCTCTGAAGGCAATGGCATTTGAAAGTTACAACATCTGGCTCTGAAATCTCACTTTATGACTTTGCAGAGAAGAAGAACAGTCATAACTGCATGACAAAATGTCACTTCTGTATTTTCTGACTTTCCTATGTTTATTGTCAAAACCTTAACAGTATTTAAATATGGAACATTGCACAGTAATGCATGTATTATATAAGATTAAAAATACAATATCTGTCTCTCACCAAGTGTTTTATGGAATATATTAATGTACATTTTATTCATGAGACTGAAGTCTTCTCCTCTTGTGAGGAGAGGTCTTTAGCATACAAGTAAGCTTAGGCAGGATTTTAAATAATAATAATAATTAAACAAACAAACAAACAAAAAACCACCTCTTTATGTTCCCCAAATGACAAGAATGGTTGAAATTAGCAACTTCAATGTGCTAGATAAATATACAACCTTTTTCTTTTTCATTTGCATTAGTTAATAAGACTTATTTAGCTGGTTTGCTGTCAAAGAAGGAGTTCTTAGAGCTGGAGCCCAGCCATTGCCAGAGCTGAAGCCTGCACAGAAAGGCAGAGAGTAGAACTGAGACAGGTTTTGTGCAACAGGTGCCTGTGTCCCCTTCTGCCTCTTTACTGAAAGTACACAAGTGGTTCTACTCACTCCTGTCAAGGATGCCGATAAAAGAGCTCTCATATCATTCTTCTGCTCTAGCAATGCAACTGTTTTACCGACCATCTACAGGGCCTGTAGTAGCTCTGTCTTTTAAGTAAATGTTGATAGTAAAGTGCTTCATTGGCAGGATACAATCTGCAGCTTATTCAGTCTGTAATATTCTCATGTGATAGTTTTGATGAGTCCAAGTTCTGTGCTCAGAAACAAACTCCCTGTTTTGCAGGAAAAGGGGATGAGCTGGGCAGGAGGATATATTGAAAACCCAGCAACCTAGTGAACAGAGATGAGCAAATGGGATTAGTTTCACTAAGAAATTTGAAGGTGGGGGTACAGCAAGAGGAGACAGATTGCAGTGCTTAGAAGTACAAAGCACTGAGGACACTCAGCACTAACCAAGCTGTTTTTCATGTCATATTTTCTTCAGTCTTCAAGCTCTTGGGGCCAGACCCATTAGCACACTGACCATGATACCTCAACCCAGGCACTGGACTACATCTGCAAGACTGTGACCTATATTTTCCTGGCAGATGGAAAGGGGTGGGTTGCACTGAGGGAGCTGCCAGAGGAGAGAATCTCACTGGCGCAAGGAGAGAGAGGTGCAGGACAAGGTGGCTGTGCTGTGACACATCTGTGATCAGAGAGACGTCTCTGAGACGAAGTATGTGGGTGACTTCCAAGGACAAAAGAACTGAATGCACATCTCCCAGGGAAAATGGCCCCTCTGCAGGGAAGAATTTGGCTAGTTACTTTGTATTTAGGGTGTTACACTCCCTAGCAGGAACAAGTGTATAAGAAGCTAGTAATAAAGAAAAACTGAGCCAAGAAGCGGTGACAAGCCTGAGAGTGACAACCTCCACCCCCCCCCCCCCCCCCCCCCACCAAATATGCTAGACACACTAGCTGGTGTGTTGCTTCTCAGAAGCATGAAGCCACTCTGTGACTGAAAAATTACCATGGCTCGTACAAATGTGCTCTATCCTTGTCCATGTTTACCCGGCTGGACACGAGCTATACTGCAAAATGACCTTGGGAAGATCCCAGGGGCTGGAGGCTCTGTGAGCGGTTGTGAAGAGATGGAAGCTCTAGGGCTGTGTCCATTAGTCATTCTGGGGGAGTGTCAAAGATCAGGTAAAGACAGATATGACCTAGACTTAAGTACATGGATGCACAGACAGTGCTGACAAAGATAATTACTTTTCTAAACTAGGGAACAGTTTTCTACAAACACAACTTCCCAAACTTCATCTCTTGTAAGTTAAAGAAGTGGCTGAAGCAAACTCAGAACTTCTGGCAGTTTCCTTTGAGAACACAGGGAAAACAGGTTTGCCTTAGTAAAACCGGAGAAAAAGGGTTTAAAGTCCTTGACTTATAAGAAATAATAACAAATTTAAACAGCTTTATTGACCGTATGCACAATGCTGACAAGATCCTTGCCCCTAAGAAGAATTTTGGGCCAATCCATCACTCAAGATGCCCTGTGAAATCCAGCTGATGATGATAGCTGCAAGGTCTGTGTTCAGTGTTTTTCCTTTCTCCATATTTCACAGACAGTTTTTCCAACACTGACATATATTAAAATTTGTGCATCACTCAGTGTATAATAACTCAGGAGGAATCTGAATGAAAACAGACATAGCATGGAAGATGTATTAAGAAGTATAGTCCTTGCCCTTTCCATCCTTAACTTCTAGAGCCAAACAGAGGCTAATTCAGCTTATGGCATGATTCATAGCAGCCTAAAGAATATTTTAATTTTTGCCAACTACAGTATTTTAAAGATCTTTTGGCACTGAGAGATTGCTAAGCATACCTTTAACTGACACCCCTACTTTGTTCATACCTCTCTGGAGTCCCTAATGGCAGTTCTATAGCTCTGCGCCACCAGTCAGGATGAGAAATCTCAGCTGACTATTCAATATCACCTCAACTTTGCAGTTTGATGAGGGTCTGGATATGCTCCATGACACCATGACAACATTTAAAAAGAAAAAGAAAAAAACACACACTGCTGTTGTAGAAAACAGTAAACGGAGACTACCCACTAGCAACACAGTATCCATCTCTTATCTATACAAAACATGCAAGTTTACCCATCACTGAGGAAACCACTTCTTCAATCTCTGCAGAAAAGGATGTGCAAAAATTATTTTGCAGATGGGAATTCTTTTTGCTGTGTATTATAGATGACTTCTACTGCAGTGAGATGTAGTCCTCTACATTTCAGAATAGGCAGAGCCTCATGAATTTTTAGGTGTCCAAATGAAATTTTCAGATACGTGTGACAAGCAAGATACAGTAGGAAAGAAAAAGTGACATAGTGCCATGTTGAACGTATATAGGCATTGTGTTGAAATAAAATCAAAATACTATTGCATGGGGGTTTTCTCTGCATAATCAATAATGGAATAATATTTGTATCACTGTAAGGTGATAAATTAATAAACTTACAATTTAAAAAGAAACATTCTTGGAAGGGCATATCACTGACCATAGGGGTCAATAAGCAATGTCAAAATTATAAGGGGTTTAAAATAAATGTATGGTAAGAACACAAATACAGAAAAAAAATATTCATCCCCCAAAGTAATAAAAGCAACTATTGATATGTAGCAGGGGGAGTACACCAAGACTTTGACGAAGTAAACCCTAACTCTTATATCCAGAAGTCTGATTCTAGTGCATAATACACATGTATATGTGTAAAGAAGTCCTGGGGGCTGTGGTTGCCTCACAAGATTTCTGGATGGAAATAAATCAGAACTTTGCCTTATGTGAACTGGGATTTGATATGATCTTCATACTGCAGACCTGTCAAGCTGTAGCAATGATGAATGCAATCAGACAGCTATTAGACACTGTTCTAATTTAGACACAGCAAAACCTATTGAGTAATGTCAAATGAAACAAAAAGCAGGACTGGAGTGTGAAAGGGCTTTAGTTCCCTTTAGGTAAAATTCAAAGGACCTTGTAACACCAAGGCTCTGCTGAGCAGTGCATGAAGGCCTTGGAAGTGGTGAGGCAAGATTATTGACTGAATATGGCAAAATCCTGTCACAATCCTCAGAGGAGGTTTAACATTTCTCAGGGATGCTTTGTTTCTGCAAAGTTTTGAGCAAGGCAGTGAAAATCATTTTGAAAGTTCACCTTTCTTTTATTCCCTTGTCAACAATACCTAGATGTTTAATTCTTAAGCAGGACATGTATGAAAGAAAATATAATGTATTTCAATACCGTTTTATCATCTTAGTTGAGATCATATTTATGAAGAACATTGAAACAATGTGTATCAATATCTACATAAGCAGAAAGGCAGAATGACACTGAAAACCTCTCCCCTGAACCTAAACTATTTTCAGTATTTTAAGACGTGGTTGAAATTGCTCCCCAAATCCCTCCAAATCCAAGCTGGGATAAAGTCAGGACATAGGCCAAGTGTGAAATATACACAAAGCTTTACCAGACTATAAAACTGTCATTGCAATTGTCTTTTCACCTAGACACTGGCTCAGAAATGTTCAGTTTTCATCCTGCACCCTTCTGAATTCACAAGAAAATAGAGGAGGATGTAAGATTGCAAGTCAATTCCTTGTGATCAGATTTTCAGCCTTTTCCAGATGAGAAGTCTCCAGAAGATTCCAGGTCAAACAGAAGCATTCAATGGAAGTTGGAAATCATTTCAGGGAGAAGTTCTGGCTGGGACTTGAGAGTGACCTGACTGTTTCAGAAGCAAGTGTGTCCACCACTATGAAACCTGCTCTGTCCCTGCCCTAAGCATAATGGCATAACTGTTAGGATGCAATAAACAACACTATGCCAAATCATTGAAAGAAGGTTCCAGCAACCTGTTCAGATGCCTACTGAGATCCTGAAAGATCAAAAACCGGAAACGGGTGATGCAATCCTGTGAGGATTACTTACTGTATTAGATACATTGATAATACTAATACATTGCAGTGCAGAGCAGATCTGCATGGAGCTGATACAGCTGGCAGATGCATACTTGAAAAGCAGTGGGGGACCCCCAGCCTATCCAAAAGTGCAGGTAATCTAAAACAGGGCCAACCAGTCTCTGTGGAAGAGAGCCAGAGTTATGAGCAGACAGACTCCTTTTTCATTTGGGCTTCAACTGCCTGAATGCTCTTTCAGCGACTTGCTAAATATTGCCAAACTAGACAGAACCCAGGCTTGAATATAGGGAAAGCAAGAATCTGGACACAAAATTTTCTTTTCTTTTCTTGTAAATTATGCCTGGATGAAGGACAAGTCCACCTAAGGGAATTTTAGCAAACTGATTATGCTAAATTAATATTATCAAGACTACTAATATATACGATTTTTGCTGTAGCAAAACAAACAAACAAACAAACAAACCCAAACAAAACCCCTGGAAAGAATGGGTATATCTAGGTCGCATTCCAGGAAATCAAGAAATAGGAATTGCTTTTCAGCTGTAAAATGGGCTCAGGCCTTCCTATAGCAAACTTGGTGATGCATTGGCTCCTTCGGTACTCAAAGATAAATAAAATGAAACTTTCTAGAGTTAAACTGCCAGAATGGCCCTTGGTGGACTTCTGGTCCATGCACTGTCCCAAAAAATACCTGGGCATGGTTTCAGAGCAATAACATTTCAGGGACCATTTCCCAAAGGTTTTCTGCATACAGATGCCCTGGTTTGGAGGCTAGAAGAGCTCTGTAACATAGCTGCTTTAATGCCACGCAGCCTTCATGTGCCTGGGTACTTTTCTTTTCATTTTTAATTCACTGCTTTAGGTACCAAGTCTGTGGCAAGAAATATTACCTCTTTTGTACAACACCACGTATGAATATGTCCTGAATGATTTACTCCTTTATTCACTACCAGTGTCATAACATAGGAAGAGACACGGACTAAAAAAAAGTCAAAGATTCCCTCAGCTGAAATCAGAATTAACTTACTACTTAATTCAGTGAAAGCAAAGTTAAAGTTCTCATTGCCCAAAAATGGAGGAAGAATTAGGCAAGAGAAAAGTGGTTTTGAAAAGCCAATATGGATGTGGTGCTTTGGGAAAATGGTGAATTCCTTTTAAAGAAAATTTCAGTCCAAGTTAAGAGTGGAACAGAATTTGTTATCTGTCAATTCCTATTAGTGAGATCCTATACAACATCACTTGCTGGGATGAGGTTCTCTGAAATCTAGGTTTTGATTTATATTATGTCCTGAGGATTAAAGTATTACTTAAGATCTACAATAATTGCTAGGGCTGCAGGAAAGAGACGTAACACAAATCATTTGATATAATAGAGCCTCATGTATACGAACTGCTGTATTAGCTTATCATTCAATTGTTTTAATATTCTAGCTCAAAGACTCATATCAAAGAAATTACTAGTCTTAATGACAGTGTGAGTTACTGGCAGTTTACAGATTATTCATTTCAGTGGCCATAAGTTCCCTCTCCTTTGAGACCTTATGAACTTCAACTGTAGTAGATTTATAGCTATACTTTGGAAATCATTACTTAAATTCAGTTAGGACTTATTATCTTCTCTTACAAATTGTTAACATTAAATTGCCTATACTGAAAGGTTTTTATTACAGAGGAGAAATTTACTAGTTTAGACTTAATAAGGGCTTCATTTTCCACCGGACAGCAAATATGCAGCAGAATCAAGTCACATAAGCAGTTTAAATGACTGCTAATTTCCTAAAATAGCCTAAAGTTAAACTTCTTATTAAATTAAATTTCTTATTTTGGAGCTTTCACTTCCTCTATTCCAGAACATTTAAATACATGTTTTACTGAAATGTAGCATATAAAACACACAGAATTATCAGTATAAGAGCAGAGTAAGTTTGAATGCTTTATTTAATACTCCAGTACTTGAGAAGTTGAGGGCTGTGGAAGCTTCAACACAAAGTCCACTAACTCTCCCTTGACTGCACAGAAGTGTTAATGTTATATACACTAAAGTTGTTCAGTTATCATCGCCTTTTTAAAAAGAAAAAAAAATAATCAAAAGGATAAATGTTAACAAAGTGAATTAAATCAAAGAAAATGACCCGAACATACATAACTGGAAAGCAGGAAGGTACTGCTAGCAAAGGGTACTACAGATCTGTTTTATGCTAGGTAAGCATGGGGATGCTTGTGCTGATGTATTTCCAAGCAAAACATCAGATTTGGCAAATAGAATGAGCAACACTGTAAGTGAAATACCCGTTTTTCTAGCAGGTGATCTCATATCCCACTTCTGAAAATCAAGGGGCTGCATATGAAACTATTTAGAATGTATAATTTTAAAATCATGTTTTAAACCAGCTTATTGGAGATACAAGCTTTTGAGTATATGATGTTTTGAGTATAATACTTTTGTATATTAACAACTTATGTTCTACATCCATGCTTTTACAACAACATGACTTTTCCATGATCTTTACTGCCTATTACAATCCAGACTCCTACACAAGTCTGTATTTTTGGGGGGGGAAGTGGAGTGCTAGAATTTGTAATGTAATTCTTTAGTACACAGCCAGAGCTGTACTTTTCAAGGTTTATTTAAAACTACAAATGGAATGGCTATTACACTGTGACACTGAGTAACTGTATAAAGGTTGTTCCTAGATGTCTTAGCTGTATTTCTCATGTTTTATTTTAAACATAACTTTACTGCTGAAGTTTCTTAGTTTACAATGCCTGATTTTGAAATAAAACATAACATCTCCGTAATTCAGGTTACTATGAAATGATAACGATTTTACTATAAAAACTCCACTTCAATGTAATTCCTCTCTTGGAACACAAAATTTGGTGAACAATTTTTGATGAATATTTCACAACTGCTTTAGAAAGTGCACTTAGTAGAAGAGAACCATGCAGAAAGAATCCTTTTAAAATAAATATTTTAGATACACAGTGAAAAATGTCTTTTTAAATTGTAACGGTAAGCAAACACATTCAAAATTTGATTGTAAAAATGTTATTATATAGTTGGATAAAACATATCCCATGCAAACAAAAAAATACTTCAAACTTGGAGTAATAAATACTTCCCCAATACTGTTGAGAAGCCATACAAAGAGTTATTTATTTAAAGTAGTTGCCCAAAAATTCAAAAAGCAAAGAATCTTAATAGTTTGCAGACAATTCATGAACATGGAATGAGTAAACTTCCAATGCACAATTAATAATAAGAAATATAAATTCAAAAGATTAAGCTTAGCCTACAGTAGAAAAGCAACAGATATTGCTGTGTCTAAGGGCAGGTTTAATAAATTTATAGCTTAACTGGTTCTATAATAACTACTGTGTTGTGATAGTTTAGAAATGTCATTGGATGTGTAACTGTATAAATAGCATTAAAAGTTAAATACAGGGCAGCTATTATGACAGTAAAATTTTAAAAAATCTCAAAACCCAGGATATTCAAAATGGAAATATTATCTTTAGAATCCCACAGAGAATGCTAGGCTAACCAATAAGTTAAAATTCTCTTCTACCTTGCTTTTTTTCCAAGTATTAATAAAGATTCTCACATGTGAAAAATCTGTTCACTTCTGTAAAACTACACACATTTTTCAGCTGCTGTTTTACAGAACATTCGTCATTTTAAAGCTTCCATAATCAAATGCTAGAATGCCACATAAACTATTCCAAATGTCAGTATATTTCCCAAATTCTCACAATTATTTCAAGATGGTACTTGACTCTATTTTTATGCTTCTTTTAAAGGGAAAGTTCTCATCATACTTCATGATCTTGAATTCTCTCTCAGATACCCACAGAAAAACAAAAATTTATTGTTTTAATCCCCATATATTAACCCATGACATTAAATCTCAGAATGGATCTTTGAAGATACTGCTGCTTGCCCCAGAGTTCACTCTCCCTCTTCCCCTACTCCATTCTGTTGACAGGATATGCAGGCAAGATGCTGAATAAAGTAAATTTTATTTTTGTGCACTACTGGATGATATTGCAATCCCATAACCCTCACAAAGAAAATGAAACGAGTTTTGCTAACAGTCCCGCAGTATATTTACCTGTTATTAAAGTGAATACTGTGTAGAGCTGAAGACAGCTTGCTTGGCATAGCATACAACATTCTACATTGTTTTTTCTTTCAAAGATGATTTCAACACAAAAATGAAATTTTCCAACAGTTGTTTCAAATAATATATGCTTTCCTTTATCATTTTAAAAGTTGATATTACATGAAAACCTGGATTCTTTGAACAGATCATTTGAAAATTTCAGTTTAAGAGAGATAATAATTAATAATGAATTTATAATGCACTTAGGATTTGAGGAACCCAATTAAGATTGGTTATCATTAAGTTAGGCATTATCTTGTCAAAATACAAAATAAAATGAAATTAAATTCCCTTCCTTCTGGGCATTTTTCCAAAAGACATATTTGTACAGATCATCCAAAATTTGGAAGAGCATTGGGTTCCATCATATCTAAAATGGTCTAGAAGAAATCTAAGAGCCATTTTCCCTCCCTTCCTCCTCTTTATATTTTCCTCACTATGAACAAAATAGATTGTAGAAATATTTGCCTTTTTTTTTTTAATATATGTGGAAGAAAAAAAATAATAATTTCTGAAGGAGCTACTGACTCAGCGCTGATCTCCCACCCAAACAAAAGCACATGTGGGCATGATAAGCAAAGGTAGCTACAAGAGTATGTGTCAATGGAAGAGTTTTCCTAGTTATTGTTCTGTGCAGGTTTGGGTGTAGAACAGAGAACGAGGAAGACTGGAAAAAATGGTTCCAGATTACATCTTTTCACCAGCAAAACTGACTTAACAGGGTTCCATCCCTGTGAATGCTTTGCCAAATTCTTTTGCTGCCCCAAAACCATGCTATCACAACTGTTATGAGTAATTCCATATTGAGAATTATATAAGGGGCATGTCCATATTAAAAATAACAGTGCAAACTTCTCACAACCATGTTGGTTTTAGCCATCTCCTTCTTCTGCTTTATATCTTAGTGCAGCCCTGAAAGCTGCATTAGGTCACTGATGTGAATGGCAAGCAGCTGGAAACAGAGATCCAGAGGCAAAAGTATAGGCATACCTGAAACTGGCACTGCTATCAAAAACTTAGTGGCACGGAAGTGTGGCATGAAGGAGAGTCTACAAGATAAGTCTAAGGAAAACACAGCCTTGAGAAAAGCCTAGAAAGGAATATTTGGGGATGAGTGCTTTCGGAAAGGGGTTAGACACTGAAAAAACACATTATCTTCCACTGTGTCCAAATGAATAGGGCTTTCTTCATAAATTGACAAACTCTCTGAAGGAAGCATCTCAGACCGTCAGCATTCTGTTTCCAGCTGGAAAAACTCATGGGGGCAGGCAAGACAAGTGCTCTCCAATTGACTTTTCAATGAAAGACTATCAAGTATTTCCAAGCATAATCCTGAATTTCATCACCGCCATGTACAACTGCATGGAGGGCTACAAAAGTAAATAGAATCATCATGTTATATAAATATAGCATAGGAAACAAATTCGTTATATAGCTGGTCCTGATGGGTAAAATACGTCTGATGTATACAATGTTGTAGGCCTTCTCTAGGGACTGGCTACATGAAGAAACTGCAGTGGCAAGGCAAGATGTACAGGTTTCTCTGGTCCGTTATCCTCTCAGCCATAACTGCTAGCAAACCTGACTATTGAAAGGTCCAGTTCACATATAATTTTTTGCATTGTTTTTAAATAAAACAGTGACTTGGTTTAGTTCCAGGGCTCAAATGGAATTGTATCAACACAGCTGAAATGGCAGTAAAAAAAAAAGGTGCAGGGGTAAGATTCAGTGGCTGACATGAAGTGAGGGGAATGAATGTGAATTTCTTAAGATGTTTTGAACACACCACTCAATCTAAGTACACCCTTACACTAGGAGGCGCACAGGAGATACAGAAGTTGAGGTCAGTGGTCTTATGTGAAGGGTCTTTGTAAAAGCCATCATGGGCAAAGGAATGTAGCAGGAGAGTGACAGAGGTCTAGTTTAACCTATGTCATGCAATACAGGAAATCTAGAATAAAAAGATGATTCTTCCCTGGTAGGGGAACCAACCTTTCCTCCCACAAATGTCATTTTCTCTCCTACTTCTCCCAAAGTGCTTTAATATGCATTCAAAATTTAATCACAGAGTATTCTTTCCAGACTCAGTGCATTTGAGAAATCACTGAAATAATGTTTAGGGAAGAGGTGATCAGCAGGAGGCAGTGAAAAGACTTAGTATCTCAAGACAATAATGAATATCAGAGGTGAGGGTGTGCAGTATGAAGACCATGAGTCCAGAATAATAACAGCACTATCTTCAATACTATTATGTATAAAGCACATCAGGCGTGAGACCAGGCATGTGCAGGAGACTTTTGCCTACCTGTCATTTCTTGGCTCATCATTAGAATCCTCCAATGATTTGGTGGTGTTGTGTCAAGAGGGCAGTTGACAAAGACAAGACTTGTGGAGTTATGAGTATAAATTAAAAAGAACAAACTGTGAAACTTAGGAGATACATTAGCATTCTGACTCTGCCTGCATACAATGAGAGATGTATTTTAAAGGCTAAGAGTGCTATAAATTCTTGTGCTGCTGTAAGGATATGTGCCTTTTTAGTGGGTACATGTTTCACTTGAAGCCCATCAAAATGAACAAAGAAACTGAATATTTGTCTTTAAATCTTAATACCGTGTAAAATATTGTGTCACACATAATCAGGTCATTCTATTGTCATGTTAGCTGTGAAGGAGTATTACAAAATAGTCAGAGATATCAGTGCTGCAAAGAAATCATTCAGTTTCTGCCGTTGCGTTTGTGTGTTCTGCTTTGTTGAGTGGAAAACTGTTAATAACCATTTCCTAAATTAATACTGCTAATATCGTTGTCCGTATTTGAGCGAATTGCTAAATACTGTTTGCTTATTAGAACACAGTGTGCAGCAACAGCATTTTATTTTATGAACTGAATGAGTAAATACCTCAGCCTCAGCTCTTTTCTCAAATATAGTGTGCAAAGGGAAATGGTAGAGGAGAAATTCAAATTTAAGAGATGTCATTAAAGCTGCCACTGGATTTGTCAATATTTATATTGAACCTCTTGTGTATGAAATACTGTAACAGGGGAGACATAGTAGAAGGTTGGTAATTCAGGCTACTGGATGGAAACCAACAGAATTGTATTAATATGTTGGACTCCTAGAGATTTCACTGCCTTCACAAACTTTTTTTTTCTGCTCTTTTCCTTTCCACCAAACAAAAAACTGCATTAGAGACTTACTCTCAGTTTTACTGCTTAAGCCTACCTACAAACTATACATCAATACAAGACTAATTGTGCATAAAATTTAAATTCCATTGCACTGCTACATAAAAATGCAAAATGCTCCAGTGGTATAATGGCTGGTGCTGAGCTCAATCCAATAAGGGTTGCCCCAAGGCAACTCGTACAAATGCAATTATCTCTCACATACTCAAACTGCTTTCTTTCACAACATTACTTTTATTATGCAAATGTATAAATCTAATTTTAATCCGCAAGACCATCTAGAAGATTAAACCAATACTTACGTCTTACCTTCACTAAGTGTAATTAAAAATATTTAAAAATTTAGTCTTGGAGGAATGACTGTAATGCAAGAAGGAGCTTGATATTGCCCTCAACCTAAATCATGAAATATAGATATTAGAAAAAAAAATATTATTTCATTTAATATGCTCTCTCTCTCTCTCTTCCACTCTGCCCTTTCCTCCTAGTGCAAGGGTATTTATTGTCCATATGAAGGTAATGTGATAATGGGACTAAGGACTAGCTGAAGTCCCTATTTCAATAAAGGAGGCAGAAGTACTGAATATTCATTGCCCTGCAACCTGTGCAATCATTTTGATGACTGTAGTAGTTGCTTTGTGATTAGGAGGCATTTATACTCACTTTACCCAGCTGTGACTGACGATGGAAAGTGCTGAAACAATGAATGAGCCAGACTGGCTGTGTCAGCAAGAAACAAGAGCAGAGTAAAAAAGCCTGTACAGAAAAGTGCTAGGATAAAAAGACAAAAGGGAAGGTGCTGCTCACAGTCAAGTGGGATGTGGAACGGAAGAGACTACTTTGATTTGGTACCCCTCTGAAGGATCTTGTGATTTCTTATGACTTGCCTGGGAAGAGGGTTTATTCCAGTGTTAAATGGACCTACTCCTTCAGCGGCAAGAAGGGGGTTTAGAGTATCTTTCATAACACCAATCTTCTTGGCTGGTGAAAGGGGACAACATCGAGGATAAGAATTGGGAACCTGATAATCCTTACTGAATATTAACAGTTTTTCATGAACCCATGCAAAATATACTCCAATTTGCTCACTGTTATTTTGGGTTCTCTGGTTAGGAATTCTTACACATGCAAAGAAATAACTTATACAAGTCTCAGAAACACAGAAAAATGGAGGGATAGAAATTTCATTCCACTTATATTAGAGCTGAAAGAGTGAGGAATCCATTTTTCAATAGTAAACAGTGCAAAAAAAAAAAAGTAAAATCATCTTCAGGAATGCTGTGAGCTCCAGGAAGAATGCCAATATACAAAGTGCTGTGGTCCTCATCCAAGAAATGATCTTTTCTTTTTTCCCCCACACAACTTGTTCTGAGTATTTTCTGAATTTTAAAGATGTGTACAAATCCTTCTGAAATCAAAAGGATCACAAGGGCAGAAACACACACAAGAAGTTACAATAGCATTTAGTTAGGTATTTTCTTCAATATGATCTTGAAATGCTGTTGACATCATTAGTTTTTGCCTGGATTAAGATGGCAGATTTAAAATGTCTTCTACCTATTCTCATTATTCTCCAACCTTGTCTATTAAACTAATTATTTTGCCTCAAATTCTCACTTTGTTAATCTACCCAGTGATAACAACGCAAATAAAGAGGATTCTTCTCAAATATCAGTACATATTAAATATAGTTTAAAGTTTAAAACCTAAACATACACAAAATATAGCCTTTTACCAGTTCAACTGTGGACATATTTTATATGAAATAGTTCTTGTCAAAATGAAAAACTGAAAACAAACAAACCAAAAAAAAACACAGTGAAATGCATAGATGGATAACATACATGTATGTTTTGTGCTGATAAAATGTGAAAATTCATCTGTACTACCAGTGCAATAGAAAATATACAACATAATAGACTATCAGAAGATGGTCTCAGTTGGTGCTGAATATTAATGTCTACCTAAATCTACTGACTTTACAAGTTAACACAATTAAGAGCTTGATAGCGGGCTTGGATCTAGAACTGTGAGCATTCCTTCTCGTCCAGCACAAAAATTACTCCAGATCCAGCTTGACATTCACTTGTCATTACAATTAAACCCCTAAAGATCGTTACTTCTCTATGAATTTTGATTATTATCAAATTATTGGTAAGTTATCTCATTGATCTAAATATACATGGAAAAAACCAGACTGTTCAAAACTATATGGATCCTTTGTGAAGTGCTTGTGAGGCTCCTCAGTGAATCATAAAAAATTCTGTGAATCATTTAATGACAAATATCTCAGAAAGACTGCTCTTTCTATTTTCCAGTATTGAAAGGTCATCTGGGTCCAAAGCCATATGGTATGAAAAACCACATGAACGTGGGCTGAAGCATCTCTTTTATGAGGACAGGGTGAAGGAGTTGGGGTTGTTCAGCCTGGAGAAGAGAAGTCTCCAGGGAGACCTTATCACAGCCTTCCAGTACCTAAAGGGAGCCTACAAGAAAGTAGGAGAGAAACTCTGTCACGGCACACCCTGACAATGTTATAGGACAATTAGTAATGGTTTTAAACTAAAAGAGGATAGATTTAGATTAGATATCATGAAGAAAATCTTTTCTATCAGGATGGTGAGGCACTGGAACAGGTTGCCCAGAGAAGCTGTAGATGTCCCATCCCTGGAAGTGTTTAAAGCCAGGATGGATGGGGCTTTGAGCAACCTGGTCTAGAGGGAGGTGTCCCTGCCCATGGCAGGGGGATTGGAATGAGATGATCTTTAAGGTCCCTTCCAACCCAAACCATTCTGAGATTCTGTGATTCTATGAGCTCTTAGCTGTAGTAAAATGGGATTTTCTGGGTATTTGAATTCATAGAGATGGGAGTAGTGATCCCAGAAAGAGGAGTAATTTCAATTTTCTATACAGCAGCTACAAAACTAACACCGAAAATCCACATCTACGTAGTGTCCCTAGTCTTAAAGGGATGTTGAGAAGCTGGAGAGGGTGGAGAAATGATCCACAAGAATGACTAAGGAAGGAAGAAAATTTCTTACAGTGACGACTGAAGAGCTTAGTGTGCTATACTTACTGAAAAAGAAGATCAAGAGCTTACTCGATTACAAAGAGTAAATTTTTTTTTTTTATGAGAAAAAAAACACTGGATAGTACAAGATACTTTAATCTACCGGAGAAATACTTCATGAGAACTATTCCTGGAAGCTGAGGCCAGGCAAATCTAAATGAGAATGAAGCACAATTTCTTTTGCAAAAAGGTGGCTGATCAATCTCGTAGACCTAACTAGCAAGAAAACTGATGCTTCCTTTGTGACTTTTCAATGCAACTCCAACATCTTTCTGAAGGTTTTACTTTTGCCAAATTGTTATGCTTTGCCAGATTATGTAGTTTCAGTAGCAAGACACATAGAAGCGTACAAAATACAATGCTCTGTGACATACAGGATGTCAGACTATATTATTTAATGATGCAGAAGCTGATTTATCTCCCATGGGGACATAGCATTTCCTGGCAGTGAAAACACTGTGACTCAGCTATATCAAAGAGCAAAAATATACAAGAAGTCCATGAAAGACAGCTCTAAGGAACAATAAGAACATTCAGCTAGCATTTCTGAATGTACTGTATGACCTATTATTACAAACTTAGAGAACGGTACAGTTGATACTAAGTGCTTAAAGGCCCCATTAGTCCTTAGGGTAGACTCAAAGTAGCCAAGTGAATAGTGAACATTTTGCTCCTTTGCCCATTTACTGTTCCTAAAATCTACTTGGATATTTGTATTTTAAATGACTGATATCAGACCAGGGAAGCAGACAGGTGACCTAAATGAGAAGCGTGTTTATAATCCGCTGGACCTTTGAAAGGATGCACCTCAAAAAAAGACCAAATAACTAACCAGCAAAAGAAATGTGCCAGGATAAACCTGGTGGTCTCTCTTTAGACCTTCAGACCTTTCAGCCTTAGCACTGAAAAGAGATACATTGTCACATGGAAAAATGTACTGCTTTGGAGTTAGTATCAAATAGAACCTAAGTGTTCAATCTACACCCTCTATATTTTAATGATTTAAAAATCACTCCTTCCTAAACATCCTGAATTGTAGACTGTCCAGCTGGGCCACTGCTTGCCTGTTTACAGATTAAGAGCCACTGTCTTAGTCCAGGTTCTCCAATTCTCTCAAGACCTACAGCCTCGGAATGGAAGGTATCATCAGGACTAAAAATCTGGAGCGTTTGAACCTGTCAATGCAATGAAATCATTATCACTTTTCATGAGACTAAGGAATAAAGTAATTACCAAACCTTGCGAATCCTTTAGCCTTCAAACTGGGAAAACAAAACAAACAAACAAACAAAAACAATCAAAACAAACAAACAACAAAAAACAACAAACAAACAAACTTCTACTGATAGATTACTGATAACTACAGGTACAATGTTGCAATGATTAAATAAGTGACATAGTACAGTAGTGTAAGAAGGAGAAAAATAGGACTTAACATACCTTACTGATTGGAAATCTTGTCAGCTAGTGTGACAGAAATAGGAATGGTTTGCGCTTAACACAACAGAAAGCATTTTTAATTGGCTAAAAGATGATAAAACACACTGCCTTGCTACGTGCTAATCTGTTGGTTTGAAAAATATTTCAAGTGCTGTGAAATTATGGTGAAGATATTTTAACGAGGATTTTGGAGGCTAGACTACTCTTACACCAAAGATTCTGATAGGATATGTACAGTCAATGTAACCACAGAGGATTTCAATAAAATATTGAATTAAATAGGTTACTGTGAACTAAATGATGTTACAGATACAGAAGGGAAGAAAATTTAAATATGTTGCTCTTTAACCAACAGAATAAAGCACCCAAAAGGTATTTTGAAGCATCTGTCATTTAGACTGTTCTGTTTTTGAAAGGGCATGTTTAAAAAATAGCCCCCTGGAGCTCTTAACAAAATTGTATTTTTAACAGCTATTGGTTACCTTGTTCTGCCAGGCCAAAAAAGCTGTAAGTATGAAAGGGATAACAAATTATTAGCAAGATCTGGCTTCATAAGAATGTTTCTTTAGCTTTATAAAAAGAGAGTGTTAACTCTAATTCCTAATTTTCCCTTGAGTTTGTTTGTGACTTTCTGTATTGAATTTACTGTGCCTAACAGGAGTCAAACCTTACAAAAGTACTAAGTGTGAATTAAATGTTACCAGTCTCAGGATAATCTGATGGTCAACAATCTGTTCTCACAACATCCAAATTGGACGAAAAACAGTGGTGCTTCCGAATCCTAGCATAGTCATCTATAAGGAATATTTTGTCACTACTGCTAATAGAGCATTTCTCAAACCTGACATACAAATATGTGCACATACACAGGTACCTATAAGGAGTAGCAGACAAAATAAAGAACTGAAAAATAAAGACACATGCATAAGCTTGAAATTAAAGTTCAAATTACAAAATACAGTACAAAACTATTCATATAAATATTCTGAAAAGCCTAGCACAAAGGGACAACTTTAGTATAAATTATTAAGGACTGATTTTTTCTCTCTTTTAACAAATTCAATTTTAACTTTACTTTTTATGCTCCCTTACCTTTTTAAAGAGAAATTTGGGATTTTCTCTTTTTAATATATTTTTGGTAAAGAAAATGGGCCCTGTAAGGTGTCATTCTCTCCAAACTTACTTGCTACACTCTGAAATGTCAGTATGTAAAATTAAAGATAAAATACAAGAAAGATAGAATTCAAAGCAATTGATTGTATTCAAAACATCTGAGCAAGTTTGGTTGAAGTGTCTACAGTAGAGTTCATGCCTAAGCAATATCATCCTTGGTTATTCGTGGACTGTGCATACTTTTTACTGTCTTCAAATCTGCAGCAATTTCTCCCTTGTTTGCATCTTATGGTAAGTGCCAGCTTTCTGGCTTCTGTGTTGCAGTCTGTACTACTGTGATAAGTAACAATGTGTTTCTAAAAAAAAAATGTTAAAAATTAATGGGAAACTGATGAGAACCAAGTTTTATACTGCAGAACATAGAACAACATTACCTCTTATGGTGATTTGAAAAAAAGGTACAAGAAACAGGTTTTTAGCTCATCCTCAGTGACTTTGGGCTAATTATTCTCAGTGCTATCATCCAGCATAATCAGATCTAGAAAAATACAGTCACTGAGAAGTTTAAAAAAAAAAAAAGCAGGCATGGGGCATATTGAATCTGGTTGGAAAAAAACAAAGAAACAAGCAAACAAACAAACACTAATTTAACTTGAACATTTGCTGTGTTTACTCTAATTTCTACAATGCTCTTGTGTGCTCTTGTGTACAATGCTACGTTATTCCACTGCTGCATGAGCTGGAAAGCCATTCTATTTCCCTATCAATTACTGTAACACCTGCATATATGCTCAGTGTTGATAGTATATCCATCCATTATTTCCTTAATACCTCAGTAAGTTTATTCAAGTGCAAAGCCAAAAAGCTTCAATACTGAAAAACGCAGGAGAGAGCTTGTTAAATGTGAAGAAATGGCATCATGTCTATACCCTGCCAGCCTGCCTTAAAGTTTTTCTAGACACAAACCGGACTATTTTAAACTCTGGTTACTATACTTCTTGATCTGCTGGAAGAGAAATATAGAGGTCTGATCTCTATTCTGCTCGATCCCAGTTCTTCTGTTTAGTATGGGTACTGTAATAGTGAGGACAATTTCCACAGAGGGAAATTGTGTCAAATCTCAATCTGCTACAGTACATTAAATATTGTAGGTTTAATGCTGAGTCCTGTAGACACTAGCACAATTTCCTTTGACGTGATATTTAATAGGATATAAAAGCGTTAATATTTTGACTTGATGAATTTGCTTTTTGCTTTCAGCAGCAAACAGTTATGAAAAGTTACAGTGGTACATTAGTTACAGTAATTTGGTTTTGGAACACAAGCAGAAACAAATAAAATCCATTAACAAAGCCAATAGCTATAACCAAAGCTAATAAAAAGGGCTAAAGGCAATTTATAAAAATGAGTCTTAAAATGCCTACAGAGGAAAGAAAACTTAAAGTGGTTTTAAGAGTAACTGAAACAATATTGTTAATTCAATACTTTAGCTAATGCTTTTCATTTTTAAACATTTAATAACATATACAAGTAGGGTAATGCACAAATTCCATTTGTTTTTCTTGGTTCCACAGATTTATTTACTTAAAATATTTATAAGACTTTTGTTAACAGGCATCGAAAGTGTCAAATAAGCCTGTCAATATATATTAAAATGGGATTTCCTTACAGTTCTAAAAAAAATTCTAGGTCTGTATCCATCTACAAGAACCTTTTTTCCTTTCATTGTCAGAAAACAAAAAACAAATGGTAATTTCATGTTGATTAGCATGAATTTTTGTACCATTTTCTTTTTCTAACTTAATCCTCTCCAGATATATCTGAAAATCTATTTTAAGAAAACATCCTTAAATTTTGCTGAAATTTGGTACTTTGAATGACATAGCTACTTAATAGACCTCAAGGAAAGCCATTCAGGACACCAAAAGTGAGAGAGTCTGCAGATTTTTATGGGGAAAAAGGGGGGTTTAGGATGTGGCAGGGAGGACTGCCCACAGACCAGAAGTTTTGGCAACTTAAAGCAGAATGAGAAAACCTGATTCATAAAAGTGTGTTTTGAAACAAATTATTTTCTTGAATCTGATAACCAAAATACTGTATCATTTTCACTAGTTATCATGCAATGATAGCAGGATTGTTGACTAGGAAATGGGCTCAGGGACATTGGATACATATCATTAGTGATAAGATACATGGCTTCGTGTTTCACACATTATCTGGAATTGATTCAAGATACTATGGGTTACAGAAAGCTCACTAATGACATGCTGTGTGTAGCCAATGGAACCAAGCCCATTAGCAAAACCAGCCACCACACAAATTTAAAAGCAACATACACCGGTTCTTTGCTATGGGTGGATTTGCTTTCCTATGGGAAATAAAGAACAGTACCATTTTATTGCCCTAGCAGACTGGAACCCACAGCATAAAATCAAAACTGGGTATAAGTGGAAGTAGGTTCTGGCAGAGGCATTTACCTCCATTAACCAGCAGAAAAATTCAGTTCTCTCCTCTTAAGTGTCATAAAGTTAAAAATGTCTGTGTGGGTTTTTCTACACAAAGAGGATAAAGAGGATAAAAAGCTGCAGCAGATCTGTAAACACCTCTAATCCATTTTGGCCATGAAACAATTTACTCCATTTGAAAACCACAGTAGCAAATGTAGTTTTAGGGTAGGGGCCTAAAAGTTTGCACAGGAAAACGTGGCAAGGACCATGCAGACTGACAGCTGTCAGAGACATAATTGCCTACTCTGTCTGCTCTTCTTATTGTAGAGCAAAAGTAACAACCTAATTTTCCTATGGGGAAAGACACTTTTGGTTACCTGTACATGGGTAATAAGCACAGAAGAGCCAGTAAATTCCCATAGTACTTTATGGCACAATAACCAACCTCTTTGAATACATAAACCTGATCTATATTCTAATCCTAGCTCCTTGGTTACAACACCTAGAGCAAAGATTTACTTTCTCTGTACTTCAAGATATGACATTCCTTTTCATTTGGTTATAGACTGGTTTGAAGATAGTATTGCAATGACAAAATACAGTCTTTATAATTCAAGCTTACTATTTTGTCTGATCCATGTCTATTAAGGCAACTAAACTCATAAAAGTGACCTCTGTCTATGGAAAGAGATAATTAAGGACATGTGCAGCTTATAATATGAACACAGATTTAAAGATCAAGAATGCTTATCTTAGAAGCCGAGTAAAAGGGCCCACGATAACAATACCCCCAAATTATACATATTACTATATAGCAGAAGGTAGCACATAAAATGAACAAAAGAAAACATTCTTTTGAATTGAGAGGACAAAACTGTAAAACAGATAAAAGAGGTTCTTTTTCAGACTGCATAATTATGGGATGAAACTTTTATCATGTGCTACCATTTAGGCTCAGGGTTAAATTTAATTTGGAAAGGGGAATATTTAGGTAACAAAGGTGATAGGAGATAAATTAGGCTGAGGTATTTGGTGGTATTTTAGTAGGAATTTTGTCTAGGGCAAATCTCTTCAGAGAATTACACCTACTATGCAGTGCTGGCTGTGCTGCTTGTGGGGAATGGGGACAGGGAGGTATCCATCCTTCTAAAAAGCACCTGGTGCAGAGAGTTGACAGAGACAGAACAGAGAGCTAAAACTCCTACTTTGTTCCAGTCCAGTGTTTGAATCTTGCATTTCTATAATCTTTTGCAATATCCAATTCCTAAAAAGCTTTGCTTTTGCACAGTTCACTGTAGACTCAGGAATAATTGTTACTCTGTGGTAGCATAGTAGCTACTGAATATACACTCAAAGCCCCATAAAATTATTATAAAGTACTGTGTGCATGTACATACATACAAATGCAAATTATATATAATTGTACAGTACATAGCATTAAATGCTATGTCAAGTACTTAAATATACACATGTGTATATATGTACACGTAGTTCTCAGTTTCCATGAATATGCATAAAATGTCATCATCACAAACCCAGAATGTTCTTCATGCTATATAGTTTAAAGAGAAGATTCTCTGCTCTCTAGCAGGGTTCAGGAAATTTGCAGCCTTACATCTATGTAGCGAGTTGGGTTTTGAAAACACACCTGAATAAAACTCAAATAATGAGCTTTTCAACTTCTGGTGACCCAAGAAGAAATTACAGAGAAACACAGAACGTCACAGTTGTTATCCATCTTCTCCATCATTTTCACAGTACAGAACTGGCTCTTTGGGTCAGTCTGTTCCTCTGAGAGGAACAGAAATTTATCCAAGAGCAGGACTTGAATGTGACAGCACAGCTTAAGACAAGAACAGTATTCCTTTACACATATTACAATGAGTGAAGGCTGTCAACTTCAGACACTATCTCATCATTTACAGCTCTGCCCTTTTATATAGAGATATTTGTTCTTTACATGACCGTAGCAGGATGTAGGCAAAGAGCAAGGGGGAAATCACTAACTTTTAAAATAACATACTGAAGTTTGACACTACACTAAAAGAAAGCACACAGTTTTATGATGAAAGTAGTGGCTGCTGAAAAGAAAAACCAACAACTGTCATCGTAAATATCAAATAGTTTACAATTTAAATCTATTACTATATAATAATACCACATTTTTGGTTCACATATAGAAAACTTAGAGAAGACTCCTATATCTACTCTTACATTTGGATTTCCAGTGACTTGGTGTCCAGAGTAGCTAACTCTTCTGGAGTAACTCACCTTATGAAAGGTTAGAAGATTAAAAAAAACCAACAACAACAACAACAACAAAAAAAAAAAAAACAAAGAAAAGACCCCCCACCTCCCCAAAGAAACAAACAACAACAACAACAAAACAAAGAAACAAAAAAAACCACAACCAGCTTCAATATTCAGAGCAATTCCAAATTCATCTCGCTAGATATAACAATGGTGGAGGTGAAGTGAAGTAAAAGTAGGTTCCCTAATCAGGGGGTCCTGGGAAGATGGGAAGCTAGGAGAAGGGACTGCTACTTATTAGCTTTCAGGTCTTGGAAAACCTTCATCTAAAGAAGAAAAAGAAGGAAAAATAGTCCCTGAAAAACATTTTTGTGTGTGCCTCATTCTGTCTACTGTTGTGATAGGCTGTATGGATATTGCTGCAGCAGGGCATTGGAGTGAGCAGTCTTGCTTTGGAAAGCATCTGGGGTACAAGGTTTTTATGTATTTTTATTATCTATAGCCTGGCATGAATGAGGGGGAGACAAGGAAAGGTTGGTTGAAGGTGCTAGCTGTTGTCCCCTTGACTACATGTTGATTTCCGTAATGAACGAGGTATCTATATCCTCTTGCACTGCTGATGAGATAGGCTTACTGAATGTTTTCAGATCTCAGTTTAAAGCATATGTCATTCTGCTAAATGAAGGTGGCATTTAAAAAGAAATTGCAGGATGCTATTATTATTGGTATTGTTATTCTTTCTTCCCAGAGGCTCCAGGTACTCGTAATTCTCACTGGAGCTCTAAATGCTCAATTCCTTCAGAAAAAAATCTAACAAATAAAGGTTAAGTATGTTCAACCCATGAATTGGGTTTACATGGCAAGGTTTTGGTAGCAGGGGGCTGTAGGGGTGGCCTCTGTAAGACGAGCCCAGAAGCTGCGCCATGTTAGATAAGGGCATTTCAGCTGTCTCCAAAAGGGACCTGCCGCTGGCCAGAGCTAAGCCTGTCAGCAATGCTGGCTGCGCCTCTGGGAGATCAGATTTAAGAAAGGGAAAAAAACCCTGCTGTGCAACAGCAGCTGGGAGGAGTGACAACCAGCCCTGCAGACCCAAAGGCCAGTGCAGCAGGAGGGCAGGGGGTGCTACAGGTGCTGCTGCTGAAATTGCCCTGCGGCCTGTGGAGAGGCCCCTGGTGGAGCAGGCTGTCCCCCTGCAGCCCATGGGTCCCACACGGAGCAGATCTCCACGCTGCAGCCCGTGGAGGAGCCCCCGGTGGAGCAGGTGGATGTGGCCTGGAGGAGGCTGCGGCCCATGGAGAGCCCCCGCAGGAGCAGGCCCCGGGCCGGAGCTGCAGCCCGTGGAGAGGAGCCCACGCAGGAGCAGGGGTCTGGGGGGAGCTGCCGCCCGTGGGGGACCCGTGCTGGAGCAGTTTGCTCCTGGGGGATGGACCCCGTGGTACGGAGCCGTGTGGGAGCAGTGCTTGAAGAGCTGCTGCCTGTGGGCAGCCCCCGCAGGCTCAGTTCGGGCAGGACGGCATCCCGTGGGAGGGACCCCACGGGGAGCAGGGGCAGACGGGGACCGTGAAGGAGCAGCGGAGACAAAGAGTCAGGGACTGACCGCAGCCCCCATTCCCTGTTCCCCTGAGCTGCCTGGGGGGAGGAAGCAGAAGAAGGTGGATGGTAGGGGAAGGTGTTTTTAGTTTGTTTTTAGTTTGTCACTGCTCTAGTCTGCTAGTGATAGGCAATAAATTAATCTCCCTATACTGAGTCTGTTTTGCCTATTATAACTGGTGAGCAATCTCCCTGTCCTTATCTCAATCTTTGAGCCCTTTCCATTGTATTTTCTGCCAGTTTTCATTTGAGGAGGGGGAGTGAGAGAGCGTTTGTGGAGTTCAGCTGCCCAGCGGGGTAAACCACAGCTTCCTCTTACACCCTGATATGCTTTTGTCATGCTCTTTACCAGGCTGTCCTCTGATGGAAAAAACTGTGCCCATTTGTATCCATTTGTATAGCAGAACATCATCAGAGACTGGAATTTTGATTTAACTCAATATGTTTAAAAAAGAAAAGAAAAAAAATAAAGAAAAGAGAGAGAGATCACAGTAACTAGATAGTTTTCACTGTAAAGGTTGGGAGAATGCAGAAATCTTTTGTGTGTGCTTCTGTCACCAAAACGGGAAGCATATTAAGTCAGCCTAGAAGCCACGCTGCAGCTCTGACGAAGTGAATCTCAACAGAACTATAAAGAAATAGCGACTGTGCCACAGTTAAGAGAAGCTGCTAGTTGTATAAAAGACATTCTCCATCTGAAAATCCTGACTCATACAATTAAATTTTCTGTCTCTAAGGGTGTAATAGGTCAAACTCGTTTAAGTTGGGGCTCATTTGAGGAAATGAGATCTTCAGCTCAAAGGCTGACACAGGTTTTGCTTTGGTAGTATTGAGGATGTTACCATTAAATAAACAGAGGTAAGGTGAAAGATTTCACACTAAATAATAGATACACTTGGCAGTATTATGGGCTTAGAAGAACTCAGACTGAGAGAAGGAGAACACGAGATGAATGGAGCAATTCACAGCCACCGGGGTCTTGTTTCAAACCTTATTTATCTCCACTAGGTGTTTTCATTCAGTCAGCTAGGAACACTGAGGTATGATTAAGAGGCCACTTCATGTCTTCTGACACCTGTGCTGCAGACACCAGGCCCAGATTTGGGACAGAACACAAGATATCTCATTTCCTACTCCTTGTCCATGGCTCATGCTTGCACTTACCATGGTCTGCTTGCCCTTGCAAGTGTACTCCTAGTGTCGAATTGCAAGAAAACGGGTGTTTTTTCTGTCTTAAAACAGTTTGCAAACATACAGTAAGGAGGTGTAGAGTGTCTGTGTGGGGTTGCCTAGAATTATGTACACAATGTAGAGAATAATGGAGAATACCGTAGCAGTGTTAAGGATTACAGGAGAGCAGTGGCAGAAGAAAAAACAAAGGCAAATGGAGTGGCAATGGTAGAAGGATGGTGGGAAAAAGGGATCAGAGATTTGCAGCGCTGAGATCCTTCTCTGAGCCCCAACCAGCCTGCAGTGGCAACCACCATTTCTATTTCCCCTTAGTGCATTACAGCTTTTCCCTATTCCGGTATTCTTTTTGCAGATACTCAGCCAGTGCGGCTTTGGCTAATAATTGTCCCTTTGGCAGAATATAAAGGAGATCTTGCATGTAAGGAGAAAATAACCCGTACAGATCCTTCTTTGTTAGATTCCAAAGAGCTCACACCAGATATGATACAGTTGTTAGACAAATGAGAAGATTCACTTAAAAAAAATCAAGTTCCAGTCTGTCAGCATCTGTCCTGTCAGAATCATAGAATCATTACGGTTGGAAAAGACCTCCAAGATCACCTGGTCCAACCATCCCCCTACCACCAATGTCACCCACTAAACCATGTCCCTAAGCACCACGTCCAACCTTTCTTTAAACACCCCCAGGGACTGTGATGCCACTACTTCCCTGGACAACCAGTTCCAATGCCTGACTGCTCTTTCTGAGTAGAAATGCATCCTAATTTCCAACCTAAACCTCCCCTGACACAACTTGAGCCATTCCGTCTAGTCCTATCAGTGGTTATCTGCGAGAAGAGGCCGACCCCCAGCTACCCACACCTTCCTTTCAGGTAGTTGTAGAGAGCAATAAGAAAAGTAAAAGAGAGAAAGGATCCCATCCCCATATTATTTTTCCTGTATAGAAGAAAATAAAAGAAATATTTTTACTAGCCCTTCTGAAACTAAAATACCCAAATAGATCTAAGATAGTTAATCAAAGTATCAGATAAATGGTATCAAATTCAGAAGCAGATAGTGTCATAAGGACAGAAATCAAAGCAAGAAAAAGAAGCTGTGCTGACAATCAAGAAAGACTAAAGTTGGAATGCTCTTTTTTTGTTTGTTTGCCTTGCTCTTTTACCATTCCAGATTAAAAAAAAAAAAAGACATAGAAGATATCTTGTGGCCTTTCCAGCATATATGTGTAACATTTCTGTTATTGTAATTGCTAGAATCCCACTGCTTGCTCACAACTTAACAAAACTGTTGTTGCTGTTACACAAAGGTTAAAGTATGACTGTTAAATTCATTTGTCCATATTCTGAAACTGAGAAGTTACCTACACAGCAGCAAAAAGCTTAACAGTAATCCATGTTTTAAATCTAATATTTGATACAGATTACCAATTTATAGATAATTTGGACTGTGTATGTTGGAATTTTCTCTTAATCATATTAACACCATAATATTTAGTATTAGGTAACCGAACATGGTTTATGCAATATTATGTAATGCATATGACATTATCTACCGTTATGTCACTTTGCCAAACTTCTTATGAAACCAGAGGACCTTTGTTCCTTAAAAAGGCTCTTTTTAATGCATCTGATTTGTTTTGAAAGTGAAGAGAACTGATGAGTGAACAGGCTGCAGCAGTCCAAGACAGATGATTAGCAAGCACACCCAAGAATGCAAAGCAGGAAATTCACATTCTTGTTCTAAACAGAAATACTGCCTTCTAGGTTTGAGAAAGTCCCAACAATAAAGGATTTCAATTACAAACAATTAAAAACCAAGCAAACAAAAACCCCATGCTAATATTGCCCAACTTTAATTAAAGACCACCTAAGCCCATGTTGAAGATGCTAATATAGAATACTAGAAAAATATTTGGGTTGTTACAAATGGGAAAGATGATCTACTTTTCCATATTAGAAAGAGACAGGATTTTGTTATAAGTAAATAAGTATTTGAATGCATACTGAACATGATGAATATTTTCTTTTCCTATTTGGTGGAAAGGAAAATCCATCTCATGACAAGAGCAAATGAGAGTCACTGTAACAGCTATCATTTGGCTTACCTTTGCCCTACGAATTCATTTCAAGACATAACCTTCACTTACCCCTCACAAGGGCCTGTAAACGACAGTCATGTTTGCCATCAGACTGCTGATAAATCCCATCTGTGCACCAGTCCTGAAACACTATCTAGAATTTAACACTGAAATTAGATATATTTTGTCCTTCAAGAGGTACATACGCTGCTTATCGTATCAGAGCAATAACTTTACACCAGTCCGTTCCAGCTAATCTGCTCATCATTTAGAAACATGGAGATATGGCAATCAAATCTGGATGACACAGTAAAGAGGGCATATACCATGTTGCCTGGTCTTTACAAGTTTCAGTTCGCATCATTACACACTTTTTTTTTTTTTCCCTATATTACAAGCCTTTCATCTCTGTTTTACAGAGCTTTGAGTGTGGGTGAATTCACACTTTTGGTAGAATTCAAGGTAGCAGTGGTGACCTCTACTCTGAGCAGTTTATCACAGCAATACCCAGACTATCAGGTAAGATTGTGGCAGTTGTAAGCAACAGCAAATCTGGTAACTATCTTTATCTTTCCCTTTAGAAACAAAAAATATTCTCAACAGGCTGTGGCATGAACATTTGATGAATGTTAAAATAAAACAGACCGTATCTGTATACAGAACCATAAGAACTGCTTTACCAATTAAAACCAATATATGCACCTTCACAACACACAACTCACAAGGTGACAGTGAGAAGAGACTACTAATAAAAAAAAAAAAAAAAAACAAAACACAACACATTCAGTTTAACATTGTTTCTCTATCTTTACACATTCTTTTCATTAATATAGATGAGGCCTAAGGTTATGAGAGCTCTGGAAAAGGTAAAATTTAATTGTGGCTGGACAATATCTCCTGAAAAAGACAATTTTAAAAGAAATACAAATAGCTCTTTAACTTTCAGATGAGCATTCGGTGACCAGACAAGTTCTCTCAGGTCTTGTCATGTAAAATCCCTCCGCTCCTAATTATTGGACCAGTTTGTGAGCAGGTTAATCCAAAATTTTAGAGGACTTTTTTTTTTTTTTTTCTTATGGGTGGGTAGGGGCAGGCATTAGTATATGCAAGACAGAATGTCCTCTACAATTTTCTCCAAGGATCTTCCAATTTTCTTATTTTCTTTCTCAATCTAAGTGTTAAAACTTACTTTGGCCAAACATTATCATTGTAAGTGAGCAAGGCAATCTCCTCATATGAGGCTAAAAACAACATTTTTAAAGTTAGAAGCCTAAAGATGGGCGACATTACTAATTAACTGGCCAGAGTTTTTCTCCACATAGATAGGTCTAATAGTTCAATTAACTAATGAAAATGAAAATATTATAAAAAAATATTTTTACAGATAAATATTTTGATGCAAGATACACAGAATGTATATTCTTTCTCTACTATTATGTGTGATAGAATTTGAAGGATATTCACTTCTAAAGACTTCATCTGCTGCTGCTTTTATCAAATACTTGAAATCACAACAATATTCTTATGACATCATGCATTTTTCCACAGCAACCAATTATATGTATCATTTGTATTCAATGAAATAAGAATGAATAGATGGAAGCTTAAAATGCAAACTATCATTTTCATGTAAATAACCCTTTCATTTACAAAAAAAGGAGAAAAGAAACTACAGAAAGCACGTGTTCCTACAGTTAGAAGTCAGTAAATATAATGCATGTTTTTCTGTGTCTGCCACAAAGTGCCAGTAGTGCCATCTTTTAGACAACAGTATTTTTATCCTACCCCCCCAACTGATTTGATACTTCTGATACCGTTTCTACATTTTTCTCTCCAGAAGGTACCAAAGAGATGGCAGCCCTTGGAAGGTTTTTGTTTGGAGGTTTTCACTCATTACAAGATTTAAATTTTCACTAAGTGATCTAGGCCTCTTAGACATTCATTTGAAGGTGCTGAGAAACTTAAATAACACTACAAAACAAATGAGACCCTCTAGACATTATTTAAAGACAAACTATTGTCATTTTAGCCATGGCTCACTAGCTCTTTACTAGAATACCTATACAATGAAGCTTGTTTAGACTATTTTAACTAAAATTCAGCTTCTGAAACTCTTGCAATATTCCCCGTAGTAGCATTTTCTATTTCAAACATCTGTTAAAAATCAGTAGCATTAACTTAATGGGATAATCTGGCTGGGCTCTTTTGAAATTAATCAAACAAATTAGCATTATGGACTTTTAGCAGAGACCGAGAAGAGCTGATTAGAATACCACACATTAAAGCAACAAGCACATCTGTACTGGGGCACAGAGCATGCAGCAGATAGGCTTCCACAGTGCAAAGCACATTTAGGGTCATACAGTTGCCATGTGCTAATAAAGTGATAAAGGAAGGTCCTATTCCATCAACTGAGATATGCTTCAAATAAAATAATTGCCAAAATAATAGCATTTCCTCCCTTCCTGCACCTTCTTCTGTCAATGAGGAAGTCGCATAATTGCATAATGATAAATGACTGAGACACACTGTTCCCAGGCATTCATAAATGCTAAGTGCTGTACTGATCATACAATACTGTAATGTGCTGCTATATTCAGTCAATGGAACAAAACAGCAGGGCTATGTTAATTCAGTCCAGCTGTAGTGAATATCTACCTGAAACATTCATTCTTCACTTAAAATAAAAATCAGTTATTTCAGTTTTACTCCATGATTGCTTAGCAGTGCAACTTCTCAAGCGACAAAGCTTCAGATTAGGTAGATAACAGTGATAAGACAAACAGCGACCAGAAATTTCAAAATGTCAGCAGATTTAAGTTGCACTGGCATTCAAAATTTAAGTTTGCTTGCAAATATCTGCCAAATATGAAGCAAAATCTCTTGAGAAATTTCCAGTTCTTCTGGGTTAATAATGGGTAGAAATACTGTGAGGAAGGGTCCTCTCTAGCTCTCTCTACCTCACAAGTGCAATTCCATTCATTCTTGCTCTTCTTATAATGAGGAATCCCAAAGGAAAATAAAGGATAAAAACTAGGGGGAGCAGAGTTAATTAATTTCCTTTAAAAATGTTTTCCAATTCAGATAAAATAAAACTGTAGAAACAACAGGAGCAAAGAAAAGTTAAACTGAAAGAAGATTCAACTTTATGTGTTCACTGCTTTTCTCTGTAGTTTTTATTTCTATTTGTATTGCTATTCCTCTTTTGAGGACAAAATTACTGAAGTAGGTTCCATATGGCTTGTGTTTCACAGGTCATATACTTACAATTGTGTATTTCTGATCTTAAATTCTATTAATCTATCATAACGCTAAATTATGCATTAATTCCCAAGTACAGCTATATTCTGCTTTATCACTCGTCTCTTTGCTGCCGTAACTTCCACTCTTCTTGAGTACTCTTCTCACTTCATCCCTTTTCCTTTCAGGTTTCTCATCTAGATTTTCTTTCCCTTATTCACCAAATCTGTATTCAGAAACCGTTCTAAAAGGCTAGAACAGATTTCTTCTATCCACATTTTGTTCTGCTTATCTCACATGTCCTTTCCTCCCTCATGTTGGGTCTGTTTTGATCAGAACACGGAGGGCCTATTCCTTTTGTTATTCTTTTGCACAGGGACTATCATGGCTGGTTCCAGTTTTCACTATTACATGGTTCTGCAATAAACATAGCTAATGACAACACTGGAAGGAAGTTGAGTTTTCTTTTCGTAAAAAGAAGTTAGAGACTAGGATGCACAGCACAACGGATTGCTAATCCCCTCACTATGCATGCTGGATGGTCATGGATAAGTGTTGCATGAGCGGTCAAGCCTAGATAAGTTTAGAAAGAAGACAGAATACTTTGCTGAAGGGCTGCTCAAAGGATTTCAAAAAAGTTAGAGCTATCATGGCTCCTGGCAAGCATTTCACAAACAGAGTTTTGTCCAAAATGTCCCCTGATATTTAGTAGGAAAGAATATAAAGCAGAAGAGCTGAATGTATCAGGTCAGGAGGATGAGGTTCAAAATACAACAGAACTATGCATCTCTGCATCAAGAATTTATGCATTTGAATGCCAGAGAGCAATCCTGATGCTGGCCTGTCAGGCTGTCGTTAGTGATGCTACAGCTCACAGTAGTACCTGACAGCTACTGCAGATTCTGAAAATCTGAAATGCACCTCAGTATTTTTGGCTGCCCTGATTTGTTACTGGAAGAGTTCTGGTGACGTTCAACATATTCAAGTGAAAATCAGCAAACAGGAAAAATTGCAAAGCATAGGGATGCTTAACCAGGGCACCGAACTCTTTAAATATGCATGTTTATTTATGATCTTTGTGATTTTAGATTAGATTGCACACAGAATTAACACCCTTTACTGAATATGCCATGTCATCTCACACAAACATCTTATCTGAAGTAAACAGCAACTGGTGGAGTATTAACTCATCAGAGTTAATAGAGCATGACCATGAACAGGATTTGAAACGGGATTCTCAAATAAATGAGATTTCTTGAATAAAAGTACGAAAGAGTTTTAAAAACTTGCAACTTTGTGGCATGCTTTGCTGTTTGATCGTTTTTATTTTGGAGTTATACTTTTGCAAGCTGGATCCATGACATTATTTTAATCTTGCTGATATTACTCCCTCTATTCATCCACTTAAATTTACTACATATAAAAGCAGAAAGCACATTACCTCCAAGAGCTTTGGGAGGTTACATAATCTGAATCAATTTAATTACCATAAATAAATGTCAAATGGCTGAAATATATTTTCTCTGATTAAACCGTCAAGGACAAGAACATGTAGGAAGAGAGAGTCTTTGTTTTATTCCTGTTACAGTAAAAAAAAAGGGGGTGGGTGGGAGGGGAAGAGTAAAGGAAAAACGAATATCTTATGAATGATATCTGCAAAACATAAAAGAGAGGCAGTAAATCCCACAGACAAAAAGATGACCAAGTTGTGCACTTTATTAGTAACTAAATAATACTGTTTGTGGGGAAAAACAAAACAAAAACCTGAATGGCAAGTCAACTGAGCGCTCCCAACTTGAAACACACTGTGCTACCTTCAAACCTTTGTCTAAAGTTTTTCTGCCCTCAGCTTATAAAAAAAACCACACATATGTATTCATTTTCCTGATTATCCCAAACAAAATCAGAAAACACCAATGCTTCACACTATGTGTGCTCAGAGAATTCATTCAAGCCCTCTAGAAACACTGGTTTCTCACCTTTGACTGTAAGGGATTTTGAGGGGACAGGCTCAGTTGTCAATGGCTGTGTTTCCTGCTGAGGTCTGAAACACAAGACAATCCTTCTGGATTCATATCCCGAGGTATAGTAATATATTTTAAATACACTTTAAAAAAATATTTCAAAACAGTCACTTTTAAGGTACCTACATTTACGTATATTAAGTAAATAAAGAATGGTAGATGAATGTGATTAAGTGGTAATGTTCATTTTGCAATTCAGTATAGAAATTCAGAGCCATGATTTCTGGTAGCAACACAGCACTTGTGAATGAGACATTTTTATACTGTACATGTGTATTTTCCCAAACATTATTCATTCTTTTGGGTTTAGCTCTAGAAAATACAAGTATTATGAGTACTGTTCATTAGTGTCAAAACACAAGTGTACTTTAAATATTCTTCTCATGCATTATGTATAATAAAGACTGGACTGACAGAATGTCAGAAGTAAATGGATTGGAAATAACAGTTTAGGGTTACCTAAAGGAGATGCAGCCTTTCAAACTGGAGCTATCTCCAATTTACCTGTAGTCTTAATCTAAATCACCTAAGGGAAAGTATATTTGCATTAAACCAACAAATACAGTTAATTGGGGTTACTTCCCAACTATTGCCTCTGAGCTGAACCTTAAATCATGCTGCTTTGAAAAAAAAAACACGAAACAAAACAAAACAAAAAGACCAGCAACTTTGAACCAATTTAACACTACCTGCTACTATGTTAGAATCAGGAAAAGGCTCAAATTGTGCAGGTTTGAAAAACCAGTGACCAGGCTTTTGTTAACAACCTGTTGGATTTTACTCCAGCAACAAATTAAGAACCAGCAAGAAGTTCCCTCAGTACAGGCAGCACGGGGCGGTACAATGCCACAAAAGATATATTTTCTGAATGACAGGATTGGCAGCTCTCACCTGCAACCCTGGTGCCAGGGCAGCCTACTGAAGACAGTAATTAATTTGTGAAAAAAGAAATCCTACAGTGGCTGCTTTTACAGGTGCATTGTCTGTGATCAGGCAAGCTTTCTGTCCCAGCAACACAGCTCCCTGATCATAACAAATTTGAATCGTCTATAGCTGATGAGTGAAGTGCCTTTGTCTAACTTTCAAAAGGCTAGAGTTAATTGTACACAATTCTTGCATAAACTTTGCTTTGGGCTGAGTTTATAGAATATTAACATAACTGCAAGTGGATTTGTTTTAGTTATTAGACTAACATATGCATTGAATTACCTGTGAATTAATATAGTGATATGGCTGTATTGATTTTGCAGATGCATCTTCTAGTTAATTTCTCAGTTTGGGTTTCCGGTCTTTATTTTGCTTCCCATTTTACTCTTCAGCTTGTGCTTGGTCCCTCCTGTTCACTTGCATCTCTGCTAGCAAGTGTGTACAACATAAGGCACACCAAGTTTTTAACTGTGCCATGAGAAGCTGGCTCCATGGAAAGTGATCAATCTCTAGCTAACCCAGTACCTGCCTCCAGCAGCACCCCACACACAACACAGCAAACACTAGTGTAAAACAAAACAAAATCCTGTGTTAGGTCTTTCCTACAATATAGTACAAGAGACAGGAAAGAAAGCTTCCAGACATACTGCAGGTAGCTGCACTGCCTAAAATCAGTGGAACAATATAGCACAGTTACCACACACACACACACAAATCTGTTCAGAGGAAACTGTGTTTAGGCTTTTCTCAGTATCTCTTGGTTGATCTCATTAACTCAGTCTTGAACAACCTTTGTGAGCGTGACTATTCCTATGATCATAACCACCCACAATACCCCCTGTGCTGCTCAGAGGAGTATACAGAGGTTGAGAAGTCAATAGTGAAAGAGTGAAACTGAGCATGGGAAAGTGGGGAGGAAAGGTGTTTCAACTTTTGTCTTTGTTCTTCAATACAATAATTTATTTTAATTGGCAATAAATTAAATTAATTTTCCCCAGGTCTAGTCTGTTTTGCCCACAAAGGTAATTGGTAAGCAATCTGTCTGTCTATATTTCAACACATGAGTTTCCCCATCCTCTTTTCTCCTCTTCTTCCACCAGTAAGGAGCTGGGTGGGAATTTGGCTGTTAGCCAAAGCTCACCCACCACAACAATTAATAGCCTGATTAACTGTGGCACTGAATCTGAACTTGGAAGTCCTGTTGGACTTTCATTGGCACTCTGAGAAGAAATGCAGATCTCTCTGTTGCACTCTGAAGTTTGTCTAGCCATACATTCAATTTTGTGACACTATTTGTCTACTGTCCCAGTAACTAGTAAACTAACAATACAATGAAGAAAAAAAAAAAAGTGGGAAATCTACAAGCAATCCCCAAAGCACATATTTTCCTGCCACTGTAGTCTATCTTGAAAAGACAATAGTCTATTAATTGTTACAGATTATGGTTCACCTTTTCAAAATTATTACAGAATGGAAAATATTATTAGAAAGATTGCTGTGCCCATTTTACAAGTAAGAAATAAAATGTTGAATTTTCAATAGCACTAGAGTATTTCTAGAAGGTTGTCAGTGGAATAACTGGGAACCAAACCATTTCCAAAGACCTGATCAAAGCAATAAAAAATTAGACATCATTTCCCTTAACTAACTGATTAATACTACAGCTGCTCTTATTGTCACGGACCATTGATAATGCTAGATTTTGCTCAAAAAATTTCCATCAGGGAAAAACTCACAATCCTTGCAAAAATGATTTTTTTTTTTTAATATTTTTTTAGTTTTATTGGACTAAAAAAGTAGATTAGAAACATTTATTAACTCCAAGGTCTGGGATGGACTTTACATGACACTTTTAAGTGCTAAGAACACTTCTGTCTCGTGAAGATTAGTTTAAATATCTGCTGGGCAAAATATTATATGCTCCCTATAGGTGGAATTTATGACAAGTAAAAAATAAGTAGTAAGAATAAATGTGCATAAATCAGTCTATATAATTTCTTTGCTATTGTCAAAAAATTAACACACAAGTTTGCTAATACGTCTGAAAATGGTGCAACCCATTTAGTTTCTGAAAAATAATTTAATAATGCCATAAATATCTTTATAAGCCATACATCAGAGACCTGAGGAAGAAATGCAAGGTTAAAAAACAAAAACAAACAAACAAACAAAAAAGACAAAACAAGAACAATTGATTACAAGCTATATTGTTTTTGAAAAGACTAAAGTTTGAGGGAGAAGGGAAAGGGGAAGGGAAATTGAAAAGAGAAAGGGAAAACATGACTCCAGGATGATTTTTCCAGGCAAACATTCTGCTTAAAAAATTAGTACACTACCAATTATACTTTAAAGATTTGGCAATGTAATTTAACCAAGACAGTAAGAGAATCATTTGCAATTTGAACAACTTGGGTTTAAACAGTTTTAACCCCCTTTCTGCTTCTCATAAACATCCAAGAAAAATGAAAAAAAAATTGACATAACAGTCTGGAGGACTTATAGTGCATTTTCATTGCATTTTACCGTGATGGAATATATTGGAATGGCTATAGAGACAAATGCAGATGATGTAGAAGTCATTTTATACTCAGCAATGCTGAAAAAACAGATGTGATTATTAGTGCCAATTAAACTACATTGGTTTGAAATGAGTGAGTGTTGCCCTTGTTAATGACATCACTTCTTCAGTTGTTGAAAAAAACCTACAGATTATAACATCTACATGAATTAAGATTGAATGTACACCAGCACTTTTGAGTATCCTCATTTTAAATCTTACCAGGAAACCTGACCTTTTAGCAACAGAGCAACTTTCTTGGGATAGGTTTAACAACAGTCACAATTTTCCTGATTCCTGATCCCTGAGTATACTGTCTAAGGGATAAAAGGAAGAGCCAAATGTTTTAAGTAAAACATTTGTTACTTAAAAACTTTAAAAAAAAGGAAAAAAAAAAGTGTCAGCTATACTTTCTGATTAATAATTCATAAAGCCTTGCTTTTGTAATATGATATTGTATATCAAAGTAAGATTGCACAGGATGTATTATCTGTGTTTCAAGCACAAGTTTCTTGCTTAAGTACATACCTGTATCTTTTTCTTCAAATATATATCTGTATTTTTATATAGATTCTCATATGCCCAATTCTGTTCTGTTTAAATATGAAGAATATTTTAGGAACTCAAGGGAAATTTATTTTAGAAGTACACAACCATGAGAAAAATACAGCTATCAAGGAAGGCATGTAGTCATAAAGTTCTCATAAACTATACCAGGCTCTGATTTGGATAGGACTCTTCCAACCACTGAGAACTCAGTTCAATGTGAATCCTAGGCTAAAACATCTGACTGCTGAGTGACTTTCTAAGTATCTCAGGCATAGAGTCTTCAGGCTGAGGAGTATCTGATAAAGTTTCATGAAGGACAGCATCTTTCTCTGGAGACATTCCCAGCAAAGCTGTTGCCCTGTGCAGAAAGTGTTATGTTTTGATGCAGGAACTGAGAATTCAGCCCAGGATGTGATTCCAGATGACAAAATCATACTCCATGTCATACTCTTATATCATATCTGCTATAAGAGCTTTTTAAATTATGGGGTAAAACTCAAACTTAACAGCATTTTTATAATAATTCAAGGAGGGCAATCACAAGCAAAGACAAAGGACCTGTGGACAACCTACGAATATAAACACAGTTATTGGACTTGAGGGAAAAGACTCAAGCCTGAATAGTTACTATGATTAGCTGAGCCATATGTTTGCAAAAGATGTCACTGCTTACTTCAAATGTTTAATGGACTGTCCTGACAATGTCCTTTGTTAGTATCATCCAGGATACAGACATTATGAGAGGGATCATGGAAACATGCACTTTATCAACCTAGTACTTGTAGAGAAAGATGTAACCTCAGAGATTACAAGAAACTCTGTATCTCCTGGGATGAATGGAGGAAATGAAATTTCTGTAAATAATTTTGGGAGAATTTAGGTTGCACCTGCTATTACATCTTTACACAATCATTTATCTGTGGGAAAGTCTCTGTGATAAAATAGGTAAGCCAACTGACACATAAAGACTGACAACTCTCATTTGATAGTCTTTGACAATGGATAGCTTCGTCAAAAAAACTTATGCAGATGTTGAGAAATTCTCTACCAGATATAAAAAGATATGTCTAACAACCACAGTAAATAAAGTTGCCTCAGCAGTGAAGGTATGTGACTTTGAGAAAAATAATGAGGTTATTTCCCCCTTAAAGCAAACAAATAAACAACTCTGAGAGTACCTTAAGGAAAAAGAAAAACTAAAAAAAGTCGAATTCTGAAGATTACTTTATCCTTAATGAAAACAATATAAGAAAACATACAGAGGATGCATGTCTATGCTCAGAGCAGACATGCCACCAGTGTGCTTGTTAGCAAAGCTCTCCCACCCTAAAAAGAACATGTTATCAGTATATCAACAGGCTGTTTAGTTAGAAAAAACAATACACCATCAAGACTTCATTGAATGACAGTCCTGACAGGCAAAAGAAATCTCAAAAGATTAAAGATTAAAGATTAAAGACCTCAAAAGCTACCAGTAGAAAAATGAATAAAATGGATAAGGGCTTAACCTCAGGACGCAGAAGTAAAACAGCACCTTAATGAAATTTGAGGAAACCAGTAAAAGATACAAGTTCTTTAGTTCCAGTGAATAATCAAAAAACAAACAAACAAACAAACTAGAAAAACTTTCAGTACAGGGGAATATTGTTTAGTTGTATGGTACACCTTCTAAAAAACTTTCTGATGCTGCATCTGTAGGATGCTGTTTCCAAAGAGAGTTTACTCAATACTGAAAAGCATGTGCTTTTCAGCTTCTCGGGTGGAGGTAACTGAGTTTAAGTTGCCAAAACTGACCTTAAGGAAAAAATCTGGTGACAGAGTAGGGGTTTTGCATCAATGGATCGAGGGCCACGAATTGTCTTGAAACTGTTACTTCGTGGGCTTGTAGATGGTCTCATCTATAGTTTGGGTAACCTGTTCTGTGTTGCCATGAGTGCTAACTCAGGAAGGAAAGGAACTGGAGGAAACATGTATATCACCTTTCTCTACAACAAAATCAAGAATACATCCTAGACATCCAAGAGAAAGTTCAGTTCTGGATCAAAATTTTATTGTCTTTTTAATGATCCCTGAAACAAAAAGAGAGTAGCCTCAGAGTAGATCCAACTCTAAAAATTATCGTTAAAATAATCTAACCCATCATTTTAACTTCTCACCCATAATCAAGCATCATCAAATAATTGAAATGCTCTCCAGCAGTTTTCACCCTTGAATGGTGACACACTAACAGATAATTGTGATGGCCTGTGCACGAACTCCAGAGAAAAAATTCATAATTAATGCATAGTTCAAGGGATCTAATAAGTTGATGTAGGAGAATATCAGTAGTACTTTCCATGACCTTATGGATTTACTATTCTGCAATGCATGGTAAAAAGTCCTGGCAAAAATATCTTCAACCGCATTCCCATGAACATGCTCACTGCCTGTAATAGCTCACTGCCTGTAATAATTGAGCTCTTGTTCCAGTTGAATGGGCTCTTCAGTAACAAAGACAAGCATTTTTGGTTATCATGCTATACAAAGTGAGAAAAGCAAATGGTATGCTTTGGCAGACATGATTTAGAATCTTTCAGTAGCATGTAGAACCATGAATATTAATAAAAATATTTACTTTGGTATGTATCATGTGAGCAGTGGTCTGACTGATGCTGTTTATTCATTCAGGGTGAATGATGAAAAAATATGATGCTTACAAACGTCATATTCAAAGTCAGGTATACAGAGCTGCACTTGTACAATATGACCAATCTAAATAACACAAGACTTTATTTTAATGCTAGCAAGTGTTGAAAGACTGAATACAGACCAAAAACAGTGTAAAAAGCTCCTTCTACTAAAGAGGTTGTAGCTACTAAAGAGAGACTACTATCAAGTCCAGTTTTGCTCTTGTAAAGGCCAAGCAATGAGAGAGAACCAACTGATATTCACACTAATTAAACTCAGCAAATCTAAGACTTTTGTAATGAGGTTGACAGAGTTTATCAGTTGATGAAAAGAGCTGTACTTTATGAGTCAAGCATAAAGGGTAATCAGAATCTTCTACATATAATCACAGCCAAAATCTTTATGAAGATGCTAGTTGCCATCTAGAGCAAGGACCCTGATTTGGTAATAATCCCACTCTATTTCCAGTATTAGATTTAATCCAACATAACAAGTTGATAGTATCTTGCAGGTCAAAAGATACAATCCTATCTCTCTTCTTGAGCAATGGCATAACTGGTATCGGAGTCATCTTCTGCATGCAAGTTTTCTAATAAAAGTAGGTAATTTTTCAGTACCTAAGGCTGTTCTATACCCTCTGTTCTTTTCTGCAACCATAAGTATTTTCTGTGGAGCCTTCATTCCTGAGAAATGAATTTACACCAATTTTAATACATTGGAGATACAAACATGACTGACTGATACACCTTAGAGCAGCCACTGAAGAAGAAAGGGATGAAGGTTTAGAAGGTGGCAAGGCCAACAAAACAGACAGTATAATCTTGGGCTACAGTGCCAAGAATATTACATCAGTTTCACTGATACCCTAATTTAGTTAAAAAAAAATATGGCAGTCTGCTCCCCAAAGATTACTGGCTTCAGGCACATACATACAGACTCTATTGAAGAAGGGAACAGTACTTTGTGCCTATCTCTTCAAGAGATGTGTCTCCCACAAAGGGCTGCATAACTGCTGTATCCATTCAGAGTAAGCAGCAGCATCTAAAACAGATTTTGAAGCCTCTCAGTGCCTCGATCGCAAGAAATGATACAGCAGAATATTGGGATCTGAAACAAATGGAGTATCAATATTTAAACATCTTTTTAGCTTTAAATAGCCTATTCCTGAAATTCTCACAAACCTCCAGGTGAAGAGGGTGCCTTAACGTACAAGCAACTAATGTTTTTGCTCTCCAAATGAAAATCTGGAATCAAAGATGATACCTTCTAGAAATCCCATGCATTTGCTACTACAAAAGTCTTCCAGGAACCACAGTTGTGATGACCAGTCACAGACATTCAGGGATCTTGGAAAAAAGCTGCAATTGTAAACTGATTCTATGTAAGGAGAACACTGCAGTCCTTTCCTAAATTCTTGTCTCCGTGTTATTTAATGGAATAACCCCCTCCCATGTTATTTCATGGAATAACAGTCCAAAAGCACCTTACAATGTGCAGCTCAAAGCTGCATCCCAGCTGCAGAACACTTCCCCCCCACCACCCCCAAAGGAATCGATATGTGAAGTCTGAGCTTCCTTGTTCTTCTCAGCAAGCATGGCAGTTCCCAGACAATAGGAGTTACAGCAAATCTAGTCTCTCCTCCTGCTATGCAGGACCTTCTTTCTCCTCATCTCAAAGCTCTTTCCCTGCCTATTTTCCACCATACTGCATTGTGTCAAATTAAACATGCTGGATCTAAAAGCCCTGCACTAACAGACAGGAAAAATTTAGAAGCTGAGTGATAGTGGTGGTTCAAGACCATGTATTATCCAGAATATGACTCCAGGGAAATAGTCAAATAGGAAGCCGATCTATTTAAATGCTCCAGAAATGACTAATAGACATCATGTACCACTACAGGAATTACTGCGGTTCCTACTGGTAATTCAAGTAGGCTTTCCAGGAAAAAATAATCTGAGGGCTTTGAGGACAGTGACAATACAGTAGATAACTCCCTTTTGTAATTGCTCCACTGAGAGGCGGTGCAATGGTGCATGGGGAGCCACAGTGTGACAGGAAAGGACTTTCATCAGGATGAAAACCCAAAGGACAATCTGAATAAATTGAGGTCCCGGTAAACAGTAAAAAAGGCACATTTAGAACTTTGTGGTTCTGTCAAAGATGGACCACATTAATGGTTGTGCTGAAGTCTATGAGGAATACAGATAGGTCTTCAAAGAAGCTGTAACAGTAACAACAGGCTTCAACAGTAATGAGAAGTGGATGGCACTCTGCTTTAGGCAGGCACAGAAGGACTATTTCCACTCAGCAGAACAAAAATAAATAAACAGGAAACAGCATGCCTTATTCCTCCTGGAATTAGAGGGGTAAGGGGTTTAGAGCATGACCCTAATAACACTGCCTAACCGCGCTTGCACACACGTTCTCTGCAGTGTGAATATGCATATAGATAAACACTCAGAGAAACTCGACTGCATGCTCCTTCTCTGCTTTAAAGGAACTTTCCTTACAGTGTTTCTAACGCCACTGAGTGAATGCTTGAAGCAGCCCACTTAGATTCATCATCTGAAAAGCACTGTGCTTGTTGATGTTTTCCTTTACTGTCTGAGAGTATTTTGAAAGTAGACTTGACTTGCCAAAATAAAAAACAGTGATGGGATGGAACAAATAAATTATGGGAATTGTTAAGTTTAATACCCAAACCCCAAGACTGCACTGACTTTTGACAGATAGCCCACAAAGCATAGCAAAAAATCTGATGGGGCATGCAGTGCAGAGGCAGAGCACCATAGCCTTCCTCATGCAAATAACAAGTGTTTCTTTTTCTTTAAAAATGAACAAACAAACAAACACAACAACAACAACAACAAACACAGCATTATCTGGATGAAACAATGCAAATTATAAGTATCTTAATCATAAGATAACCATGCACTCCTTGCTCAAAATATAGAGATCACGTGACATGGATTCACACAAAACCTGCAACATGATTCAAGCACCATCTTAGAAAGACCAAGAAATAAACAGGATTGTAACTCTGAAATAAGAAGCTAAGAACACATTTCAAAGCAGAGTGGAGAGCTCATGATTACTAATTATTTTGTTACTTGGCTAAAAAAAGGGGAGGGGGGAATTTAACACTTTTTTAATAGCTTCAGCAGTTCATGGGTCCATTCCTTTCTTCTACCTATCATTCATACTTGAAAATCTGTTGTAAGCATTAAGGCCTACAGAGTTTTTCTCTTTCTTTCTTTCTTTCTTTCTTTCTTTCTTTCTTTCTTTCTTTCTTTCTTTCTTTCTTTCTTCCTCTCTTGTGAGAATACTGCAGATATGGCAATAAAACTAAGTAATGAATGAAAGTATTCTCTGAAAAATACAAAAAAGTTCTTAATATGGCCATGTCAAATATTGCAAACAAGCTATGTTTATAAACAGAGTGAAAATAAAAATGACTAACAGTCATGAAAGAGTTAATATCAAATAACTAACAGCTGCTGTCATTTTCTGTTTGTTATTGCAAACATCATTTTATCAATTTGTCCTGAAAACTTTTACCAATCATCTGCTAGTGTTGAATTAAATCAATTAATATTTGGAAAGAAAAGGAAGTGAACTGAGATGCCAACAAGAGCCAAGACAATGCAATCAAATAAATTCCCCTCCTTCCCTAAGAACTGATCACTTCAGCTGATAATGTCAAATATGGGTGTAGGAGGAGTGGGGAGTAGGATGATAAAAAAACTGCCAACAGTAAATAGGTTTTTCTTTAGGTCAGTATAAATACTGATGGATTTTAAATGTTGGGAATGTTAATGGGGGCACCTTTTTATTGTTTTCGGGAACAGATATCCACTTCTAGACAGGGACTTGCATAATGCTTTTAATGTTTTCACCCTCACTTGTGTCTGTTTTGTTTATTTACTTGAATGTTAAGCACATTTTATCATGGAAATGTCTCTTGCAAATTCTGTATGTTTTGAGCCTATTTTCTCTCTTGTGTTTTTAGCCTTTTGGTACCTTTCCTTTTTTAGGGCAGACTTAGCATGCAAAAACATAATTTAATTGGGCAATAAAGTTCCTAATATTTTCATGCTTCTAAGAAATGTAATATGCTCTGCAGCTCACTGAAATAAAACCAATTCAATATTTTTTTTGCTTTTTCTCCCTCGTTGTTTACTTAAGCTTTTATTACCAGTGTGGTGCTCATGATAGGTGAAGAAATGACAGCATGGAAGCCTTTAGTCCTTTGCATATGCACCAGCTAGGAACAGTTCAAGTGGAAACAATGCGCAGATATTCCACTGGTGCAGATGCACTTCACATCTGACCTAACAGTGCTATCTCTTCTAAAGCAAAATGGCTAGTCAGGTTTCATGTTTACTCAATTTTTTACCCTCATGTGAACTTCCTGTGCCATGTGGACTGTGCCAAATTGTGCATGATGGTTCTATAATGCTCCTGCCAACATACCAACAGTCAATCTTCAGACAACTCAGTAGGATTTGGATAAGAGTTTCCAAACCTGCATACTCTGGTTTGGAATCAATATTTCAAAGTACTGGGAATCTGTATTTCCAATATCTCTTCAGGAAAATAGCTGATGAGAAAATGCTCATGAAGAGATACTAAAAGTCTACACAAATGAACACTGGTCTGACGCTTGAATGTGCATCTGTAAAGATATAATTTACATTACAAGCTTTGATTAAGATGCTTACATTAGTTACAAAGCATAATCCTTTATATTTAATTTCAAATCTCTGCCATGGACACTTTTAGCATTGTATGTAGTGCAACATTATGTTCTGAAGCAAAAATCAAAGCTACCATGCAACAACTAACTCTTCAGCAAAATCATCCATAGTAGTTAAGATAGCAAATTCCTGCTTTCCTGGAAGTGGCTAACCATCTGCCTGCCGATGGGTAGTGAATAAACTCCTTATTTTGATTAAACTGTCTTTATCTCAACCTATGAGTTTTCTTGCTTTTGTTTTCCCTATTTTCTGCCCTGTCCTGCTAGGGTGTGGGGAGTAAGTAAACAGCTGGGTGAGTACCTAACCGCTGACTAGGGTCAATCCACCAGAGTGTTGTTTTTAGCCATGAAGTATAGAACAAGCGATGTTTTGCCATTGCTAAATAGGCAAGCAAGAAAGGCTAAGATTTTCTATTACCACTTATGGTAATACTCTCATATGCCATATTTTAAAGTTGACTTGGAAATCAGTTTGTCTGCACTTCCATACATATTTTCTTTCTTTCTTTCAAAACTCTGAACAGTTATGTTAATGTGTCGCACATGAAGATGGATGGAGCGTGAACATAAACTGAGGTAGAATACTTCAAGATAAGTGAATGTATTATTCAATCACATGATATAAGCAGTGTGTCATAGTTTCAATTCACTTATATGTAGGTGTTATGACATTAGATCTCACATCAACAGAAAGGCAAATATTTAAGAAGTTGAACATTAAGGCTTGTCATTGCTAATCAAAAACTTTTCTGACGTGAGTATACGCATGAAGCTGAACGTTTTCTGTATCTGTGCTGAGTCTCTGTAAGGAACAGAAATAGTTAAAGGAACAAAATGGACAAAAGTTACCCATTCCTGTATAATGAAATATCACTTCCCCTCCTGAGTTCCATAGAAGAAGAGAATAATGAGGCATCTGCCAGGCTCCATGTAATTACTGCAAGATGTGGAAGATGGGGCAAAAGATCTCACAGTCAAGACACTGGAAGACATATTCCTCACCTTAGCTCTTGCTGAATGATCTTTCATTTTAACCTCTTTGGATTTCAAACTCCTTAATTGCAAATTGGTCATACAAGCATTTATAAAGCACTTTACAATCTATAGACAAAAAGCATTGTCCAAGGCCCGCACACATACTAGTGCTATCAAACCTTCTTCGTCAGCTACTCTAGCCATAAAAAAACAAAAGCTGAAGAGTTGCTTTCTTTGCTAAACGTTGACTGGTCATTGCTAGCAATTGTTTATGGTGTTACTGTTACTGGGATTACTACTACAACCATCAAGATAACATTTAGATACAGACTAAGTGCCCCATACTTCTTAAACACAGAATAAAAAGACAGTCTACATCCTATAGGGCTTGAAATGTGATTTAAAAACAAAAGAAAGCAAAAACACCACAGAACACACAAATAAAACCACAACCATGATAAAAGAACAAGAATAAACAGTGTCAGCAAGACAAATTAGCTACTATGATAGCCAGTAATTTTACCTCATTTGTAGAATTCTTATATAGACTAGCTAAACAGTGCAACAAGGTATATTCATTTCAAGGACATGCTCTATTGCCATCTTCAATGTCTTTTTTTTTTTTTTTTTGTAGTGGTTGTTACAGCTGCTTCCTTCTCCTTTGCATTTTTATCTGCTCAGAAAACTAACTTACCCACTTGCCATAGCCCATTGCAACTTGTTATGGATTCACTGCCTCAAAGATCATTGAAATGAAAGCAACAGCAATATTAAGTGTGCTGATTTATTTTTCTTTTCTGTATGTAAAAAGGACCACATATTGATGAAATGTTTATCAGTCATGTTGAGAAATCTGCTGTATTTATTTGTTAAAGAAAGGTGCTGATGAGAGAACTGCATAAAGACTAACTACAACAAAGAATTAAGTTCTAAAACCTACCAAAACCAAAAGACTGAATAAATATGACTAGCACCTTTAGACCTTACCAACAAGCAAGCTAACCCAGGGGATAAAATTTGGCCACTAACATAGAAAAAAACTAGTGGACTACACAAGAACAAACACATCAACAGAAATAACCTACTCCTCCTTTTAAGTCCCCCACAGGAGACCCCTGCTGCACAGATTTTGTGGATCTTTCCTCTCCATGGGGTTTCCGAGACTTAACACCTGTGCTGGGTGTGAGCCAAATGACTATATGATGGCTCTTATTCTATCCGAAATCCTCTGCAGATATCTATTATGCAACTTAATCACAAAATGTAAAGGAAATCCTTCATGAAAACTTGATGTACCCAGGCCTCCTCACATGCCAGAAGTGATATTTTTGCAGCACTCTGGTTGTTGACTCCTTCTCAGGAAGCACCTGAAGCCCTAACTCTTTCTAGTCAGTAGTGCAACAGCACTGGAACTACATATGGATATGTGTGTGCATAGAAAAGGAGATGTTTGTCCTGTACCGACACAAGCATTACACACACTTCTAATTTTCCCTAAACCAATTATCCTAAGTAGACTCTTTGTGTCCAGTTCAATATACCATCTTTTGATTCACCACAGTACAACAACAAATAACAGAAGTTATTATTTAAAACAAACTTTTAGTTTTTTAATTCTTTTAAGCTCTTTGTTACTGCACAGTCAATTTACAAATACGGTTAGCAATATTTAACTACCAAAATAAGAAAGGTGCACAGAATAATAAAAAAATCATTCTGCTCTCCTCAAATCTCTTTTGGAAGAAAACTGCTCACAACTCAAAAGCAGAGAAATAGCCATTTTAAAATAGATTCTGCCTACATCCATCATCCTTTTCTTCTGTTTGTCAAGACTCTATGGCCTTGAGCTCTAGTTTAATTCAAAATGGTAAGTTAAGTTCATCCTTTATTTAATCTCAATTTAATGAATTACTGCTAAACGGTCTTTCTGGTAATTTATTAACACAAAATAATGTCTTTACAAGAGGTCATTTTGAGCATTCTGAGCTAGAGAGAACAGGTCACAGCATTATAAGGTTTTCTTTCATCTCATGCATATCTAGTTCTCCAGGCATTGTTTTTGTTTTTAGGTTTCTACAGGATAATATTTTTCCAGGAATAAATTCTTGGTGGTTCCAAGAGCAACTTAAAATTCAGGAACAGATATTTAGTATTATTTCAGATCATTTTGATATTCACATAAATGATTCTTTCTCAGCTGGGACTCTGTAGAAAGGTAATATTGGATGAGAGTCCTGGAATTTCCCCTTCACTCTCTTGGTGTCCTTATTAAACTGCTCAGGTTAAAAGCAGAATTAAACTGGTCTGCTAAATAATTATAGACCTAACTAAAATGTCAACCTGCAGCTTAATATAATTCAGTCTTGACATACAGTTGGAAACATGTATTTTAATGCCCAGAAAATGGGGTTTGCTTTTTGTTCATTCTAATGGGAGTGAACTACTGGGAGTTCAGACCTGTTCAGGTTAATCATGTGCAGTGCAATATCAGCTAAGCAATTCTTCTATATCAGATTTTCATCTGGATGCAGCTGTGGACTATTTGGAGCAATTACAGTGAAATTGTATTGATATGAAGTTTCTTCCTCAAGGTCTTGGTAAATGAGAAATGGATAATGCTGATAACCTATGACATTGGTTTCTTCAGGAGAGAGCTGGGATACACAGTCATAGTCTGCTTTTTTGGAGTCGAATATTTGACCATTTTGAAAGAACAATAGTAAATACATGTAAGCATTATACAATACTCTACTACTAGCACTACAAAATACTGTAGAAAATGGAAAGAATTAATGTTAGAGAAAATAAAGGCTAAAATTCAGGAAGCTTTTTTGTCTCTTTCTTCTGCCATTGTCAGGGGATGTTTTGATTAAAATAAGCAAGTAAGATTTTTTTTTCCCCATCCATTTTAATACTTATTACTAGATTCTAATATGCTACGATTTCACATTAATCCATAACTTCACGTGATTGTCTCTTGTGTTATTTGCAGAAAATCCTGTGTTAAATGTATTTGTGATAAGAGTCCAGAACTCCTTGCAAAAAAAGAATTTACTGGTGATTGGCATAAGGTGGGATTCTTATCTGCAGAAAGACTATCTGGAAAAGGCTAGGAGAACTAATGATCCTTTCAGACCTAAAGGATGAAATAACGTGTACTTGCAGAGTAGCTTTTAGAAGATGACTGTTCCAGATAGCAGCATATTGATAACAGTAATATATCTATACCATGGATAAATTAGACTCCCATCTCCATTAAAGACTCCATTTTCTCAGCTAATATGGGCTGAGCCTTGTTAGTAAACGCTAAATTAACTCAGAAAAAGTTTAATAATAATATGCAAAAAATAAGTTAAATATAAAGTTAGCTATAATGTCCCTGATTACAGCTAACCGTATTAGATCTTCTTTATTTCATTGTAAATATCTGTTAAAGATAAAAAAGTTTTATTAGCCATTGTAACAAGAGTTTAAAGACCTATAGCCCCAGCAACCCAATATGAGCTGAAAAGTTGAAGCCAGGAGAAATACCTCAACAATTGTAAGATTTCTCAGAACTCCATCCTTCCCAAATAAAATGTTCTATTTGGCCAAATGTCTGATTTGAAATAAGCTTAGAGCAAAATTATTTTCTCATCCTTTCTCCATGAGTTAGTTGGTCTGCTAGGAAAACAAGGTATAGGCAGAGCTTAGACTTATCAGATAATACAAATTATGTTCCTTAAAAATACTCCCTTCTGCTATAATAGGAATTGACAAAAAAAAAAGAATCACATCATAATGAATGATGTCCACTATACTCACTGGGAACCTTGCCCAGTTACTGCATATTATATTACAGCTTCATATCTCAGTAAAAAGAACACTTTTTTTTTTTTTAAATATATAAATCTTTGCTTCAGCTAAAATTACTACAAACTCCAACCAATCGACTTACAGTGGTGTAACCAAGTGAGTCTTTTAAAACATAAATTATATTTGCAAATTGAATTGTGTACACATATGCCTAATAACAATAACATCCAGAGAACTTGGACTTCAGAGGAAATTCTAATTGTCAATACAGAATAATTATATAAAGGTCAGATTTTTTATGTATTAGTTATGCATTTGTACAAATCACAGATTCCTTTTGTTGTTAGAATTAACATAGAGAATGAGGTAAGACTGGACCTCTAATTTTACTAAATTTTTGGAATTTGGTAGTAAAATTGGATTGGGTGACCCAGTTGGTATGCAATGCTTACCTCAAAGGCTAATCATTTTGCTGGAGTTCTCTTAGTATCAAACCCGAGAAGGAAATTTAAAACTTTACTATCTTCTATCACATTGGCAGAAAGAAGCAGCTTGAGGGCAGTCTGTGTCTTATAGCAGTCAAGTACCCCTGGGAGTGAAGTGTTCCTAATGAATGCTACAATATACAGCAGAGAGACTGTCCCCTGGTGATAATAAAAAGATTAAATGGCTAAAAAGCAGCAATCAGCAAAATAAAAGATGAACGGTATGTTTTTTAAAGTGGAAAAGAAAACAAAGTATTGTGATGATGGACAAACAAAAAACATCAGAAAGACTTATCCTCAAAATTGAGATATAAGGGATGGCATTCTGGCAACTAGTAATGTAATAGCTTCATAACAGCTTTTCTGATGCACAAAAATATTTTACGGGGAAGTCCATGAAGTAAAGCCTTTCCTTTCCAGGTGTCATATAATCTCTCCTAATTGCCTTAGAATTCATAGAAGGGAATATTTCTCTTTTGCACTGTCAGTTTAGTTTCTTTCCCATTCCCTGCTTCCCTCATTCCACCATCCTCAACAAAACAACAAATAACAATTTGAAAGGGAGTAAAATGGAAAGCAGTAGCATATGACTCTTCTCAATACAGAGGAAGTTTCTTGTGATTGATCTGCAACAAGACAGGAAGCAGAACAACTGGCTATGAAGAGGTAGAATACCAAAGACAACTGCTTTTCACAGCCACCTCTTTTTGAGTGCTTCATGTCAGGACTAGAAGGAGGCAAGATCAAACGTTCACATATCAGCTTGAAAATCATATTCAACAACTAAAACCATATTTATTATCATTTCAGTTCTGTGAACTTCCTTCTAATTCCTGTTCACATAACTTTCTGTGAATGTGCAGCCAACAGCAATCAGGCACACAGACAAACACAAAACAGAATTACAGAGTCATTTATGTTGGAAAAGACTCTTAAAATAATCAACTCCAACCATCAACCTAACACTACCAAGTCCACCACTAAACCGTGTCCCTTAGTGCCATGTCCACATATCTCTTAAATACCTCTAGGGATGGAGGCTCCACCACTTCCCTGGCAGCCCATTCCATTGTCTAACCACCCATTCCATGAAGAAATTCTTCCTGATATCCAATCTAAACCTTCCCTGTCACAACTTGAGGCTGTTTTCTCATGTCCTATCACTTGTCACCTGAGAAATGAAACTGATACCCACTTTGCTGCAACCTCCTTTAAGGTAGCTGTAAACAGGGATGAGGTCTCCCCTCCTTTTCTCCAGACTAAACAGCCCCAGTTCCCTCAACTGCTCCTCGTATGCCCTATTTTCTCCTCCCTTCACAAACTTCGTAGCTCATCTCTGAATGCATTCCAGCAACTCAGTAACTCTCTTACAGTGAAGGGACCAAAACCGAACACAGTAATAGAGATGTAGTCTCAACAGTGCTGAGTATAGAGGGACAATACTTCCAGTTCAAATACAAGTATTACCAGATTCTTTCTGATGTCTACACATTTTTTTTTCTGTTGTACATTAGATAAAAGCAAATATTATTAAAATGCTCCATAAATGTCCATTATACTTTAAAGATGAACATTTACTGGCAAGACTTCCTTAGTAGACATATGTTCAAATCAATATCCTCCAGTGACATTTTTTAGTTGGGTCTGTCCCTGTGTCAGCTTCATTGAACGAAATCAGTTTGCAGTGAAATAAAAAGAATACTTTAGATTTAAGCTTTTGTTTCTGTTTTGGTAGATACCATATTCTGGTGGGAGAACATTTTTCTCTTTCAGAGAAGCCTGTGGGCTAACTGTTATTCATTCTGACTTAGGTACGAAGACCAGCAACATCAACAAATGCCTTTGCCTGATGATAAAGCATTTTCTGAATGCAGAGGTGTGGTTATTATGGCTGATGGCAGCTGTGTTTCCACAGTACTGTGAAAACAGTACAGTGCATGCATAGATCAGATTACGACATCATTAACTAGTAGAACAGCCTATGCCACAAGGAAAAATCAGAGAAACCACCCTTGCAAAAATATATATTTTCAGTCCATCCAATTCCTAGAGGAAAAGAGAGAAAAATCAAGGTACTGGATGAAAGTTAGTCTTAACATAGCCGGGTGGTATGGGTGCAGTGAAAAAAATAAGTCCATCCCGGCCAAACCCAGTACACCTGTTAAGTATGGGATTTTCCCATATAGTTGAAGGCATTTCACTGAGATGACTTTTGCTGCAATAATCCTATGGGAAAGACATCTATTCAGAAGCAGTGTAAAGATACTGTGTGACTTTTACCATATTATTTATTTCATGAATGGGCCCTGAACAAAAGCTATTTAGGAAATAATGAAAATAGTGATGTGAGAAAATTGTCTATTTAGCAGAGTGGGCAGCAACACTTACAAAAGCACCTGTGATCTAGTTTCTATAAGAAAACCACCAGAAGCCCAGAACTATGTCAGCAGTGCTCTTCAAGCCATCTAGAGCATATAAGGGCTAATAAACAAACTGGTGAATTCCTTTGTACTTAGGCTCTATTCCTGCTGTTGGCCTTGGCAATAACCACATTTCTTGAGTCCTCTGCATGCCAGGTTCCCCCACTTGCAAAACAAAATGTAAAGTCCTTGTTTCCCTAATAAGGAATTTTGGGATTTACAAAGCACTCTACAATGCAAAATATAATGTAGTAAGTTAGTATTATTATCATATTGAAGTTTAAATCCCAACATTTCAAAGATTGAGCAGGCATCAGTGGGTAAAAATTGTCTTTAGCACGTTTTGTTATAATAGCTTCTTTGTCATACACTGAGGAAACTTATTTTCACTTGTAAAACCTCAGAAATACATAATTTTGTTAAAGATTTTGTTAAAGACTGAAATAATGAAAGAAAGGAAAATGTCAAATATTGCAACTCAGTATATTGAGGGTATATCATAGATGAAACTGAAGCTGAGACTTTTATAACTGCATTGTCATTCTGAGGATGTCATATTAATATTGATCTATCTGGTGAGCAAATCAGTCAGAAATATAAATTCTTTTTAAAATACAATTTCTCAGTCATTGATTTCCTTCTAGTTTAGAAAATCAGGTATATTGAATACATGCATCTATACAGAATAAGCAGAATGTTTTAGCATGAGAAAATCTATTGTGCTATCAACCATTATAGTTGGCAGCCAGGTAGCGTTTGCAACTTAGCTCGCACATACACTGTACCTGATATCAGCACGATATAGAAAGGATTTTCTATTGCCTCTTCCAAACATTTATAGAGATCACAGCTGTAGGATTAGACCTTAGGTTGATTCTGCAGGTTTACATCCTTTCCTAAACCTTGTTGTTTCTGAAAGATAACATTTGTCTGTCAACCAATCTGACTTTTATAGATCTGTATGTTAACTTGGTAGAATAAAGTAATGATTATTTTTTTTTAAAGAAACATAAAAGAAACAACTTATTTCAACACGCACAGTTACATCTCAATTACTGATCAGTTTCCTGGAAAATGTCCTGTAATAAATCTGCTAGCATCTCTTTCTCAGAGAAAAACTGATGGACATGCCTCTCTAGGCCAAGATTTGTAGCAGAACTAGAGCGTGCCCTTGGCTGGAAGAAGGAAAGGACTCAAAATTGAACTGCTGCAACCAGCTGATACTATTACACTGTCAGATTCATGATCACAAAATCTAAACTTCTCTTTTATTTAAACAGATCTGGAATTCTTAAATGAGAATAAACAGGGTAGACAACCATTGATAACCAAACAGAGGCATCACATAGATCCAGTGAAGCCTTAAGATGTTTAACTCCTATTTAGGCTCCTAAACAACTGTGGACTTGAATGTGCTGTTAGAATCTTCAATATTCCTTTGATTCATACCCAAGCACTCTAAAATGCCTGTGAAAATTCCAGCAAACAACAACAAATCTTTCTTACACTGAGACAGCAAACAAATTTGAGAAAGCTGCAATCACATCTGTTTTTTAACTTGAAATTTACTGTATCAAAACGCAGCAAACAGTACCCTTTAGTACATTACACACAGGTAAATTAAAGTACCTATTAAATAGCTTCAGTATCACGGATATTGTTGCTATTGCTACTGGTTAACTGATGATGTTGAAAGCACAAAAATTAGCTACCTTTATGCAATAGTAGTCTCGTTTAAAAACCGCCAACACTTTGTGTTTCAGGAGACCTAAATTATGCATGCAAAAAAATGAGATTTTAATGTAACATTTGGCATCAGTTTACTTTACTGTCATAGCCGTCAATTTATAAAACATTGCTGTATTTTTCTATGAAATGACATATGAGTTGATACAATGGAGCCTAGGTCATTCTGTGGCACAGTGTCAAGCCTATGCACTAACAAAAGAAATACAGTTTTCAAGGAAAGGATGTTGGCTTCTCTAAGTGACTGTGCTCTCCCTGCTCTCCATCTTCTTCCCCCATGGTATAACTTTTTCATCCTTCAGCTAAAATCTTGCTGTTTCACTAAGTATTGCTCATACTGCTAGTCTCTGTGTTCACAATACTGAACCTCATCATGGAGGGCAGGGCTACCCAGGATATTTATGTAATGCCGCCCAACTTCAAACTCTTGGGTGTTAGTTTTCTGAACAGTATCTGTCTCTTTATTTAGTTGAAACAACAAACAAACAAAATAATAATAATAATAAATGTATTCCTCTTGGAGTTATCTTCCTAAACCTGTCATTTTAGCAAGGCCAAGTAAAGAAGCTGGCAGCTACTTCTTGCACTTTATGGATTGCTAACATTAAGATAGTAACACTAACAAATACAAAAGCCATACGTACTTGCATGCACATCTTTAAATAAAGAAACTAATAAATATGTTAAAATAAAGTAAAACTGTAACAGATCTCAGCACATGGTGATGCATATGTATAACTCTTTCAAGGCATGGAATTCACCCATTCCTACCCATTGAACTGTGAGTAAATCAGTTATTTTATATATTTAAGACCACCTCATGGCTTAATATTCAGACTACAGCAACACCTGTAAGCTCCTGCTTCCAAAGACCTGCACTCTAATACAATATCTTCTTCAACAAAGACATGATGGCTGAAGGGCTAAGTAGACAGTACTTTTCACTACGTTATAACTTGTCTGAATAAAATCTTTTCTGTAAACAAATTAATCTAATTTAATTGTATAGGATATGGACCAGCTCTCAATATAAATAAAATGAGATAATGCCAAGTCAAACTGCTGCATGCAAAGTATTTCACATGTGATCTTCCTCTGTCAGTGCAAAGGACTGTGGGAACCCCTTTTTCCAGATCAGAACAGAGGTGTGATGGCTAATGCAGAAAACCTTACAATAATTGCAGTTAATAATAATTACTTGTATACTAGAAATGAAGAAAATCAATTCTAAATTAAAATAGCCAGGATGCAGAAAAACTGCTTAATTTTCAAATAACAGTAGGCATAATATTTTATTTTCTCTGTCTCAGAAGAGGCTGTTTCCTTCTGCATCAATAATTATCAGAATAAGTGCAATAAAAGAATATTAAGTTCAAAATTCCAAAGATACGTAAGATAATTATACGAAACATAAAGGGAAAATTGTATCTATCCATCTCTTTCTATATTTGTAATATATATCAGTAATAATTTTATGATCAATTAGTTCTAATATTCTTCCAGGGAGTTAATCTAGGGTTAGCCTAATTAAACTTAGGAAGGAAGGACAAAACATTCACCATTAAACCTTTCAGCACACTGAAAAAAAACTTAAAAAATGTGATCTATAAGAATTTTCTCCTTGTGCTATTGGATCAATATATTTTACTGTACTGTGATATTTAATAGTGAAAGTCTCTTCAAATCGTTGTTCTTTTACACGTCCTTTGTATCATAAGAGCAAAGTTGAAAGTAAAGTGACCACTTTATACTTAATATTAAAATGAAGGTGAGAAAAAAGACTGATCTGTAGACATTAGAAAAGTCTTAGGCAAATAACACTCACAGATTGTTTCTTCTAGTTTCTTCCACTGGGAATCTTGTCATTCCACATGTTTTACCTAATACTTTTGGCATCATAAAAAATTAAAACAGCCACCATGTTCTCTAGCATAATACATAGTAAATAGATTACATAAATAATTGCAAATAATTTTACTGAAAAAAACTCATTACTTTTACTGAACAAGGTGACTGACGCATGAAGAGTACAGAATAAATCTATTGTGACTAAAAGCCTAATTTTGCAAAAATACACTGTTAATCCGTCAGTGTCCAAGCCAATACAATGAAGGTCCAGCGACACTGTCTGCTACAAACAGCATCGTTGAGGAACATTAGTAAAATATACATTTCATTTTAGCATTTGAAATTTAGGAGTGTATGAAGAAAGAGGCATTAGAACCTTCATTTTGGTTGGATTTGAGGACATTATTGTCCTACAGATAGAATATTATTTTTTCTTTCAAATACTTTTATAAATATCATTTGGAAATACATCCTAGCTTATCAATTTGAATACTATATATATTTTCTGACTTCTTAGGTTATTAATTCTCACCATACTGGATAGTTTCTTCTGCCTTTTTTCCTCTGACACACATGATTTTAAAGAAGACACTAAGTCTCTACTTTTTTCCATTACTTAAAATAGGTTACTGTCTGTTGTAAGAAGAATTACAGAGAATTCAAACCAGTGGAGGTCTTCTGCACATATATATTTTTTTTTGCTTTCACTGTAACTAAACCATCAGCCCAACATATACAGTCATCATGTCTGTACTGTAAAACTTGCTCTTTCACTAGTGGATTACTGAGAATAACCTTATATTTAAAATTTAAGTTAAACACAAAAAACAACCAACCAAACAAACCAAAACAACAACAACCAAAAAAAACCCCACAACAACAAAAAAAAGAAAGCAGAAGAATTTGATCTTTAAAGAGACTGAAAGGGGAAGAAACTAATGAAGCTAAAAGAGCCACCAGTTAGCAAGCAAGTTTATCTACATGATTTTTCTTTCTAACATAACTATTTCTAAGCTTAAAATAATAATTGTGGCACAATAAAAACAATGTTAAACATAAACATTCTATTCAGAACTCTGCTGCATGTATGATTCAAAGTACTTCCAGTATGCATAACCTGCATTTGGCATCTTGAATTTCATCTGCCTTCATGCTGTCCTATCACTCACCTTTCTTAGCAGTCAGAGCAGTCAGAAGAGTTCCTCGTGATCTGCTCTTACCTGAAATTTTTAACTTCACTTGAGAATTTTAAATAAAATGAACCAGTATTCAGTGTATTTGAGTTATCCACGCTGCTTACTGATTTTAGTTGCGGAGTTGTAGATACTCTGGGTTTGTGAGGACCAGTTCTACTATATCTGATATCATGCTGGAAAAGCTAATATGGAATAAGTTTATGTGAAAAGAAGTGTCAAGCTCAGAGCAGGCAAAGTAGTTCTTTCCAGTCTACTCAGCGTGGATAAGATTGACTAAAATGGACTATATTATGTTTTGCATAATGCACACAGCAGACTGAGGGAGTGTGGGTAGCAAAAAATTATTTATCTGGTTTTTGCTTGTTTTTATTTTTGTGTAGACAAGAGAAGACTGAAGAAAAGGAAGGTAAGAGCTTTAAAATATGGATACTAGAGCTGCAGAGAGGCAGGAATATAGTGTTGTCCATGACCATGGCCAGTAGAGAAACAATGTGAATGAATCAAAGCAAAAGAGATGTAGTTTATCTGTTACGTGAACCCTGAAAATATAAAGGACAGATAAACAGTGGAGAAGAAGCCGAACCTTTATCACTGGAATTTCTTGGAGAACAAACCTGATTACTATCTTTTAGGCATTGCATAGCATTACTGACTTGTCTTTGTGAATGGGCAGGGACCTATTACACTTCTAGACTCTACAGACTCCAACTGTGCTTGTCAGGCTGCAAATTCTTTAAAGGTTTCATATCCATATTTATATATATATATATATTTTTTACAGTAGTGCCTCTCAACCAGCAGAGAACAGGACACATCATGTTAGAGCTGTACAAACAATAAAGTTGTAACAATTGTCATGTTAATTCTCAAAGGGAGAGGGCAGACAGAGAATGGAGGGGGAGGGCTGTTTATTAATATTCCTTTAATGAGGTCAATGCTAAGAGGGATTACTAAAATGGAAACACAAACAGGCATATTTGGAAAGTCAATATGAAGAAGCAGGTTTTCGCAAGCCCCATACGGAGAAAATTTTATGTTCTACCAAATTATTATTCTCACAATAACAATACATATTGATATGATATCAATACATGTACATTTTACTTAAGAGACATCAGCTATCAGCTTAGCTGGGCAGACACCAGGCAAATGCTTCTATATACCCTATTTCCTCATCTGAGATAATGTCACAGATACGTCGCTTTATATTTCTAATTTCCAAGCCATGGCTATACCAGGTGTGGAAAATTCTAATGAACAAAAGATGTTGTCCCTGGCTCTTGCTGATTTAGCCAGCCAACATATATGTCACCTTTTGATATAAAGGCCTCAGTGATGTAATTGAAATTGGTAGGGAAGCAAATTATGTGGAAAAATGGCATGCAAAATTGTAAGTGTCTGTAACTTAATTAACAAGATCTGAACCAGAACACATCAATTACTTCAGTTCAATCCTTATGCAATCCACCAAATAATGCTACAGTATGAAAAAAAATGTAGCGTTACTACAAATATAAATAAAAAATAAACATATCATAAGAGATAAATATATCATTTAAATATATCATTTAAATATATCATTTATCTTTTTAGTCCAGAAGCATTTGCACTGTAACATTTAAAAAAAAAAATCACTAAAAGGTGAAACATCAACTTTTGCTACCTTGCAAAAAGTAAGTCTCACAACAGGCAGTAGAACTGATATAAAAAATTAACTAATATGGCTAAAAATCCCCTTAGTCTCACTCCTTTCCCTCACATCTTATTTTTCCCATCCCTCTACTTTTCCCACCTGACCTGAACTGTTTTAAGAGAGAATAAGGAATTAAAATCCACATGCTTGGGATATTAAAATTAATAACTGGGAAGCCAATTAATATCTAACTGCTTTGTGTTCTGATGAAATATTGTCCTTGATCTGCCTATGCTGGCACTTGAATTTGCAAGTTTCTGGAAGTTGAAGTAGTTTTAAAATACTTAACATACTTGGTACAGTCAAAACTTGTGTCCTGATCTTGCAACTCAGGCACACGTGGAAACTTCAGTGAGCCATACTACTTACACCTACAAAGGAATTAGAAGAAAATAATAGTGGAGATGGCTTTTAAGAGGGACTAGTTAGATCACAGTTAGGGAAACAGACTTGTTCTGTCCATTAAGAAAGAAACAATGAAACTATTACTTTACATTTAATTCTTAAATAAAGTGGTTCTACCATTCATTTTCCTTGCCATGAGTTTGGAAAACATTATCTGCATTGCAAAGGAAAACATGAAAACTTTTGAATGTGTTTTGCCCTGGGAAGAAAAAAATAAATTACTAAAGGTACCAGAATATCAGAACAGAACATTTGTTTTCTGAACGTCATTTCTATAATCATGATCACATCTTTGTGTCCATTACATTATGCCAAGACCTATCAAATGAGAGGAATCATTTTACCGCTTTTGTTCTGTCATTTTGTTTTTAATTTTAGTCTCAATTTGGGCAAGATAAAAAGAAAAAATGTTATAGTTTGGGCCTGTATGAGTTCCAATAAATATACAAATATATTTCTAGATATACAAGCAGAACACTTTTAAAATAGGCCTTTGTACTAAAACTTAAAAGACTGTCATGGTGACAGCAGGCTACGTTTGTACCATTTCCCATTCTCCTTACAGTTCCCGTCATAGCTACAGATTGACAACACAGCATTTTTTACTCTTGTTTTAATCCATGGCACAAGAATGAGCTATCAGGATTTTAATGCTTCATATATTCTGCAAGTTAAGTACAGCTCTGTATGGCTTTGACCTTTTCAATATTCTCTAATTTGACTGACTGGCTACTCTAATTTTTCCCCTGTTTACAGTCTCAGAAACCTGTGGGGAAGAAGCAGAATGCTCAGCCAATCAAAATACTGAAGACTGAAAAGATCAAAGTAGTAAAACATACTACAGTCTTTCACAGACTATATTAGGCATTAAAATTTTGATATCACACTATAAAAAGATAACATTTTTCCCTGCAACTCTAGATACTATAAAAATGGAGACATTGTGAAGCAAAGGGTGATATCACTAAACCAAGAAACACAATTTATACTACTTGAAAGTTTTTGGTTTAGACTGTTATGCATTTCCTCAGATAACTCTCTCCTTCCTAGCTTTCAGATCAAATAAAATTCAGCTTTAGTTTGATATTTTTAATACAAACTCATGACTTTCCAGTATGCATTTCACAGTTTTGGAAAGTGCAGTGATAGATGCTTCCCGATTCTACTAAATGCATACCACAAACTTTTGTCAATAACAATCAGTATTTCTAATTTCTAATTTTCTGATTTCTAAAATGTGGAAATCTTCATTTTCATTTTCTTTGTTCATAGACACTGGGTGAGTCTAGTAACTTCAAGGCAATTTTACAAGATTGTTAAGAACTCAGAGACTCATCTTGCACTCCACTACTGAGTAAACAGTAGTAGGAGCAGGTGACAGAGAAAAATCCATTGCTTTGACAATACGGTATTCTACTAGGAAAACCAAACCAAACCTAACCAAACCAAACCAAAACAAAACCAAAACCATCTTTGGTTTTATCTTACCATGTCAGAGATGTTAATGGTATACAATGAACAAAATAGATTAAAAATCAAATGTAAACAACGCTGAGATGATATAATCTGAATAGATTATGAATTAATTTCCAAGTAATCACTGCAGCTTAATTGGGTTATGGAACTGTAACATATTACCCTGTTATCACAATGCATGTTTCTTTATCTACTTGCTAATGAAAGAGACTTATACAAGATGAAGAGCACTAATATGATTTTATTTGTAATTCTTTCCTTGAAAATTCCAAAAGAACAGACACTCCGATTGTCGATATTCTCATCAAACAGGGTATTCTATGTGCTACCTTTTGAACACAAATTGCTAATGTGTATCCTTAACAAGTTTCCAAAGCAACAGATTGTTAATTAGAAAAGTTTGTCCCTATAATTAGGATTTATCAGAATCTCTGCCTTCTCTTTAGCAGCAGGCCACTTATAACAAAGAGGTTCAAATATTACAGTAAAGTTGCTCATCCTGCTTGCAAGTCTGCATTTTGTGGTACGATCAGACAGCAGGCGCTGTCACCAAGGAAACAAAGAGAGAAGATACTTCAACATCAACCTTCGCACTGGAATAACAAATATGTCTTATAAGATAATTGGAAGTTAAAACATTTTCAAATAGGATAATAATTTATGTTACAAAATTTATAATTTAATAACTCTAACTGGCAAAAAAGATAAAAGACAAGGGCGTTATCTAATTTCTTGCACTGTGCTGGTGAGCAAGGTTTACAGGCAATGGTGCAGAGCAGCAAGCATGAATCTTCCTCATCTACTAGTCACTCGGTTATACGATCTCATGCTGTGTGCTGTGCTGTTCTGTCTTTCTCCCTTCATATTGCATTATAGTTATCATGTATGACATCCTGTTTATTTTTCCTTTTATCTATCTCATGACCTGCTTCTTGTACTAGCTTACTACTTACTAAAATGTCTCAACAGAACTGCAATATCATCTTCTAAAGGTAAATTCTTTTACAGTTCCTGAGGAAAATGCTATTCTAAAATCTGTCTTCTACATGAATTTAGACAGAAATACCTGTAGCAAGAGGTATATTAAGACTCCATCTAATACAACTAGTAAGTTAGGTTGGGTCAAGCAGAAATGACTGAAGTGTTGTATATTAACAAAACAAACAAACAAAATCAAACAAAACCCAACAAAGCAACAAAACAGAGTCATTTTTCCATAAAAACAGTGGATATAATATGACAATAAATACACTTAGACTGGAAATTGGATTTTTTTTTTCACATTCAGAGGAATAAATTTCCATAAAAGGAGCCAAACAGTAGCACTTGAAGAAAAATATCCTATATTGAAATACAAAGGTACATTGTCAATTTTTTTTTATTGCAGATCATTTTTCTGCATCACTTTTTATAGCCATTCATGAACATACAATTTACTTTTGCTCCTGACTCATAACAAAAACTTATATTCTGTATGTCTAGTAAAGTGGAAGGACTGACCCAGAGAAATGTTTCAATGAGTCAAACAGTGTAAAAGCTAGTGATATTGCATGAGACAATCCCTCACCGAAGTAATTGCAGTCATTAAGAGGAACACAGACCAAATGAAACATTATTTCCCATTTCAAAGCACCTCTAAGTGTTCAACAGACAGCAGAGGATATATAATATCTTGTGTCTCAGTTGCTGATCATGAAAGTCTATGCTGACCATTGCCAGTCAGCTTGGCAACGTATGTCTAAAGACCTTGGTAACAACCTCCAAAACACCACCACCACATTTATGTTCTCCTTCATAAAAATGCTAACAGGAAATTTAGAGTTACTAAATTATAAGTGCTGTACTTCAAGGAACAGCTGAGGAATTAAGCTGCCAAATCTCAAGCATTACTATCTGGCAGACGGCCTAGCAGAAATCAATCAATTTCTAAAGAAAAATCTCCTCTAGACAAAGTAGAGATTTAAGGAGAGATGGCAAGTAGAAATGAATTTCAGTTCCAAGTAGGATTGTTACTGCAATCAAAAGATATTCCTGTTTGTCACTATACCATAAAAATAATTTCCTGAGTCATATGGTAAGGTGCTAATTCAGAAAGGGTGAGGACTTTGGTAAGAAGGACCCTTTATTCACATCCATAACTGAAAGTATCCCTTGCAGTTTGGTGGATGGAAACAGGGTGATTTCTTCAAGTGATCATTTCTATCAACCAGGATCTAGAGCTGTCCTCACAATCACAAGCTTAAAATCTACTTTTCTTACTGTCCAACTGAATGGATAAGAGGGTGTTAATAACTGTGTTTAGAATTTGGCATGTTAATAACTTTATGTATGGAAGATAAGTCTTTTTAGTCTTTCTCTGGGGTCAATGGTGAGAGATTAGTTCTTCCAGAGGATAGCTCAAAGCAGAAGCCTAAATTTGGGGCTCTGTATCATTTGCTGGAGGACTTGCTATTCTTACTTATATGGAAAGATACATAGGTAGGGCACATGGCTTCACAAAGACAAGACTATTCTTTCCAGGGATCCATGACATTGCTGTGAGAAAACATTTTCACAAATGAAGAATCGAAAAAAAAATGTCAAAGGACAAGGAACAAAATGAATTTTGGGGAATTAAGACAGAATACATTGGAAAGCCGGTGCCTTACTTTTTGAAAACTTACTTTATATCTGGCTTTTGAGAGTCCATGTGTCCTCGTTTTGGCTAGGATGTTAACTTTCCTCATAGTAGCTGGTAGGGTGCTATGTTTTGGATTAGGATGAGAAGAGCGCTGATAACATGCTGATGTTTTAATTGTTGCAGAGCAGTGCTTACACCAAGCCAAGGACTTTTCAGCTTCTCGCTCTGTCCTGCCAGTGAGCAGGCTGGGGGTGCAGCAGGAGCTGGGAGGGGACAGACCCAGGACAGCTGACCCAGACTGGCCAAAGGGGTATTCCATACCATCTGACGTCATGCTAAACAATTAATATGGGGTGGCTGGCTGGGGTGTTGGGGACCGCTGCTCGGGGATAGGCTGAGCATTGCTCAGTGGGTAGTGAGCAATTGCATTGTGCATCACTTGTTTTGTACACATTATTAATAGTAGTACTATTATCATTGTTATTATTATATTTCTTTCTTTTCTGTCCTAATAAACTGTCTTTATCTCAACCCACAAGCTTTTACTTTTTTCTGATTCTCTCCATCATCCCACTTCGGGCCGGGGGAGCGGGAGTGGGAGGGTGTAAGCGAACAGCTGCATGGTGCTTAGCTGCTGGCCGGGTTAAACCACAACATCATGCAAAAAGTCTGAAAAAGAAGATATTCTTTTTTTCTTTTTCCTGCCTTGTTCTTAGATCTTATCTATACCAGTTCAATAAAGGAAAATCCTTGGATGCAGAAAATACTAAGACTGAGGAAAAACAAACAAACGACAACAAAAACAAACAAACAAAAAAACAACCAACAACAACTATAATAACCCTCTCTTGCATCCTCCACTTTTAGTAAAGTCTTTTACAATATTTTATGATCCAGCCCCTTTCCATTTTTGGAACTGAAGCTTCTCTGAGGTTTTCAAATGTTCTGAAACATTTTTCATGTGAGAAAGGCTATTTCCATACTTCTCTGCTCCTACAAGCTACAGAATTAATGGGTTTCTCTCAAACGCCTCTTGTAGAGAGATTTTCAATGCTATTTAATAAACTCAAGAGGCCTGGATAAATACGTAGATCTATGTTTGCAACCAACTAAAACAGTTTTTTAAATTTACTGAATGTATATTGACATCACAGTCATCAGGTACCATTAAATAACTGTAGTGGAGTAGTTGACCTCTGCCTTACTGTTGAATACGAGAATCGAAAAGTGTTTATAAAGGTAAGTTTAGGCACAGAAGGCAGTTTTCTGAGGCTCCTTCTCTAGTGAGTGAATGGAGGAAGAAAGTCTTCCAAATCGGGAGCCCAGCTTCTGAGTTCCAGATCTCCTTGAATTCAGCAGGACAGCTCCTCTGTTTTTACCATCTCTTCAGCAATATTTAAGTGGAAAATCTAAGGTAACTCAAGAAATAAAATAGCAAAATTTCGGAGTAAGAGCATCAGAATGAATAATATGCGCATGATTGGCAATAAATTCCAAACATTTATCTATACTATCTGTTTTCCACATTATTCCATGGACGATTCGATGGTATCTAGGAGCTTTTCAGCTGTTTCATAAAATGGCGTGTCATAATGAGACTGTATTTGAAAATAAGAGCACAATTGAGCACAAAAACGTGAAGAAGTCAAGGACATAATGAGTGGGTAGATATAGGTGAAGGAACTGTCAGCAGCACCAACTATTTATCTGGCAGTTGAATTCCTTATTCTTATTGTGCTTTCTAGTTTTGTTGTTGTTGTCATTGTTTGTTTTTCTTCCCCTCTGATTTCATTTATCTCTTTTCTTTTTCTCTGACACACTAATATTTCCCTGTAAACATTGCCCTGTCCACTACCTTTGGATGATGACTTTCTTGCCCTGTGGGGAGGGGGAAGAGAGGAAAAGGTAAAACTCACAGAAGTGTGCATGAAAAATTCCTGGACAGATAGATTTGTAAATTCATTAAAATATGAAAGGTATTAATAATTCTATTTTGTTGAGATACGTAGTGGTGACCTGGAAGTGTTGTAATAAATAATTGTTATAGGCTTCTTTGTATGATAGAAGCCTATTAAAGAGAAATCTCAGAGCTGAATTTCTTAACAGGCTTCCACATTCTGCCTGTCTAGATATCATTTGCCATTTCTAGTGAATTCCCACATATTTCTTATTCTGCATTGTTTCATAGAAGAACTGTGGTTTGTACACAGTTATTTTTTTTTCTCCTGATAATGAACATACAGCTATTTCATACCAAGCAGTTTAAAATCTCTCTGCGGGAAGTAAGCAAACTCAGCATGAATTTGACCCCAGATTTCCTCCACTCTTTCCCTTTTGTCTAACGCATTAAAAGAACATAGGTTCAAAAAGAACAATTAAATCTCAACTGTTGGGCATTATCATTGACAGCATTTTTTTTTTTGTCAGAACCCTAGAATACAAACTATGTTTTCTTGATAATGATGTTATTTTTAGTTGCTGAGAAAGTACTTAGAAGACAGATTCTTACACCAATAGTAGTGATTGTAACAGTGTCAGTTGAACTAGTTAGGGGTAAGAAGACACGTGTTATGTAGTTGTCACTGAAATATTGTACAATTCAGACCACATTTTCTTGTTAATTATTAGACAATTCATATAGCTATTCATAAATACAATATGTTCAGTAATCTACGAGTAAATCTAAGGGAGTATTATAAAGAGGATTTATTTATATCTAAATATGACAGTTAACACTCTGTCCTCAACTTAAATCTGCATACACAAAACCCCATTTTAAAATAAGCTATTCCAAATCCAACAAAGAAAGAAACAAACAAAAACCAAACCAAACCAAAACAAACCAAAAAACCAACCAACCAACCAACAAGCTGTTTTTAAATGTGATGAATGCAAATTGAAAGATGTCTCTAATATCTTTTATTATTATTTTTTTCATGCTGTTCAAGACCAGCTTAGATTTAGAGTGGATGCAGAATTAAGTTCTCTGTAGGTGGTCATATGTAAGAAAATGTCATAATCACATTAACTCTATAATTGGATAATATATGGACAATTAAGAAGGAAGACTAAGGAAGAAGCTGTGAAAGCAAGTGACAGGAATAGTGACACGTAGATCAAAAAGGGGAGGGTTAGAACCTGTGGCCTTCCATCAGCTCTTTTTCACATTGTATTTGTCATTATTTGCCTTCTGGAGTCAGGCAGCAACTTGAAGCACCAGAGATACAATGTCTATTACTGAATTTCAAAGAGGAAGAGCGTTAAGGCATAGAAATAATTATTTGAATTGTTTTTACACTTTTCGCCTATGCTGTCTATGCACATATGCATCACACTCCTACTTAAATTCCTTCTGCCTCATTCTGTAGCCTCTTCATTCTTTCCTTCTGTCCTGCAAGACACAGTCTATCTCTCAGGAGCTAAAAGCAGAAGAAATGAAATCACAGGGACATTCAAATACTCCTCTGACCAAGTGCCTGGGAAGAACATGTAAATCATTTGTTGTCTGCTGACTCCACCTTGCTAAGCAAGGGCCTGACTGCATGGCTATCCTGAGGAGGTGGAGTGCAACCCTCTGTTTTCTATTTCATTCTAATGACTACAACTTGTGATAGCTTAGAGACCCAGGAAAGCAACAGAACATAGATCTCCTCCTTTACTCTTCCATTTTCAAATTATAGGAAATGTCAAAACACCTTAATAAACAGATCTCTATGAACCTACCAAAACATTATTCCAGTTTCTCAAAGTGCTGGTTAAAAACATGGCTGGAGCCTTCAGACTACTGATAACTTAGATAACTAGCCAACAAGTGGCTGCTCTGTGATGCCTGCCAAAGGAAGTCATGCCCCTCTCTGATCAGAGATAAGTTAGTATTGTGATTAATACAGTGAACATGCCGCAAATACAGCAGTGAGTATGAAAATAGCAAACACTAATTTAAAATCTCAGATGTCACCAGACTTGAACACAAAGGTGAGTTGCATTCTCTCTCTGAAGGGCATCGCATCTTGGGAAAACAAAGAGAAGTCATAGCTTTATGCACATATTTAAGTTTACAATAAACTGGATGTCCTCTTTCCGGCTGGGATAGAATTAACTTTACTCACAATGGCTAGTAATGGTGCTGTGTTTTGGATTTAGAAGAAAAAGTAATGCTGACAAGACACTGGTGTTTTAGTTGTTGCAGAGCCGTGTTCACACAGAGCCCAGGACTCTTCTGCTGCTGGTGCTGCCCGGCCAGCGAGGAGTCTGGGGGTGCACCAGGAGCTGGGAGGGGACATGGCCAGGACGGCTGGCCTGGGTTGAACAATAAAACTGTTAATAAAACGGGGGAGTTTGCCAGGGAGTTGCTCCGGCTGGGCATTGGTCAGCTGGTGGTGAGCAATCGCATTGTGCATCACTCGTTTTGTGTATTCTTGTTGTTACTATCATCACCACCACCACCACCACCACCACCACCACCACCACCACCACCATCATCATCCCTTCCTTTTCTGTCCTATTAAACTTTCTTCATCTCAACCCACGAGCTTTACCTTTGTATGACATTCACATAATGATTCTCTGCCCCAGCCATGAGCGAACAGCTGTGTGGTGCTTAGCTGCCTGCCAGGTTGAACCGCTACACTGGATTACTACAATTTGCAGAACTAACAGAGACAAGCACTAGAAGGTGTATTTTGTATTTAAAGGATGATAGTTCGTTTCTCACTGGAAAACTAACAAACAACTGCAAAAGATTTTATATCACCATGTGGTATCCATAGAGAGGAAATCTTAGTAACTCTGGAAACCAGAGAAGCAACAAAAGCTGTAGGGGAAAAATCTTGATGTACTGGCAAACAAATAGAAAAAATAAAACTGGCCTTAAATCAGGAAGACTAAATAGTAGAAATGGAACATTTTGATTTTAAGGCTTTTTTTTTTTTTTTTTTTTTTTTTTGTGTAATGAATATTAAGAGCACCATCAAAATGCCATGGAAGTTGGTCAGAATATTTCTAGTGATTTTAGTGGAGTTCAGAACAGTTCAATTCCCGTGCCACACAGATTTATGTGCACAGAGTAAGAGTAAATGTACCGCAAAATCAGTGCACAATTTACACTGCTAAAAAGACAACAGAAAAAGCAATGACCTCTGTGCTAAGCACATAGTAGAAGTAAATAGCCATATACAACTCATGTTATTTGCTGCAAAAACAGAAGGATTGGTAGTCATAGGGAGGTGCTATGCTGTGATCATTCATTGTACATACAACACAGTAAATTTTCCATACAACACAGTGACTTTCCCATATAAGATGTTATGTGAGAAACCTCCAGGAACAATCTCTTGTGCCCTAAGGATCAACGTCCAATTTTTGCTCTTTCTTCTGTTGGTTAGGAAATATCTAGCTATCTATATGCATCTACTGCTCTGTTGAGTTTGGGGAAATGATCAATGACAAAATTAATGTCTGCTTGATTATTCATCAAATAATTCCACAAATACTACTGAAAAGTAGGACCTACAAGAAATAATCTCATTCTCTAAAAGTCCAGAGAAACATGTACTACTATTGTAGCTGTTGTTGAAACAAGCTGCCTGAGAGGGGAATGGACTTCTTTAGTCCATTTAGTCTTTAGTGCATCCCAGGGCACTTAAAGAACTTGTAGTTCCCAGTAAACCTGGACAGTCCAGGTGCACTTCAAAATTTAGCATAAGGAAATGAATTTAAAAATGCACAGTCACTAACTCAGATATCTAAACAGAGAAACATAAGGATTTTTGACATGATTTGTTAGATGTCCTTAGCTTCCTCAGTTACAAATAAAATCAATGGATAATCTAGAAACATAAAATACTTAAACTAACTTAAATAGCAGTTTCCTAAGACTGACACTTTGCGATTTGCTATACATACAGTTTTCAGACATGCTAAATGATAGAGGTGGTGGGGTTCAAGTCTGAACAACATTCAGATTTTAGTGATTCACAATTAATTGCTTTTCTTTGTAATTCAGAAACCTAAACACATACAACTTATTCTTAATCTCTCTGTGGGATCTGGTATATTTTCTTGCAGAAAAATACCACACTTGCTGAGTACTAGGCTTACAACATTCTAAATATGCATGCCAACATTTTAAACAATATATTTACCTACTGACATAACTTTCTGATACATATATTATGCCACATGCTGCCCGAGTACGTTACAAAATTTATAGTCGTACTCTGTCACACATTGCTTACTGAAAACATCACAGCAGCCTGCTAATGGTTTAACAAGACGTGAAATGATAAATATAGGTTTGGAATGTGAACAACCTGAGTCAGTCCCCACTGGCACAGATTTATATGGCACATTTTTTTTTAACTCCCTGGTGTTTCAATCTCATTTTCATCCACAGATTTGGAATACATTTGGATATTTTTTTCCTTGTTCCTTTGTGCACTATTACAAATTTTATATCTCGTTATTTTTTATCAGTTATCTACCATGCATACACATATGGGTGCTGACTAGCAATAAGACAAGAGTCTTGATACTCCCTCAGTGACACAGTTAATAGTCAGAGAACCTGTACGTGAGTTTACATTGCAGGAGTGGATGTCATCAGCTACGGACATTCCTGCTAGTGACTTTACTGGTAGCATCAGCACAGAACTGCATCCTCTCTTCTTCCGTACAAAAGTAACCCTGACTCTTCCTTGCAGTCAACTGAATCAGCTGAAAGCCCAGGGAAATCAATGGACTCTGGATCAGGCCTTTGCCTGCTATGTGCCTATGAAACTACTTGAGAATTTCCCCAGTTGAAGGAGGCTGCTTTTGGGGTTGGCTTTTTCTATGTAAAGAAAATATTATTACATTCCCATTACATAAAAAAATATAGATCACACATTATACAATTTAATCCTTTTAAAAAGTAGAAAAAGTAATGGTAAAGAATTACAGCTTGTTAATGGAAGATCCAAGTGCAAAATTATAATGCAATAAGATGTTCCTCTCTAGATGTACTAAAAATTTTTAAAATAGTTTGTTTTTACTATTTGAAGCTTCTGACTATTTTATTTAGTGCTCTGTGGCTTGCCTGGATGACTCTTAAAACTTTAGCACTGCAGTACAAACAGGATCAAGCCTAAAGTTAAAGATCTGCAGCTCATTGTCAAGAAAGAATCACCTCAATAAAGATACATTTGGGCTAATATCAGCATTTACAAGTCCACTGTGGGTTAATCAGGTACTAGAAATACACCTATAGAACAATGGAAAACAAATCACATTCATTCAACAAATTCCCTATGTTGAAAACCTAACAAATATATGTTCTGCTGCACCAGCTACTACCATCATCTACTGAAAAAGAACACAAAGTGGGAAATACCTCTTTCTGCTTATATTATGCTGCTTTTTTTTTTTTCATTTTTTTCTCCAACTCCCTTCTCATGTAAGTTAATGGTCAAATTTCCACTGATCAGAATAGGACCGAAACTTTGATACATGAAACTTTCCCAGTTCTTGTTGAAAACTACATCTAAATTACTCCAACACAAGGCCTGCTAGCAAAGAAGTGAGTTTATGAATCTTTTTCATATCTTAATACAATACATTCAAGCCAATATGTGATTCTAGCAGAGAAAAAGATACTTGAAGAAAGTGACTCATCCAGGATGTAATGCCCCAGGAAGCATGTGGTGAGGAATAATAGAGCAAAAAAACCCCAACAATACTGATCAACTATCTTTGGACTTTCAAAAGACTAATGTGATGTTAAAGCAACCACACAAGTTTGTTTTTTGTTTTTGTTTTCATATAATTAGATTTCTTTGCTTTGCAATGTATTACCCCAACAATTCCATTCAACATTTTGTAGTGCAGCAAAAACATTTCATAATTTGCAATAATTTACAACCACAGTATTCCAGAAACCACCATCATTTGAAACCTACAAGAAGATAAGAAACACTACAATTCTGCTATCTTTTTTCTGCCCCCTTTTGGCATTTAATTTAACTAAGCTGATGACTGAACTTACTGAAAAACTGACAAACAAACGTTCAGCTGCGTTTTTGGTCACAGAACCAATTTTCCTAGCAATCCATGCTGCAACTGTACAGGAATATAACAGATTTCATACCCCCCAAACACCCCAGCGTGTCAGTTTTTTACAATTAATAGTGAAAAATGTACTCTTTTTCTGAGCAGAGGGACCATCCATCACATATACAGTAACTGCATTCAGATGTTTAACAAGTAAGTTAGTAGCAATCATACAACATAAAATTCTTCAGTAGAAATCAGAGCACTTTGGGAATTAGAATCATTCACTGTCCCCTAAACTTAGAGTAGCACAGACTCTGAAACAACTGCCTGGCTGAATCGATGTGTTTTCAAAACCAATTAGATAAGTTCATTAAAATAAACTTTTGCACAGAGGCAATTTTAGCTTTTTTTATCTCCTATTTGCCACCCTCCACAGGGAGGCTAATTTTTCTGAGCAGTTCCTCCAAATTCAATACTTAATGAAGATTCCCACTTTGGTCATAAGCAGACTCCAAGGTCCCTGAAACACATCCATAGCAAAATTGCCTACTATTCTTCTCATTACCAAGGATATGTAGAAAACTTAGAATAATTGGAAATGAACATAAGCTCGAGTAGAATTCATTTCTCAAGCTTATATTTTTTATCATCTTAAGCTGCTAACAGAGAGTTGGCATCTCAGGTCTATACTTCCCATTTTCCAAGAAAAAGGAATGAAATAGTGCAGAAGGATTGTAAAATCATTCTCTAAGAACCCACTACAACCAGAAAACATCCCCAGGCTCAAGTGCTAAGGAGGACAGAACTTTGAGAGAAATCTGTGAATCCTAAAAACTCTGAGTTGGGTGAAATTTGGTGGTGGAGTATCACAACTTGCAATGTCTCGAATGCTTATTTAAACTTTGGTCTGTGACCCTGTTTACATTTTACTGAGGCTGCTCCAATGCTTGGAGAACTTAGTCTAAGGGACCTACAACAAATATTAAATCCTTTTTAGTGTCTTTTTGGATGTGATCCAAATTTTGTGCAGTCTCTCCTCCAACAGAGGCACAGAGATCTGTGCCTCAAAGAGGCACAGATCATTCAGAATACTTCTGTTGCATTCCAACTGGGTTTTGTCCCAGACTAAATCACCAGGTTGCCCTTGACCACATCTCTGAACTCTGGACTTCTACACATCTGTAGATATCTGCAAGTTTTTCAGCTTTCAAACTATGCAGACATTGTTCACAAACAGTAAGACAGAGGACTTTGACTCCTGATCTCTGCCACTGCTGGGAGAGATAAAGACCTTACTTATACCATTAGTGCACTGTTTTTTATTTCTGATATAAGTTCCTCTCTTGCTTCCTTTCTCTCTCCACTTCTTCATGTATTACATCACTATTGTGCAAGAAGGCCAGTGGGCAAAATAAGGGAAGAAATTGCAGGGAGACACTGGAGACATTAAGAACTAAAATACATAAATGGTGAGGCATGAAAGGATCTCAATATCCCCAAATACTGCCTGCCTTAGATGTCACAAAAAGGTCACAGGGTATCTGTAAGGAAAAAAGGCAACACAGTCAAGACAGTTCCACTACCATGAGGAATAAGGAGACAAAAGCCTAGGCCTGAAACCTAGTTTTCCAGGCATCCCAAGATGATTCCTTCTTTTCTCTGCAAGGTATTTTCTGCTTAGAAACAGAACTAACTGTTTGGTCTGCTTAGAAACAGTAGTTCATACTGCTTCTGGTTCCTGCTTTTTAAGAACAGTGGTTCTTTTCTCTGCTTCTGCTTCACCAGGGAAGGAGAGAAAACAATCCGGGGGGCTGGTGAAAATGGAAACTATAGTTTCACTAAAAATGCAATGGACAGAGAAATGGTCTCTCTGAAAGCAGGGCAATTTCTCCAGTTATCCAATCTGTTGCAACTGTAGAGTAATGTCAGATTAGAAACAGCATAGCATGCTATGTAAAGGATGCATAGGAGATGTTACAGCATCAGATAAGCCTGGGAGAAAAGCCAAATAAAATGGTATGAAAGGACACATATTTTCAAATAGATCAATGGACTAAGCCCACTGTTTAGCTCTAGTTTTCAGTGAATCACTAACTGCAGAGTTAAGACTAATGAATCCATAATACTTCAGGGAGGTGATTAAACTTTAGCATGACAAATGTTTATGTGTTCCTCTATTTTCTATAATTAACAGTTGGAAGCACTGGCTTCACTCATTAAGAGAAAACAGACCCCCATTTCTATAAAATGGAAGTTGCAAAATCTAAAACATCATTTATGACATGAATAAATTGAGAAAGGTGTTTGAAAATAAAGGTAATTACTGCAGGGATTTCTAAGTCACCCTCTGATGGCATCCATCTGCCTGAAAAACAGTATCATTTGTGGCACCAGCTACACAGCTGCAAGAGATGAGTTACTTCAAGAAGTGTCCATCCTGATTTAATACTGGTTGATGAATCACAGCAAAAAAATAAAAAATTCTACTGTTTAAATATTTATCATATTGTTTAAATATTAAAGATGAAGTTTTCCTTCTGATTACTAAATCAGTATTATACAGGTTGGAAATTTGTTTACAGTCTCTTACAACAGGATCACTACCTGTCAGTGTCAGATATCATTTTCCAGCATCTGCCTGGTGACAGCTGTCTTGCTGTGAGATGACAAGTGTAGTTAAAACTTTGGTTTCAGATATAGTTTGCATTTTACTTTATGGATGTTCAGGCTGTAGGGTTGAGCAAAAATACTGACTTTTCCTTTAACTCTGGCTTAAGTTTTGCAGCCTGAAATCAACAACCATTGTTGGAAGTACTTCTGAATAATTATATTTCTACTTCTTCAGTGAACAATGCAGAAAAAACAGTGAAGTTGTGCTGGTATAAAACAAGGATGTGAAGAGATTTTCTCTTCTGAGTGTGGTCAGTATATTTTACTAATATCAGGAAACAGAAGAAATCCTTCAAAATAGCATTCATTAAAAATTGTAAACATGAAGATGTGTAAAAAAGGTAACACTAAGTAACAAAGAGTGACTATTAGTCATGGCAATGAAAAAAACAGACCCCATTTTACCAGCAGAGTGCAATAAATTATGCACTTTTAAAAGCTGACAGAAAATAAAAACCAACCTGAGCCAGTGCTCAATAATCAAATGACGAAGAAATTTCATGTCTAGATCTAAGCTTTGTGGATGGATCTACTGCCATAATATGTGAGACCAAAGCTACAGATCTACATGTTTACAAATGATGCAGATCTTCCACTATGTGTCAGAAATACATAACTCAGTTAACTCTTTAAGTGAAACTTGGCACTTCGGAGTTATTTTTACCAGACAGGTAAGACAGAAGCTGTGTTGCTGACGAAGGCATAGGTGTAGCAGAGAGGTACCTAAGTTACTGTGTGAGAAAGGCAGTTCTTAAGCTGTCATTACTGCAGGCAGAAAAAGTAAGATATTTTCATTCCACAGTGCAACTGAAGTCCTGTGGTGAAGATCTGAAGGGAAGCGGTCTTCTCTCTAAACTTCCCTATTAATATTAATCAAAACCTTTCAGAGAACTTTTCTTAGCAAATGACTTTAGCTAAACACAAAAACACATATTATATTTCTAGGAAAAATGACAGATCCTCCACTTATCTCCCATTCACAAATATGAAGGAGCACACTTCCAGTATTACCACAAGAGGAACAGATGCTATTGCTCATACATAAACAGATACTATTGCTCATATCCACAGTGCCTGCACTCAGGAATTTGCACGGTTTTTAATGTCAATTCCATGCAGCAATGACAATTTCAAATGTTTGGCAAATTGTATTCCATACCCAAACAAACCATTATTATTGGATTTTAAGTGATATTTATAATTTAAACACTGAACAGCTTGGATTATACATATGTATATATATCATAAACATATACTACATTCTCTGAAAAACACTCTTTTCTGCATAAAACAGCTCATCTAATGATTCTCCACAAATATTTTTTGTTAATTTTTATTAATTCCTATTTCATTGACTTTTTAAAGTTATTTATGTTCTTTTGATTTAGAAGATGGTTTAGGACAGTGGTTTAGGACAGTGGTTTCCTTGTTCTGTACATTCTTAACTGTAATTAAAATAGTCCGTAAGTGTGAGATTATGTCTTTAACTGTGTAGGAATCTCAGTGAGAATCAGAAGTAAGGACAGTTTCTACCATTTTTTCTCACAATATGAGCAATTTGGGACTGAGTGCCTCAGGCTATCAGAGGAAGACAGGGACAGACCCTTTCCAATGGATATTGGAGCTCAGGAAGGTTTAACATTGTAAAGATACATTCTGAAATGCAAAAAATACATTTTTTTAAAAATTTTCTTAATCCTTTCCTGAAGGATCTGCAAATGGTGGCTCTTGAAGACCCAGGTATTCCAAACTAGGTGAACTTTGTGCACATACTATTATAATGAAGTTGTGTTCTATGATGTGATCGTAAGAATTTTCACGCTTTATGGCTGATTTCTAAGCCTACCATTAATTAATTCTGGAAAAGTAATAAAATATATGCCACAGGGTATGATTTCAGTTTTTATTCTTTGAAATCAACATATTCTGTCAAAATATTTAAGCCACAAGTTAAAAACAGACATCTACACATTCATTGCCCTGCTGTTCTACAAATTTAACTGTAGCAAATCAAGAAAAATAGACAAAAGGCCCACATATTGAGCCAAGGTTATTTCTCATCTTCCCTGTCCATGGAAAAGTAGCTCTTAAGAAGTTCCATGTTTTATGACAGGGAAGTGGGAATGCAGAGGCATCCAAGGGCTGTGCCTGTAGTGCCATGAGAAGCCCAAACAAAACTGATGGAAAGTTTGATATCATTTTTTGAAATATCTTGATTCTTGGATACTCTGGAATGCACAATGGAATTACTTTAGACAATAATTTGTAACATTAATGAAAAATTTGGAGGTTAATTTAAGTAAATAATTAACATTGATTTACACTATATGAATGCTTATAAATTACAGAGCTTCCCAGACTCTCCACAGAATTTTCTTCCTTATGTTCCATTCCCAGTTCCCATACAATCTCTACCAGGGTTGCCAAGGAGTATTCGGAAGGAAACTTTATTAGTCTTCAATCGTACTGTCACTACAGAATCCCCTCCTGGCAGAAATGGGAGCCCTTTCCAACACTACACCCCTTTTAACTGGTTTAAGGGCCAGAGCAAAGGTGAGGGTTTAAACTTCACCTCACATGAACTGCGTAGCAGCGTATTTCATGCCTCACATCTTTGGATTTATCATTCCTGTCTCTAAGACAGTGGCAAAAGAAGATGGTGATATATTCTTTTTCAACTTGAGGAAAGGACTATGTGACAGACAGCAGGTAAGAACTCATACTTCAACAAAAAAGAGACTTTCAGTTACAAAGATACTAATAACAATCAAAACCAAATATAATGTATGAATGTATTTTGGAGTTACTGGCAAAGAACAAGCACAGAATCACACTACAGCATTTATATAGATTTGGTTTGGAAAGGTGGCTGCACTTTAAGCAATAACATAAAAAGTGTCTAGACTGGAAAGAGTATTAAAATTAATTCTGGAAGGATAGATCACTCTATCAAACACTGTCCTGCACTGTAAATGCAAGACTGCAAATGCAAGTTAGCATTCCATCTACGTCTAAGGCTAACAAGATAAAATTGCAGAAAAATTAAGTTACTGTCTGACAGCACTGTTCATAATAAATAACATATGTCCTCCATTCCATAAGGGAATTAAAAGGGCATACATTTATTGTACATATGCCAATTTTATCTCTGATGTAACTCTATGGAATTAGACAAGGGGTCATTTGGCCAAATAGCACATACAAAGAAAATAAGTCAGACTTTAAGGCCAGTGTGCAAGCAGACATCAAAAGTCAATGGCATTACACTATGCCTTCATTTTCCTAACAGTGCTTATAGCTCATAGTGTTTCCACTATAGTGTTTCCAGTGAAATTACACTACCGCCATGTTACAACCATAGGTGAAGAATATTTCACCAAACAACTACCATGTGTTTCTGTTAAGTGCTTTCACGACATGGCAAGGCAGTAATGAGTTTGCAAATGAAAAGGTTTTTTTCTTGATATAGGATGCCAAACACGGAGATATAACCTGTCCTCCTCAGTTGAGCAAAATTTACAATATCAAGAACAAAATTTAATTCCATAGAAAACAACAGATAGAATGTGTAATAAGAGTATACCCATTTAATAAAGGCTATTCAGACATGTCCTTCTGGTGTGGCTGATTATCCCTGGCAAATCTGCTCAATTCTTTCGCTGTTTGTTCATTGTTGTTTTGGTTTGGTTTGGTTTGTGTTTTATTTGTTTGTTTGCTTTTGTGAGAAGAAATTGGAATGGTATGGCTCTCATAAACTAATCATGTAGAACGTCCTTGGCTTGAACAAGGGGAGAATTCTCTTCCGCATAAGAAAGAGAAAAAAAGAAAAAGAAACAAGGCAGTGGTATTGCTTCAAAGGAAGACAATGAGAAGGAGAAGAATAGTCTCAAGAACTCAAGAATTGGTTGAAGAACTCTTTCAAGCAGAAACAATAGGGATAAGTTTAACTGATCTGTACACACTCATGGCATACTGATACAGTTCTGAAACATGGTGAATCTAATGGACAGAGAGTAGCCTCTACAACAAACAAATGCAACCTATTGAGGCAAGAAAACCGAAGACCACATTCCTACAACTCAAAATGTCATTAAATGCATGAATGTTAGTACTCCTATTTATTTGTAATGCTCAGAGAGCCATGCACCTTCTAAAATTAATAAGCAGTGCTCCAAACTACTCCAGCTTCCCCAGATTTAATCACCATTAAACCATTTATGATGGTTCCTCCGCAAGGGACTTAATATTCTTTGATATTCTTATGTATAATTACTTCTTATAATCAGTGCATAGCTGTTAAGTGATGTACTGCTAAACCTCCAGGTTTCAAATGGATAAATATTAGCCTAATGTGCTCAATCAATGCATAGAAATAGCTTTAAGCACTTTTCCTGCAAGGGAAAATATTTACCATATATCATAGTTAGATTAGCTTGAGGCACTAAGCAGCCAATAGAGGAGGACTGAAAGCCTGGAAATCACTTTTAAAGTCCTTGCATTTCTGTGAAGGACATCTTCAACAGAGTGGGAGAAAAGAAGAACTGAGCTCTTTTACCTTGAGCCTCCTATAAAACCAAGTACTTAGGATCAGAACCATGTCAGAATATTTGCTTCATGAGACACAAAACGCTCCTTTTTATAGAGAAAAATCACTAGAGGATACAAAGAGCTTCTCATCTCCTTAGTTTACTGAATTTTTCAATCTAAATGACAGTTAGTGGCTCTGGAGCAGGTTATTAATAAACAAACCTCCTTCACTGAAGTTTACACTGTAGCTGGGGTCATGCTTGGCAGGATTCACAATGAATACATTAGGCCTAATCGCACTACTCTTAAAATAACTTTTAATAATAGCAATCAAAGTGTACCTTCAGCGCTGAAGATTTAGGGACAGGTAGAAAAATTTCTATATCCTAGAGAAATTCTAATACAGTATTCTAACTGAGCTGTTTGATTTTCTTCTTCATCCCCATCTAATAAGGTAAAAATCAAAACCAAAAACAAAACCTGCAAATTGTATTTTGAGTGTCTGAAGTGAGAGTTTTAGGGATTCTTTATGCTCAGAGAAAAATTCACTTGCTTCAAGAGTAGTCATATGATTAAGATAATAATGGCAGACTAGATTTTTCCATTTAAAATTTAGCTAGAACTGCACATAAAAAGTTAGAAAATTATGCAATGTTTTTCTTTCACTATGAAGAGGTAAAGTTTCCCTTATCAAATATATCATATGTAAATAAGCATCTTTAAATTTTTTGTTACTTTTTGACAAATTAATTCTTATTTTCTCAAATGTGCTGAATGTGAACTGATTGGACATGTAAAGTCTGTTGAATATATAATTTTCCAAATTGCAGACTCTTTATTATCTATTTGATTTGATTACTGTTCTTCCTTTTGTCATTATCAAAGCTGAAGATTTTCTTACATATGGGAAGAAAAAATATAGAATTCATGAATCTTTCAAAATAATGTTAGTATTATTGATAAAATGTGTTTGTTATTTTCACTACAGCACTCAAAACTTCTTCTGCCCCACAAGGTTTAGCATTTTTAATACTGTTCATTTTGCCTCTCTAATTGATGTTTTCTAATTGTATGGCAAATAGTTGACAATCAACAGGTAAAACACTATATTATGAATTAATTTAAAATAAAACACCCAGACATTGTTTGCTTTCCTTTTGAATTAGTTTGTGGCTGAGAGCTATTAAATTTTACAAATTACTCAACATTCAATTTCTTGAAAAGAAATTATATTTTTGACTTGAGTTAAAATTATTCATGAAGAAAAGTTTACTTTCTACAGGGACTGAAATAACCCCCCCCCAACAAATTCAATACTAATTGTTACACAGAAAATAGGTTGTACTGAATAACATTAACAAAAATGAGCAATTATTTGAAAACAGAATGCAAGAGGGTCAAGTAAAATGATCTCAACTGTGGTTTTGAAAAGAAAGATTTTGTAACTTTTGAAAGCTAGTTACACAGTGCAATGCAAGCATTTATTCCTTTAATTCAAGCTCATAAATCATTTCATAAATTATTTCTTATTTCATATACAATGGAATGGCTGACACCACCAGTGATTCAAGATACTTCTTTCTTTTCTTTAGCAATTTTTCAGTGCTTTTGTAATGGATTTGTTGCCAGGCTAAAACCAGCAAGGACAGAAATGATACATTTCTGCAATTGCAGCAAGGATATAGGACAAACAATAACTGTGAGAAAGGTTCCATGCATTGTTATGCCTCAGTCTTTAAAAGAATAAGAAGATGCAGGTCAAAATTGGAGTTTTGGTGCCTTAATTGAAAACAAAATAAAAAAATGTCGATTTTCTAGCTCAGTTTTTGCCAAATTCTAATATGACTGAGCATTCCCTTCATATTTCCAAATAAAAATGGAAGAGTCAATTTGAGCCAGAATTTCAAGCACAGATAACAAAATTTCACATTGCTGCATCATGAGGGCTGGTTTCACCACGTTTCCTGAAGGCAGTCTTCATCTTTCATTAGCCAAAAAACTGCCTCCAGGGCTGATGGCTGCCACATCAGTGAAGAAGCCAACCACTGACTGTAAATAGACTAATTTCTTCTACTGCAGAAGACAGTCCCTCTTGTTCTGATCTGAAATGCGTTTACTGACTGATGCAAGAAATCACTGGCATTTCTTGATTGTTATTTTTTTTTTTTTTTACATGTCCTTGTTCTCAAGATTTTCTGACCCTGTTTTCACTTGCAAGATTTATAGAATGGATATCTACCCTTACTAACATAAAGCTTTGTTCCAAGGTTTTACAAAGTAGATTTACATGCATTGAGCTAAATTATGTATATCTGCTGGAAAGAAAGGAAGGAAGGAAGGAAGGAAGGAAGGAAGGAAGGAAGGAAGGAAGGAAGGAAGGAAGGAAGGAAGGAAAAGAAAAATTAAAAAACAATAAAAATGGCTGAAGAATGTTTGCACAATTAAAATTCAAGTTAAGAGCAGATCTGGCATACATCTGCAAAAGCAGAACAGGACAGGAAGTAGCTTCTGCTGAAATAATTTTCCACTTTTCTTCTATTTTCCATACTAGATACACTGTAGTTATTTCACCTTTTCCTGTCCCACCACTTACATTGGTTTGTTACCTCTTCAAACAGAAAAGAATGAGGCTATTTTTGCAGCTGTGATACTTGGTATACTGTATCTCAAAGAAGAAGGGGTTTTGCACAAACACCAGCATAGATTTTTTTTGCAAATGTAGTTTAAATTCAGTTGATATGAACAAGAGTCCAGGGTTTCAAAAATGCTCGCTACTCATCAGCTCTCACTGTTCTCAGTGGGAAGGGCTGCGTGCTGAGATCTTTTGAAAAAAATCTGTATTAGATGCCTGACTTGGAGCTCCGGAGTTATGAAGCTATTTTTAAAACCTGGCCCAAGATTATTTATTGTTGTATTGTAAGGCAGAGTGATAAGAGCCTTTGTCTATGACTATTTACTATACATTTTTACAGTACTATAAAGAATTATAGGAACACGCAGGAAAGATAAAATGTGCATTCATGAATGTAGTTAACAACCAATTAACATTATGCAAGTAAATGTGCTATTTGTTTGTTACTGCATTTTAAAAGAAATAATATTTGCATGCTCAATTTACCTCATACAAAAAGATCTCATCTGTTGATTCTCAAATACATTGTGAAAAGAAATGTGCATTTGAGATCAATGGCTAATTGCACATGCAAACCTTATATTGTTTTAATTGTAATAGTTCCTTCTGCCTATAAAACTGCACAAAATCAGTTTATGCATTCAAATAATCTAATTTCACCAGGTGTATATTAAATTGAATTTGCCATTCTAAGATGCATTAAAGGACATTAAAAAAAAAAAAAAAGTGACTACATACAAATCTTATGTTGCTCCACAACCAATTTATTTAGATTCTACTATTTTTATTAGATTGTAGTTCTTAACTCATTGTTGAAGCACAGTTCAAGGACGAACGAACTACCTTTTTTTTTTTATTCTTTGTCTTTCCAGAATTTTTTAATCAAACCTTGCTATAACTCTACTCTTGTGTTAGTCACTGATCAAAGCAAAGAGATTTTACATCATCACACAACTGTAGCCGAAACCTCTTTTTTTTTTTTTTTTTTTTTGTCAAAAGAATGGATCCTTCGAAAAAATCTCTGCAAAACCAGAAGAAAATAATGCAGAAGTGGGGAGTGCTACCAAACATAAACATTTCTTTCCCAGTCTTACTATTTTAATGGTCTTACCACCTCTCACACCTATATAGTATTCAAACAACACTCAGAAAAAAAAAATACATATGAATTCTGTAAGACTGAGAATTTAATTTTTCTTGCAGTATGATGTGTAAATGTGACAGAGAATTTCCAAAGGCAGAAAGATGAGCATTAAAAAAAAGTCTATATGAGACGAGTGGCCAAAAATGAGAAACCATGAAAAGAAGTATTTTCAAATACAAATGCAGCAAGGCATAGTCATGTCCATGCTTTGGGGAGCATGGAAAAATGTCTGTTTCCAGATTTTTTTTTTTCCATTATTACAAATCTTTATTTTTTAAGTTTGGAGTTTTTTATTTTAACCCTTAGGTCTTCTTTAACAGCTAAATACTCAGACAGGTATACACCAAAGTTTCCATTATAGGGGTCATAAAGATTTTTCAAACCTTAACTAAGGGATAATTCAACAGTTCCTGGCTCCCAAATACAAGTATTTAAGAGACACAAAGTTATATGTACTTTTATTAAATGTGCTTTAAAGCTTTAATTTAAGCAGCATGGTACAGCGGGTAGGTGTGGGTACAGTGAGAACTGTGGGTAGGTGATACAAATTTTTGAGAAAAATACTTATGTTCCATTGCCTTGAATTGGCTGGGAAAAATTCCTGGCTTGTAACAGGCTACGAAGAGCATGCCTGAACACCAAGGACTCTCAGAAAGTTTGCAAGAGCAGCAACAATAAGCAAGGAGAGAATCTGATGAAGATTTGTTTTCATATTGTATGCTAACGATTGAATACTCATCGACAGAGAAAATGTTATTTTTAGTTGCAGACAATGTGTATGTAGTAGTAGTCATAAACCCAACAAATATGGCTTTGCAGTGCCACTGTTTCATTCATTTTTCATAGTGCAATCATAGTATATGGGATGCTACACAGACTCCACATTTTTGGTACATAGTTCTGTATCATATGGGCTACAAACCCCTTAGTGTCTCCACGTGAATGAATCATAACACAAACTTTGGAATGAGGCAACTATATCAGTAATTCTGCACCTGGCACAGCACATGAGCTGCATATTGAGGGAACTGGCAGCTTTGTGATTCGTAAGCAGACCTCATTATGCAGTGATGAACTAATAGCTGTGTTAGCTGCCGTCTCCAGCTCCTTGGGCAGATGGAGAGCCAGAAGTGTCATAGAATGAACATTTTAAAATCCTTGCTGCAGATGAAAGCAGAAGTGCAAAACGCAATTTGCTTTTTTGACGACTATGTCCAGGACATCACCTAGCATACATAAAGACCTTTGAAAAACCCCATTACATCTGCCAGTGCTAAGAAACCAAGAAATTTTAGCCACATTGTAGATCTTCCCCTTACATTACTGAAACCAACCACTTAGCCAAAAATAAATAAATAAATACATACATACAGACAATAAGAAAAATAACACCTTTCTCATTTTCACTGGGGCTCTGGACAATGGTGAACCTCCAGGACTCAAAATCTATGTTTTCTCCAACCTGACTAATCAGGACTTGGCCTCTTCTCTTCTAGTGTACTCTATCAATTTTGCTGCTTCTGCAATGAAAATCTGAGATTCAAGAGGTAGACTTAGAAATCCCCATTTCTCTCTAGAACTCTGTAAAATTTACTGTGGAGAAGTACTGGGGAAATGTTTCCAAGGAAACCTCAATGCAAAGAGAACTTCACCTCATTTTATTTTTACATATGATATCAAGTTCAGTGAGAGCTCTCGTAAGGCTTGCAAACCTTTCAACTGAACTTTGGCCAATTCATGATTTCAAAGAAATGGCACAAAATAAAAGATTTTGTTTTTGAAGCTGAAACAGAAACCTGTGCAACAGGATTGTGTTCGACTGAATTGCATCTGTATTACGCTACTTTTTTGAGGACAGAAATAGACCTAACAAAAATATTTGGGAGTTAGGTATTTGTGAATGCATGTAAAAAAAATATAATTACTAGCCTAGATCTTACCTTTTGTGTGCATGCATTTTAACACATTGTTTTGTAATACGAGTATCAGTGGAGCTACTTCTAGGTTACTTTTGGAAGCTATTGCATATGGATTTAACTTCAAAGGAACTACTGAGAAATGGTTCTATAAAGGCCTGTTACAGGGGTTTTGTCATAGATCAAACATAACTTTATTAACCAAATTCCCAGAGGGCTCCCTTTTCATTGGCCTGGAGCCCTGATAAGCAATAGTATCTGGGAAACCAGCCACTGACAGTTCTTGCTTGCTCTGATAATTGTAAGCAGCTAGCTGCAGGCTTCATTTTCATTTCTTTCCCATCTCTTTCTCTCCTTTCCATTACCAGCTCGGTAATGCAGAATTGAGCATTCATTTGAACAAGCTCTAGAATTCCTAACCTGTCCTCCTGGAGATACTTAAATTGCCTTACTTCTCATAGGAATGATAGAAGCCTCTTCTGAAAACGATTTAAAGAATGAGTATACAAAGTGTCATTAGGTGCCGGATATGCAATTCCTATTAACAGTCAGTGGTGGCCACAGACTTGTAGAAATGTTCAAATACTCCAACCTGACAGGGTAAAATGGAAGCAAGCAAGGATTTCCCAAAACCCAGACAATTCAGAATAAATAGGCCAGAATATTTCATAATTAGTAGCAACTCCACCGATAATGTTTCACTCGGTCGTTAGCACGGTCTGGGTTTCCTATGGAGAATGGGAAAGACCAAGATCTGATGAGCAGGGAAAGAAAGCTGTCCTGCTCTGTACAAAACTCTCGCTGTAGGGGGAAGGTCTGATTTCTTTTATAAATATCAACTTGAGTAGGATTTGAGACTTCAGTAAAATAATTGCTTTTGTGTATAGTAAGCCACAGAGATATCAAGGAACTTGCACTAGGCTATCAGGAACGCTGGAAAGCAGGGTCTTATGCTAGACACGCCAGTGTCATTTAATTCACTTTAACAACTTACTTGGTATTTACAGAAAAGTTGCAAGTAGAAACCTGCCCACAAACCTTTTTTCCTTTTTTTTTTTTTTTTTTTTTTTTTTTTTTTTTTTTACAAAAGAAGACTCTTTTTTGATACGTGGAGCTGTTCAGTCTAAAGCTTTCATACACTTACACCTCTCTGAAGCCTAGAAAGTGCTCGAAATATATATATCTGAATGGTAGATTCAGCACACAACATTATTTTCTTCTCTAATCTAAGTCACACCAATAACTGTTTAAAACATACTTCAGTAGACCATTGTAGACCAGTAGACCAGTAGAAGACCATTACCAATAAAACCCTCAATTTGCCATGACCTTTAAAATGAGTAAGGATTTTAATTTAAATTGCATATGTACTTTAATTAAACATCAGCTAGGGTCAATAACTGTAACTGAATGTCTGTCATTTTCAAACTGAAAAGCAGTTTTCCATTGTAGGGTTAACGTGCTTACAAAATTTGTTCTTTCCCCAAATTTTTATTTTTTTCCATTTTTTATTACTGTTCAAACCAAAATGCATATACTATCTATAAACATATCAATAATTACATGAGCTCTAACAGGATCCACTAAAACACCTCATTCTGAAACGTGGTTCCATTGCCAGCACCACAATTACAGTCTCATAAGAAAGAACAAGCTAAACAGTTAACTACGCTATAATCTGGTATGAATGTATAGGTCACTTCTTTGAGACTCACAGAGATTAATATACAGAAATAAAAACTGTATTTAAAGATACACAATTAAATTTAATTCACTATGAAGTAGAAGTTTATACAGGCTGGAACAAGCCTTGTCTGTAGTTTATCATATCGATGTTTTTGTCTTCTTTAGCAGCTAAGTGTCTTTTCTAACTATTCAGTACAAAGCAGGACAGTCTGCCTTCTCTAGTAGTGACTACTAGGCTATGCACAGCAGTGAGTAAACAAGAGCCTTCACCGTTCAAACTGACTTTTGTGGACAAATGGGAAAGGGTTATGTGCCTATGCAATACCCATCCAGCTGACCACATTCCTCTGAAAACAGTACATTTCTCCTGAAGGGAGGAATGAATAGACTGGATCAGAAGGGAACAAAATTGAATGTTTTATTTGGAGGACATCAAGCGGAGAAGAGATATTGTTTATGTGCTTTTGGAATGATCAAAAGAAAAAACAGTGAGCACGAACATGAGAAAATGGGAAAATGGGAACTTCATTGACAACACAAGCCTCGCCCAAGCTTTCAGATGGTTGCAGAAAGGGAGAAATTCTATAAATGACACTATGATGTAATTTCAGTGTCTAAATGACACTATAAATGACACTATCCTCCTTAAATCAAGAAATGCCGAAGTCTGCCAGTAGCTTGAGACTGTAGTCCAGACCTCAGAGTAGTTGAGATGCTAATTAGAGAATGCTTAGTTTTGAATTACTTTCTTCAATCATTTATCACACACTAAGTTGTATATAAATATTATGATGAATCAAAGCTTTCATTAAAAAAATAATGTTTTGTTATGGCAGACATCTCATCTGAAGTGTCCAGTGAAAATGCAAGGTGGTAGCTGTTCTATAGTAAGCAATAATGTAAAATCCTGTCCAGGAAAAAAAATAATCTGCTTGCTTTTCTTCTTGAGTAGTATAAATACATTTTTGCCTTGGGACATCTCTATGTTTTTCGAAGACATTACTAACCAAAGTTGGCTACATCTAAAGCCCTTTTTAAAATAAGTAACTGTAGAGGATTCATAAATTAACATCTGGATAGACTAAATTACTATTTCATTGAAGCCAAGAAAGTTCAGAGAAATCATGATAAACTTACACCTGTCAAGTTAGAAATATATTAAGGAGCAAAAAAAAATTAACAGGCTGTGTTTTTTTGGTTTTGTGCAAGTACTACTTTGGGGGTTGTAAAGAGTGAGGAAGTACTTCAGAAGTGCTGTTTTAGTCTGCTTGATTACCACTTGTGCCAAAGGTAGTGAGCACTGAGTGGGATCAATAAGGAGTCTTTGGCATGTAAACACTATTTCCACAAATTGTGCGGTTTCCTTTACAGAAGGATAAAAGCACAGTGAATGATTGCCAGCATCTTCCAACAGTCCTGCATGGAAAGCTGGAGGATTATATGAGCACTCCTGTCTATGACTAGTATCTTGGCAACGAAAATGGCAAGTAAAGGGACAGGAGCCGAACTCATCAAACAAGAAATAAATGTGACTATGTCTAACAGGGTTGCTAATATAAGATACAGTGACCATGTGATTTTCCTTATACATAGACAGATATTTATTCCCATGAGCTAACTACATAATTCAAAAGCATGCAGGGATGAATGCTCGACCAATTCAGAAATACTTCTTCCTTCAGTTTCCATCAACTGCACTCATTTCTTGAAGTGGCTTGTAGTTTGCTTTTTTACATTTATTATTTTTACTTGAATGGAAAAGGAAAGGAAAACAAAGTGAAGTTTCAGTGGTTAATCTTGTCCACAATTCTCTGCCTCTTATTACATAAAATAGTACATCTTTATTCAACGTAACTCTCAAACACGTATACGAGTTCCATGTGAATATTTCCTCTTAGATGAAATACGCTGAATAAAAATATGTAAATATGTGTACTAAGACACTGTTGTAGGTAGGAAACTGTCTTGGTAATCAGGGGAGCCTTACTTTATGGGGCAAATCATTTCACCTATGTTCAACTGAAAAGTAACAATAGAAAACACACACTATTTGTTTCAAACAAACAAACAAACAAAAAAACACAGAAAAAGCATTCCAGAACATTGTACATAATCTTTCAAAATGATGGAGTCTGTCTCATCACAAAATGATCTGGAGAAAAATTCTACTTTAACAGAAGATGATGAAAATTCAACTTGGCCCATAATATAAAATATTAAAGAATATATTATCATAGAATCATAGAATGGTTTGGGTTGGAAGAGCCAAGATCATCCTATTCCAACCCCCCTGCCATGGACAGGGACACTAGATCTGGTTGCCCAAAGCCAGCATGGCCTTGAATACCTCCAGGGATGGGGCATCCACAGCTGCTCTGGTCAACCTGTTCCAGTACCTCACCACTCACTGAGTAAAGAATTTCCTCCTTATATCTAATCTAAACCTACCCTCTTTTAGTTTAAAGCCATTACTCCTTGTTCTATCACTACATTCCCTGACAAAGAGAGCCTCCCCTGCTTTCTTGTAGGTCCCCTTTAGGTACTAGAAGGCTGCTATGTCTCCCCAGAACCTTCTCTTCTGCAGGCTAAGCAACCCCAACTCCCCCTGCCTGTCTTCATAGGAGAGGTGCTCCAGCCCCTTGATCACCCTCGCGGCCCTCCTCTGGACTTGTTCTAATACTTCCATGTCCTTCTTGTGCTGGGGGCCTCAGAGCTAAGCACAGCACTCCAGGTGGGGTCTCATGAGAGCAGAGTAGAAGAATCACCTCCCTCAACCTGTTGGCCATGCTGCTTTTGATGCAGCCCAGGGTACAGTTGGCTTTCTGGGCTACAAGCACACATTGCTGGCTTGTGTCGAGCTTCTCATCAACCAACACCCCCAGGCCCTTGTCATCAGGGCTGTTCTCAATCCATTCTCCACCCAGCCTGTATTTGTGCTTGGGATTGCCCTAGCCCAGATGCAGGACCTTGCACTTGGCCTTGTTGAACCTCATGAGGTTCACACAGGCCCACCTCTCAAGCCTGTCCAGGTCCCTCTGGATGGCATCGCTTCCCTCCAGCTTGTCGACTGCAGCACACAGCTTGGTGTCATTGGTAAACTTGCTGAGGCTGGACTCAATTTCACTGTCCATGTCACAAACAAAGATGTTAAATAGTGAGAGTCCCAATACTGACACCTGAGGAACACCACTCATTACTATCTCCATCAGTGAGCCGTTGACCACAACTCTTTGAGCAGACCATCCAACGGTTCCTTACCCACCAAGAGGTCCATCCATCAAATCCATGTCTCTCCAATTTAGAGACAATGATATCATAGTGGACAGTGTCAAAATACCATGGGGGACATTGCTGAATATTCATGAAGAGTCTTGATATTCATTAGGAATAGTAGAGACTCTTTGTTTCAGGTCTAAAAGCTAAGCGGTTTTTAGTGGACAGTTGGACAATTGTTTTTGGTGGACAGTTTTTGGTGCATCACTACTACCCTGGGATATTCCAGGAGACAAAACATGCAGATTATGAAATTTTTAACAAACTGCGAACTTTGAATATTTGTATGTAGCAAGTACATCAATATGCTTCCTGTAGAAAGCCTATTAAGTATCTCATGATGCTCATAATATGCAACACTTAAATTGGAGATTATTATGTTTAACATACAGACGTATTTGAAAACGAGAAGGAACCTGTATGTATACATGGCTTGTTACATGTTCTGAAAAACTTCCCTCAACTAGCTTCTTTTCAAGCCCAAAACATTTTTGTTCTTTTAGGAAACGACTAGCTTTTAGTTTAAAGATGCCTGTGATGAAGAACCCATCACAATAGCTTGATTTGATATTTTACTGCCTTGACTGTTAAAAATAATGTATTTGCTTGTCTTCAGCACCTCAGCCTGATAAAGTGAAAAACCACTATTATCAAACTTGTCTCCTAGAGATGCAAAAGCTCTGATTAAGTCATGCTTTAAGATTTTCACTATTAAACTAAGACCAGGCTACTTATTTCTTTGTACACCAAGGAACTATTTTCCTGTGACATCTATTTTCTCCTCTGTTCTGATTTATGGGACCCTTTAGCTAACCCTCTAAAGTATTCAACTTCTTTAAGCATGGAATTTACAACTGCAGAAGCACAAACAGCACTGCCAAAAAAGGGATTTTTTTTCTTTACATGATATTCACCTGGTTTACAGGATCGCTTTAGCTCCATATGCCATGGTACTGCACTGAGGCTAGTGTCTGATTGATTATTTACCGTGACCTGTCTTTTTCAAACTAAATGTTTCCGAAGAATAATTTCTTTGTTGTTCTGCATATATGATTCATGTTCCTTTTCCCACACATATTGCCTTAATGAATTGCTCACTTTTTCTCTTTTCTCAATTTATCAACTTAGCCAGATTGTTCTGTATCAATGATGTTTTCTTTGTATTATTTACAGCTACTCAATCTTTATTTCTTCTGCAACTGTTTGTTTCATAAAGTTAAATACAATCAAGAATGTATTTATCTTATACCAAGCGGTTCTGCTTTAAAGCTTAACCATGATTGCTCATTCAAATTGGCATTTGAGAACTGTCACATAACCAAAAATCATGCCATGTATTTTGTGCTCTTCTAGTACATTAAGATCTCATGCCTTACTAAACTGTGATAAAAGGCTATTAGAAGCCTATTTTTCAATATTATTCCATTTCTAACCATATTGCAATAATTATAAAGATTAGTTTGAAAACATGTATTTTCCACAATTCACTTCCAGTAGTTTTTAACATTATTCTTCTCTAGCTTTTCATTATCTGAGTCTGAGAGCAAAGTGAAAGGCCTTCAGTAACTTGAGTTTCCTGGTTCTCCTTTCTGAATCATTTTAGCACATTAGCTTCCTTCTGTCTCTTCAACACTGTTCTCTAAAACCTGTCGTATATCAGCATCAAGAGTCTGCAAAGCATCTCAGCTAGCTCCTTTCAAGCAAAGCTGTGCACCAAGAGTCTCGGTCTGTGACAAGTGATATTATTCTTTTGTAACATCCCAAACGGAAGAAGATTTTTTTTTCTTTTCTGTTTTAATAAATGAAGGACATCAGAAAACTTGTAAACAAAGTTTTCTTTAGAAAATGAAGCAGAACAATAACAGAAATGTATTATAGCACTTGTCCAATAGAATCTGGCTAATCTTCTTGGGAATCTCTCTCTTCAAAAAACAGACTCCTCATGCTTGGATGGATGGGGAGTCTTGCCAGGAGACCCAGATGTGCCAAGAAGTCATTGTTTATTTACAGGCTTTTCAAGCCACTTCTGTCAGTAGTTTCAGCTTCAAGATAGAGCCTGTGGCACGGAGAAACACTGCCTCCTTTCTCACAAAGTTTTCCTGAATGTGGAAACCATACCAGCTTAAGGGAGGGAAGAAGAAAAGCCAGTAGCCACCCTCTCAAAACAGTTCTGAAATGGAGCTCTCCCCAGGGGCAAGAGGCCCTCCGGGAACTACTGCAACAGCCATGGGAAGATGCTGCGGGAGGTGCTGCGAGGACAGCCTGGTGCTGCTCCCCACAGAGCTGGCTGAGATCTGGTGCGTGGCCACCTGCCCTTCTTGGAGTGTCTTGGGGTTTGGGCCAGCAGCAGACTCTGATACCCAGGAGTCACATACTTGTCCAGCTATTGCTAAACCCCTACTTTCCCAGTACCAATACAGTTAGAGTGAACAACAGATTTCAAGCATGACCAAACAGAATTTTTAAGGTGGCACATGCTAGGGCTGAATCAGATTTAGTATCAGTAAGGCTCATTTAGGATAAATTGCAACACCATATTTACCCCGTCAGAACAAACCTTACAGTTCTGTTTCTCTTTTAAAAATCTTTTTACCTGCAATTTCTAAACTTCAATGCAATTACACTTCTGCAGCTGCAAGCTGAATTTAGATTCTCTTTTGTTGTGCAGTACCATTTACTTACAGTTTCCCTCTTGGAATTTCCCAATAGAAATCAGTAGGTTTGTTTTTTTTTTTTCCTTCCCCCCAGCAAACATACATTGACTGCAGCAATTATCAAGTTTCCTTAGCTAAGCTTTGCATCGTCTTACTTCTTACTGCTACATATCAGTTGGGTTACCATGCTCTGATGTACAATAATTACAGCTTGACTAAAATTAAAAAAAGAAAGAAAGAAAAAAAAAGGATAACTTCTGACACACTGTTCATTTTTCAAAAATGTGTTTAACTTGGAAATTAAAAAGTTAAATGTTTTGCAATAGTATTCACAAAGGCTTATTATTGATACAGTTTCAGATGAACTAATAAATTAGAGATGGCATTTCCCAAAGATTTTTCTCTACATTTTCAAAATTAATGAAGAAAAAAGGTCTGAGGTAAGAAGTATGACTGATACATTAAATCAACAGGAAAGGTAAGCTTAGGTAAATAAAAAATAACACCCCTCCTCCCTGAAATAACAAGTAGAGAGTGTTCCTAAATCCACAGAAAATATATTAGCAACAATTATTTTTTAGATGAAAAGCCTGAGACTGATTTCTAAAAGCATTAATATTTAATAACTTTACATTTGCACTATGTTAGACCTCTACTTAAAAATGAAATTGGCTTATAAGTTTTTATAAGAATCAGTGGTATTCTACACACTTAGGGGTACATTTCCAGCACTCTGCCTAGGAATTAACATTAATAGGATTTATGCAACAAAGTCCCTGAGCACCACTCTAAATATTACCCTGTTTAGTTACTAATTCAGTGGGGTAGCATGAGTGTAAATGAAAGCAGAATTTTGATCTAGTTGTTTTATAGCATGAACTAAATATCTGTAATAGTTTGATTCTCCCCAATCTAAAATAGCATAGTTGCATTAAAGCAGTGATTTGAGAATAAATTTTTTCTCATTTGAACATTTTTGTTGGGAAATAAGTTTATTTGTATATACCATAATTGAATATGTTTAAATTCACAAAAATAATGTGCTATGTATCAGTACAAAAAATTGGATCTCTGTGGCACAGTAGCTGTTAAGAACTGTTATCTAAAAATAAACTTAAGGCACAAATTTCAGATCTTGGAACATATTTTTCCAAAATTCTGAATAGTTAGATCCAAGTGTTTTGGCTTTATCTGATCTTCACTACAATTTCTAACAGAGAATATATCATTAATGATTATCCCTGTGGGATATTGTGTTCGTTTGCTACTAACCTATGAATATTTTATTTATAGCACATAATTTAATTGAGTTTTACATTTTCTTAATGTGTTCATATATATATATATTTATTTAAAGGAGGAACATTATTCAGCAACAAAGAAAAAAAGCTTAAAAATAACCTCCAGTAAAACCCAAACATTCGGGAGAACCTATTGCTGCACCTTTTCTAACATAGAATTCTCAGATCTCAGGCTTGGCTTCAATACGTTCTTATATCTTTTCCTTGTATGTTTTGACTTCAAGGGAAAAAATAGAAAAAATAAATAGAAATAAAAATAGAGGTTAAACCACATCACAAAAATGTACTTTCTAAGTCACCAAGTATGCATATTTGCCTCTATGGGCAGCTACTTCTTACCATTCCAATCCTAAATCTATCATGCTCTATCGTAAAAGTGTTAAGGCTGTTAACATCTACAAAATTTGTTCTAGAACAGCAACTTTCAGGGATTAGAAAAGTTATGTTTTCCATCCTTAACGGATCTTCAGACAGTTTATACCCATTTGATTTTATGTGAAGATAGCTTTTTAGCTCTTCTTATGCTCCAATATTTATTGTCTCTGCAATAATTCTAGACAGTGCTTACATTCCAACTCAAATCTTCATTTTTTTCTAGATTAAAGAGACCAAACTCTTCTGGCTTCTCTCTCGTTCTCCTGGTCACTCTCACAACATCTTACACCTCTCTTAGTTTTAAACCTGATTTCTTGACATGTCATGGTGTGAGCACCTGCATAGATTTCCATGAAATCCATGAAATGAAAGATTATCCAGAGTTTCCCAACCTCTTCTATTTCCATATATATTTACTATTTGGCACTGTAAAATGTCCTTCACTGTATAAGGCCAACAAGTCAGTAGAAGACTTCACATGTCATCATGAAGTCAGTACATCTAGACATGCTGCCATCAGCTGTGACAGCTGAGCTGCAGTAGCTGCCTGCACGTCCAATCTCAGCACACACTCAGAAAGGTTAAGCAAAATCAAGCAGTGTCTTCACTGCTCTGCACTAAAATCAGATACAGGGCACTTATCACAACTCAGGTGACGTATTGAAACTCACAGAACAAAACACAACCCTGCAATTCTTCAAATGTTACCATGTTTTATCCATATTGCTAATTTCCTCTGAATTATTACGCCACACAGACAAAAAAGTCTGATGAAATGGCAGCCACTATTAGCAAGCTTTAGTATCATCTGCATAGCTAAGATGTTAAGAGTTCAGTACAGTCATCAGATAAACAATTACAAATGGTTTTGAATGGCTTGCTGCCGTTGCAACTACTTGTACAGAACAGCACGCTGAGAGAAAGCCAGCACCTGTATTCTCATACTACAAAGGCAAATGAGATGAAGTGATCCCCTAGGAGATTATGATATTTTTTTTTTCTACAGGTCAGAACAGAGGTATACACTTTTCAAAATTTATAATCTCATTCAGGCGTATGGACATATGGGTGGCTAACAAATGCTCTACAAGAGAATTGTTATTTTCACATATTCTTTGTAACAAATACATTAACAAGGTGTTTCTAAATGTCATGCTTTGAATAATTATAATTTAATTAACATAACAAATTAATTGTTCACTATAACATTCCTGAAGCCTTAGTTGTGAAGGCCAGAAAGACCTATGCCATGCCTTGGCTTTATCTTTCTGGAGATATTTTTGTCCTCTAATCTTTTCAATATCCTTGGAATTTCATATATGCAAGCCCATGCATTATCTTCTAGCCACAATCTTTGCTATGGCATTAATTTTAAATCCTGAAATTTTAATATTTAGTTGCACAGTCATGAATTCACTCTCTTTTTATTCTTGTCATGCTTTGTGTTGTACTGATGTGCAACACGTCTTTGCTTGGAACACAGAGTATTTTAGAGCTCACCACACATACATAAATCATTATCCATGTAGGAGCTTCCCACTTTTACTTGTTTTAGGAGACAGAAATAGAGGACACTGAATGTGTTATACAATTCAAAATATATGTATTTGCTATCCCTTAAACACTTCCTAAAATCAAGTTGAATGTACTGTAAACTATAAGAAAAAAACAACAACAACAAAACAAACAAAAAAAACCAGAACAGTAGAAAAAACTTGGAATGTGTATATTTCACACTCAGTGTCAGATAAATTTGTCAGAGAAACATGCACTAGTAGTTTGTGTGGTACACTAGTTCCTTACTCAGTAACAGAACTACATTTTCATCTGCTACTATCGAGACACTATAAAAGAATTTGCAGTGTTAGTTACAGAAAAAGGATAAATTTCCCTTGGAATCCTGTTTGGGCTGCAGCTGTTGAAAAATTGTAATTTCCCACTCTGCCTTTTTGTTTTTAAGTCTGCTTATGCTTTATCTCTCTTTGATGAAATATATGTATTCATTATTTCTTTGTGTGTATACTTCACATACAATACATGGAAATAAGAAAGCCCACTGCATAATATGTACATAAATTTAAGACATATAATGGGGTTAGCTGGTTTTGAAGAAAGACATATATAAGCCTGATAAAAGCACTATTATGATATGCTTGTATTCTACCTGGTAGCATCCTTGGATATGTGTAAGTTCTCCGTGGTAATTGTTTCCAATGGGAAATGAATAATTCAGTGGCCATAAAATGGTGATTTCAGATTTGGGAATTACAAAAAATACTCTGTGGGGCAACTCCTCGGCCATCAGCTTCCAGGTAACCTTGAGCAAGCCAATGACTTGGTGTTTCAGTTCCCTATCAGGAAAATAGGAATATTAATAATTCCCTTCTTCATAAGTGCATTCCAAGAGCAGTGATGGAAGTCATACATAGAAGTACATAGGTAGAAATTATACCTGGAAAAAGATGTTATTTCTATTGCCTATTAATAGGTAGAAATAAGCCAACACTTGTGGCTTACTTTTCTCTCATCATTGAATCATGTCTATTTAGTACTTAGAACTTCCTCATACTTGTTATTCAAGTGTTTGTCTGGGATAAGGGAACACAGATCTATACTTCTGTAAAATGTAATGAAAAACAAAACAAAACAAAAAACAGGTATTTTCCCTACTGCTACTTCAAAACACAGCAACTGTGGCTGAGAAAGAAAGCAGTAATTTGTATTCAGCCACAAGGCAGATATGAATCACACCAAACCTGACATTTTGGGCAGAATTCTTTCTGATGGCTATGTGGATAGACAGAATTAGGAAAAAATACTTTAAAATTATATGCTTTAAAATCATTATGACAATGTAGCTATAGTCTATTTTTTGACTTAACTTGTTTGAATAACCAAGTTTATGTAGCATAATAAAAAAATCACCATTCCATTTGTGATGAATCCCAGATATAGATTCATAGATTCATATAGATTCATAAGCATATAAATAAAGCAAAGAATCGAAGATGGTCAATGTCCTTCTAGCCTCTTTTGTACACACTCATGTTTACTAGAAGAGTGAAACAATGATTCAACAAATCAAAAATATAGAGGTGCTGTACTAATCCATGTGTTTATCTAATCCTTTGCTTTTGACCAAAATTAAAACAAACAAAACAGATATTTCCAGTCCCTAACTTTAATCCTACTCTTTTTTTTTTTTTTTTACTTTGTAAATAGAGTGTTTTCCATGGATTGATTACAGATAAAACTATAGCAACACATTTATAGCATAAATGTAGCGTATTTTCACTCATGTCATACCCTACAGACGGGATTGCTTTCATAAAGGGAAGTAATAGTACTTTGAAATGAAATAACACAGTGTCTCTTCTTATAGTCAAACATTTTCATTCCATGAATTTTTCCTTCTTTTTGCCTTTCTCCAACAAATGGAGTCACAAGAAAAATGTTCAAATATGTGATTCTGCATACATTGCAGCAGAGAGATAACAGAATATGTTAAGAATCCCTGGAGGAAAATTACAAGGATCAAAACTTTATAGGACAAAAAGGTAATCCTTAATGCAGGCATGACTCCAGCTCACTGAATGTCTATAGATCTCTGTGAAGTACATTCAAGTATTCACATCTACTGCAGGAACTCCCTACCCTACTCACCTCATTCCAGGTATAATCAATATAAGCTGACACATGTTAAAACTGATAGAGGTATATTGCATTGCAGAGCAGTGAAGGCGTACCACTGCCAAGCGTTACTCCATACTATCTTGTGAGGAATACAAATACAGAAGTACACAGTATGTACACACAACCTGCACTTAATAACTGGTGAAGTGAAGACAGAAAAACGACGAGCACAAAGGAATTGTGTCGAGAAACAAATCTCTTCCACACTGAGTGAATGGCTAGCAGCAATAATGTAGCCAAGTGTGTAAAAATGGAGAGCCACAGATTATCTTGAAGTATATCTACCTGTTCAAGAAATTTCATTTTCTAAGAGTTTTCTCTTTTATCTAAAATTAATTATTTTACTCAGCCAAATATTTCTTACTGAAACTAAATAACATCAACCAGACAGCTCAGGAGGAACCTCACTTAAAATGCATCTTATAACAGCACAAATACATATTAACATTTCAACTACGTATTCTAGAATAACTTGGACAGAACAATAATAGGTACAAAACCAGAATGACAGCTGTCTAGTGCTGGCTGAGAATCCCAGCAGCAATCTAGGCAATGCTTGCAATAGTTTTTCATTTCTGGACACAATACAACTGAACATGTGCTCATGTGGTATCACATTCACCCAAGGACTTCAGAGATATGCCAGCTAAACACACCTGGCAACACTCCTTGAGCTTTTCTCTTATTCCAGATATTAAATTTATAGAATTTGGCTTCTCACAGAGCTGAGTCCCTGAATGCTGAGTCTGAAACATTTACTCCTTAAAAATAGCAACCTCTGTCTACCAGAGCAATTTCTTTTTCTTTGTGAAGCCACCTAATAACTGAATAAAGGCAGGATCTAGTACTACTCCTTTAAGTACTATCTGCTTAAAGGAGCAGACTATCTGCTCATTTTAATGTCATAATGCATTGTTACCTAACATAAAAACTAGACTTTTTATGGGCTTTTATTTAAGCTTATATGATTTCTCATGAACGATGTGAGGCTTTGTGTTACACCTAGATCCTATACCTGATTTCAACAGCAGGAACCACAGATGTTTTTAACAATATTTGTAATTAGGTGATTTCATGAAATGCTACTCTTCCTCTTCTTGGATTTGCTGCCACAAAGCATTAATTTGTTGTTTTGATACCATTGGTCCAGATATCTGATAGATACTGAAAGTGCAGCCAATGTATCAAGTGCTTAGCGGTACAGACATCAGGTGGCAGGCCAACAGAGTGCCAAAGATGCTGGCAAGCTCATTTCTGAACTGCTAGCTTGGTTTGGGGAAGGCTACCACAGCAATCCAAAATGCATTGATAATACATTTTTTCAAATAAATACTTCATCCAATACTGAAATTGCAGGCATTAACCGTTGGGTGTTAGTCTGTTCTGCAAATGGGGGAATTCTGTTAATTTTGGGAACTTTCTGAAAAATAACTGAAAAGGTCCTGGACACAGCAAGCAAATCACAAGAAAACAAATTACTTAACAATAGGTTTAACTAAACTCAGAGCTACATGTGATAGCATTTTGATAAGCTTGGCAAGAGTGGAGCCTTGGTTCCATCAAACAAATAAAAAAATTACCAAAGGCATTTAAAGTTATGTCACTATGAAGCCAAACTAAAGAATGTAGCAATAACTGAAATGACTGATACTCCTGAAGAAAGAATAAATCTCCTTTAAAAAAAAAAAAACCAGAATTGAATGCAAGTTAATGTTCAAGGTAAGTACAAAACTCCGTGAGATTGGAAGGTAGGTTGGCCTCCTTTCTCTTTAATTTAAAACTTTAGGGACCACTAGAAGTAATATGTGGTGTACCCTCCTTAATCATTATCTTGGCTTCTCTGCTGAAGGTGACAACATGCATGCCAAGTAAGATGGTCGGTAAACCACCAGCAGCAGTGCTCAGAAGATTTATATGAGAGCTATAAAGAAAAGCGTGCCAAGTACAAATTGCTGACATTCGTGCTAGCATGCAATTTCATGCTAGTAACATGGTACTTTGTTATACTGTGGAGAACTTCACTGGAATGGGAAAACGACTACTGTCCTCAGAACAGTAAGTATACTGTGTAACCTGACAGAATCTAGCATATTAGATTACTAAAATATTTTTGAAGTAGCATAGCATAGCATTTAAATGTTAATAAGCAAGGAATTTATTACAAAATCAGAAAATGAATGGGTGTCAAAGGAGAGAAGACCAGAAGGAAGAACAAGACAAAAGTCATTAGATGTGCTATATTTGATGGCAAGGACTGGAAACATGGAAAGCAAGGCAGGTGTCCCTGGGACAGAGAAGAGGTGAGAAAAGATATCAAGGTCTGTGTGGGAGGACACAGAAGTTCACATGAAGCAGAGTTCCACAATGCAGCTGTAGGGAGCTGGGACTTATGAAGTCTATCAGAGGTCAGATAGCAAAATCGAATATCTCAGGAAAAGAGACCAGACTGATGTTGCTCGACTGCACCTGTATACATGAGTTAAAACCTAAATGGCACTATCCTGTACTATGTGGACTTAAAAAAAAAAAATCTACCGTACTGTCAGTAAACATAGCTCAGCTGGCTTCTAGTCTATTTGCTGGCTCAGATATCCTGCCCTGTGGACATGGGAGTACCATATGCTATAAGAGTTGTGGAAACACCGGTTTTATGGTTTTATAGAATACAAGAGGATATATATATGTTTCTTTAATGATGTTCAACATTGTTCAAAGCAAGGCTTGTTTCTTTTACTAGAGATTTTTTTTTTTTCATTATTGCATGGGGTCTAGGACAGGCATACCCTTGAGGATAAATAAATCAATGAATAAATACACCGTGCCACAACTGCAGGTTTTGTCATTACACTTAGGTTCACTGAAGTCACAGATGACAGAATAGGGCCTGCTTGGGACAGCACATTCAGATGCCCCAGATGCAAATGCAGGGCACTGTGGTCGGGATACTTCCATAAACCAGTTTCTTTGAGGAAAACAGATTATTTCCATATACATGCACACAAGGTGGGATTCAGAGAAATGCCAGCAAGCTTTTCAGTAAAAAAGACAGTAGAGAAGACAGATATCACTTAACTTAAAAGGCTCATATTGAAAAGACAGACAAGCAAAGATGTTCTTTGTGAGGGAATGACTTTTAGAACTCTGAGTACATGCTATAAGATGAGAGGTGCTCATTTCTTTACTCACTCTTTGAGGGAACCGATATTTACTTCAGCCTCCCCAATAATGTGAACCTTCTATCTTTAAGAAAATTGGGATGTGCAAGACTGTATCCAGGTTTGTTCACTTTGGTTTACTTTGCCTCGTACTTTTAAAATTAAATTTTTATTTTTATAAAATCAACATACACATTTTGTAAGTTAAATTAATTAGGAATCTGTGTAATGGACACCTTCTCTCTGCAACTTTAGAAATAGGTTATTCCCTCCCTTTAAAACAGTAAATTCATATGTATTTGAATACTACAATCACCCCAATTTTCTTTTAAGCCTTTTATCATTCAAACTGAAAAATCCCATTTTTTTTTGCAGGATCTCATGCACATTGCCTATGGATCCCAAACACCTTCAAAGATGTTGAAAATGCACAGGCAAAAAACTTTTGCTCCTTCCCCAGACAAGCAAGTGCTATCTGGCAGCTGAGAGAAATAACCTAATCTTTTGTCATCAGAGAATTCTTCAGAAAAGATTCATGTTGCAATAGTAGGGCATTCTCTTTTCAGTTTCTGGCCGATACTAAATTTGCAGCAAGATGAAGGAGCTCTAGGCACATAAGGACATGTACACAGGGAAAAATGCCCATCTGCTATTGACACAGCCAATTAAAAAACTGAACACACTTTGAGAACCTTTGTTTATTTTTCCTTGATGTAGTTGCACTCCTACCGTAAATCCATCAGAATAGTCGCAAAAGAATGATAATAAAGACAGCAACAATTTTACCTAAAATGGAAAAATACCAAAAAGTCACCACTTCCAGAAAAAAAGACTCCTTTTCAGAAAAGCAAAAAATTGTTAACACAGCTATGATAAATGATCATGTTCATCCCTCTACCAAGTTTCAAATGCTTATTTTGTATGCGGATGCCACCTGTGCAATTTCTCTCTGATATCTCAGAACTATGCTATTAGAACTGCTATTGAGGCTACAGTTTAAACTTATTTCAAACTGAAAGTTGTATTTATTTTGAAGCCTACTTTTTAAGCAGAGAAAACACAAAACTAGTGTTACTTAATCTGTAGCTGATGCTTAAGGGTCTCTGGAGACATTTTCTAGTGCCTTGTGTATCTGTGAGATTGCCTACCTCCACCTGCCAGAGCTGCTATTTGCAATGGTGATTCCAGTCAGTAGAGATTAATGACATCAAAATTTTGGCAGAAAACAGAAATAAAACTGTGATCCAAATCAATTTGCAGCAGTGGTAAAAATCATACTGAATCTGATTCAAGAAGGGCTGGCAATGTCTATTCCGAAGAGGTTTATTTAGTTTTGTAGAAAATAATAATAAAAAATGCTATAGGAGCTTGTAGAGGCAGAAAGCTCTATACCAGACTGACTGGCACTAATGATTTCAGAATCCAACAGAATTTTTCTCTCCCTCAAAATAAGATGATCTTAGAAATACTTGAGTCACCTGCATAACAAAGCCACGCCTTGTACTAGGGAAAACCAGGTAGCATGAGCAGCTAATAGTTTTTTTACTACATTCTTCAAAGAAGCCCATCACAAGCTCTTTCATTTTATTTTAAAGCTACACTATCCTATTTTGTTTTATTCCCAAATGCATGACTCTGGAAAACAACCACAATCTCTTGCAGTACTTCTCTTTCTTGGACAAAGTAATTGAGGAAGTAGTGACCACAACAGTAAAGAACTACAGTGTGTGACATCTGTGAATAACCTGTATGTTTTGCATCTGGGGACATAGTATGGGGATCCCCAGTGACAGCAATGTTCATAATTTATAGGGAACAAAAAGAGAGAGCGGGCACAGCAAAACTCAGATCAAAACAACAAAACAACAGCAAAGAAAGCAGGAGAACCCGACACACAATATTTGAAAGACAATTATTTTCAGTTCCAGTTTGGGATTTATAGATGCAGAGCATTAGTTTGCAATCTGGACTGAATCTATGCTAGGAGGTTCCTAGCATTCCAAGTCAGTGAAGGATGCTCAGCATCAGAGTACTTCACATATCCAGGGACCAGTCTTTTTATGAGTTTCTGAGTTCTGATGATAAGCAAGAAAGGTTACCCCTTACTCTCCAAGGAAAGGCCTACAGAGTGGAGGTGGAAAGGGAGATTAAACATGTATGCTTTCATCATAAATCTGTCAAAGGTTCAATATTTAGCCCCTGAAGATCCTACGGCATTACCTACAGTAAAACTAGGAGGGGCCTTAACTTGATTCATAACAGCTTTAGAGTTTGCTCAAATCTTGACTGGAGATTAGGGTCGCTAACTTTATAATAAGCCATAACAAATTTCCAGCTTCCCACTCTTTCTCCTTTGGTCTTAAACACATACACGGACACAGAGACACACAATTCTTGAATAGGCTTATTCCAAAAGCTATTAATTATACAGGAGCATTTACATTGTGTTGTGTATCTGAAAAAACCAGCAAGACAAAGCTCCAGGCCAAGAAAAGCTCACATATTGACCCTCGATTCACTGAAGTTTATACTAATATGCAAGTAATACTATGGTATTTTAAGAACACAGAATGAGGGACCATGGAAATAAAATACTGCAGTTGTATGACAGCCTGCAACACTTCCTGTACAATTTGTAAAATTCTTTTACTTAATATGACTTTATACTTAGTAGCAATAAAGAGGGAGAATAAAGTAGAGCACGCAAATACATGTACTTGTAATAAGGAGCTGTAGCAAACAATATAGTGATGCAAAATTAGAGAGAAATAATCCTACATATCCCATGCTATAGTGTTAATAAGTGGGATTCTTAAGCAGAGCCGTAAATAATCCCCATTTCTTTCCAGCATGAAAAAATAGCCTGGTATTTTGCTCTAAATGGAGCATTACAATGCCTTTTCTTTGTTCAGCCCTCCACAGAACAGTGTGGTGTGTAAAATCTGTCTAAAAAAGCTGTCCCTCTCCCTCTTTTTGTCTTGCTGCTACCATGGATATGACATCATTTTTGCCAACCGTTGCTAAGTCATGAACAGAGGGAACATTTCCTTTTCTCACACAGAGGGCAGGGTATGAGCCAGAGCCTCCGAGAGACACAATGTTCTCTTTATGAAGCTAGGGAAAACAGTAAGAGAGGGCTGCTGATGGTCTGGGAAATGGCGTACAGCCATAGCGCGCACAAAGCTGACAGCACTGCCTGGCCAGCCTCGGTTCTTACTAAATCAGTGGCCTATTTTCTCATCCCAAAGAAAGGAGAAGGAGGGAGAAAGGGGAGAAAAGAAAAAAGCCCCACATCTTTGCTGCCTGGCCCTTGCTGAGGTAACGTGTTTGTCCCTTGCCCTTCTCATCAAGGACTGCATTCTCGTTTGGAGAACGGAAGAGGGAGTGCTTATGATAGGTACGGAGCTGCTGCTCCTGCCCTGCTGCCTGCTGCTCCTACCAGCTGGGGGTGTCACAGGTGGGGGAAGAGAAGTTGTCAGAAGGGAGAGACATTTGGTCCGAAAAGGATACAGAACTTAAAGCCAAACTAAGAACCACTCTCACACATATTTCTGCATGTCTGCAGACTTAAATGCAGGTCCTGACATCACTAAGTCAGTGTTTCCCAGCAGGCAAAACTACTGCTGAGATCAGTTTAAATATCATATGAGTAGGGATTTTCAATACAGGAGCTTTGATTGTTTCCCACACGTGCATAGCTACAGTGACATAGATTACATGGCTACAGCTATAATGTTCAACACATCAAACTTTTAGGTAACTGAAAAAGTTCTGCCTTTTCCTTATCAAAGAAGACATCAACAAAGTAATGTTTTCTGCAATGTTTATACAAATCTGTTCATGATGCTGTAACTGAAGCAATGGCTAACTTTCCCCCACGTCTGAAAACTTTCATAGCTCACACTGTAGGACTTGGAGTGAGAAAAGACAAATGTTCATATTTTCTTTAACAGAAGAGAGTGGTTTTATTTTTTTTCTTTTCTTATTACAGCTATTCATCACTTACTAATTTAACTTATAAAAGACAGACTACAGTTACTTTTGCTTACTTCTATTCTAAAAGAAAAATAGAATTTCTTGCATCTCAGATAATGGCACAAACCAGAAAATCGATTGCCCTTTGTTTTTTGAAGAATATGAATGCAGGGTAGGGTGATGACATTTCTCAAAGGATGCAGGGGAAGGGAAAGAAAAAAGGAGGATGTTGCTTCCTTAGGACAGAGGACGCATGGAGTTTCAGTCTAAAGTAATTATTTTCCCTTCCACCACAGGGAATTTCCATTCCGAGCCAGGGTTTCCATAAACTGCCATTTTCCTTTGGGACCACTGTTTACTGCATTTAAATTACCTCAGGAATGGCTAAAGATTTCAAACACGTACTTCTATGACCCCGTAATTCTTAATTTGGGCTAGAAAAGGAGAAAAGATATCAAACACGTTGAATCAAAGCTTGCTTCAACTGGCTCTTCCTGTACAAGCCAGTAGGGGACACTAAATGAGTGAAAGATTTTCACATTTATTTACAGATAGGTTCAGTGGCTCTTAACATGGTTAGTGGTAGAAAGTACACATATTAAGAAGCAAAGCCTGTCCAAGGTGAAGTCTCCCTTCACTATGCATCTTTGGCCTTCCTATGGAAATATTTTTACATAATTTATTTTTGTCAACACAGGCACCTATGTCACAAGGCACAAGATGCACTGACACAAGAAACAGTTGGCACACAGCAAGACTGTATTAGTTAAAAGATACTCTGTGTGTTTGCATTTCTGAATGTAGATGAATGTGTAAATCATCAAGAGAAGTTCTGAGCGTGAACTTAGCAAAACAACAGTTATCAACTTACTCAAAAATGCACTCAAGTAGTTTGACGGGATAGGATTAGAATACAGTACATAGCCTGTGGCATAAAAGAGACTAAACTTCTAGCTCTGGTTCACTGTAAGATACAGCATCATGAATAAGCACTGAGCTTCTGTCCTCAGTCATCAACGAAGGGCTTGATCCTGCCCTCAGATATGAAGGCAGGTGTCTTGTAAAATCAGCTACTCTACTAGCACTGCCTCTGATATTACAAGACACCAAGAGATGTGTGCTGGCTTACTAAAAAGAAAACTCAAAGCACATAAAATAACCCTCCTCTGACAATCCCTGCTTGCGAGCAAAAAAGATATGAGGATTGAAAAAAAAAAAGAGCTAATGGAAAATAACCCTGTGCCCCCATCTCCAGGTTAAGAAGGAAAAAAATGTCAGTAGATATACATATAAATTCTCAGAGTTCAATTGAATCACAGCATCAGAAGCAAGGAATTTATATTAAGCCTTTTAGAACACTTTGGAGTCCACTGACGGCATTTGTTTTGAGTTCACTCGCGCCTGAATGCCCAGGAAGGAAATGAAGTGAATGTGCAATGCCAAGCTCGCAGGATATGTTGTTTGATAGGGTGCTGGCATCAGCAGGGTTCATTTTCTTCTCAGAACCCCAGAGCAGCACAAGTGTATTACTGTGTGCTTTGTGCAACACTAGGGAAGCTGGAACAATTCCACAAACTATATGGATGAAAAGATGTAATGCATCACCCCACAAAAATGCACTCTTTTTTTCTTCCTCCCCTCCCGAGAGATTGCTTAGGAGGGAAAAAATGTGACCTCCTTTGTAAATCTCTCCCAGTCCTTTATTTTGTATTTTCACTGAATTTCCTTTAGTAGAACATAAAGTTTGAACTCAAACATTGTAGTAGCATAAGGAAACTGCTTTTGCTGGGAGAATTAGTAGTGCTGCAAATCTGTGTGCTGTTATATAGGCAAACTCCATCCAAAATGTCTTACAGCTTTTTAGAAGAGTTTTAAAATAATCTAGTTTTCCATTGTTTTGATGGCACCTGCTCAATTCTCATTTGTTTAAAAACTTAAATTTTATGCTCCCCCCAAAAAGTAGGAGTTTGGCTGACAAAACCAGATTTACATGAATCAACACAAGAATTTGAGGATTAGCAGGAAAAATATCCTAAAACAAATAATTCATCTTTGAGAGTATCTTCTCATCAAAATTCACAACCCTGGAAGTCTATTTGCATTAATTATTTAGGACAGTTTACTAAGGAGAATATGAATAGCATGTCTTTTTTCTTCTTCTTTTTTTTTTTTTTCTAGATGAACAACTTTTTGTTAATTAGATACAGAATAACTAGTATCATCAGGAGGCAAACATGCCACTAGGGAAAATAAGCTACTAATGTAATGAAACATTAAAAGAGATAATGAACCTAGCCAATAGATAATTATGTTTTTTTGTCAAAGAAAAGTATGATTTTTCATATTTGACAAGGAAGAAGCTTTTAGACTCTTTGAGAAATTGCTGTAAAGCACTGAATAAAAGTTCCATAATGGACATAGACCAAACTGGTGTATAAATGAATGAAAAAGAATGCAACCAGAAATTGAGCTGCTTCCTCTCTGTTTCAGCTAACATGTATGATGGCAGGGTGAAAAATGAGCAGAGAAAGTTTGATGCATTTGCAGCATGATTATATTGTATCAATGGAATGGAAAATGTTAAGGTGACTTGAATTTTTCCAAGTGAATTACATGGGCACCATTAAATAGTCAATCATTTTCTAAAATCAGTACATTGTTATATCTGAGGCATTTCAAAGCTTTAGTCACTTCAAAAAGGAACAGCAAAAATGATCAGGCCTCTGGTGAGGAATCCTCTACTAAGTACTCTATTAGTACTCTAAGTACTAATAACTTCATGAGTACTATGAAGAAGTAGCAAGTTACTATTGTGAATAAACATAGTAAACTGGACCATTAGACTCCACAGTGCGGTTAACAATGCTAGGCAAATATGTAATCATATCTACGAACACCCAATTGTTGGACACTTCCAGAACGTCATCACAAAGGACCATTAACCTTTAATGTTAGGAGGTGGATAATTCATAGATGAAAAATCATAACAAATAAATGAAACTTGAGGGAGCTTTTGAGGTTGTTTCTTTTGAATAAAGCAGTCATTTCAAGGAGCTTAGTATAAAGAAAGTGTTTCGGTGTTTATCTAGGGATTTAAAAAGCAATTTGAATATAAAAGCAACGAATTGAACTTTCTGTATCAGAATTTTCCAGGGCAGTGCCCAATCCCCCAAAATTAAACACAAAACCCGCACAGTATAATCTAACCTGATGCAATAATATTTGTTCTATGTATGTCCTAGGACTATTTTATTCTCAGAAAACTCATCCTGTTGAAGTGAATTTTTTAGTCTGGATATATTAACACTGCAGTGAACATGTAATTGACTATTTTCTGAAATATACTAGGCTAAAGGGCTCCATAAGAAAAGTCTATTTTCAATTATTAAAGAAAAAAACACTCCTATGAAAGTATTTTTTTCTTTAAAAATATTTTCTTATATGTTAATAGTGAAAATCTTATATTTAAAACAAACCCTACTGTATTACAATTGTACATAACTGAAATACTTCAAACATTTTACATAACAGTTAAAGATATACTTACAAATGCAATATATTCAATATAATATACAAATGTAGGGATTCAAATTCTCTTCCAATTAGAAGCTGGATTATTAATAATTGAAATGAAAAATCTTATTCTGGTAAAAAAGTACTACTCAAAGTATCAGTGAAATGAGCGCTATTGAACTGTAGGAATATTTTACTTTCACGTACTTCTCTTTCATAATGCCATGATGGAGCTGCACTGAATGACAGTTTTTTTCCCCAAGTAAACTTTCAGTTATCTGTTCATGCCCTTCCCGAACAGCAGGGGCTGCTGTGTAGTAGGCTATGTAGCCTGAAGGCTAAATGAAAGGAAATGGAAATCACCTACAGAATAAATAAATTAAATCTTGTAGTATGGCCCATGTATTAGAAAAGACTGAGCATAATGAGACATCTCATCAGTGTAAAAGTAAAAGGAGAAATCACATTAATCTCAAATCCTCTTGGAAATGATCCATTATAGCCTGCTGCAGAATTTCGGGAAGAAGCTCTTCCACTATAAGTTCTTGGACATTTTTCATTACAGCGTGCTGCCAGGAAGCCCTGAATGACAGCATTTATGAGTTATGATGGTACAGATTTAGAACTGTGGATGCTAAGGCATGTTTCTGTTTTACCTTCTAGTAAAGTCAGGCTTGTCATAAGATTACCAAAACTGACTGATTTGTACTCCCTAAACTTTAAAACTGCATTTCCCATTCAAAGAGTGAAGTTTTTGTTTTGAAAGAAGCACTCAAATATGTATTACTGGGAATTCACCCCACAAAATATGTAGAATTTTAGGTCCGAGGTTTTTTTCCAGTAATAAATTATGCAGTAATTAAAAAATAAAGAATGACTGAGATTCTCATCCAGCGCAAACAAAACACCAAATCACACATGTAAAGTACTTATTCATTTTTCCTTTCAAACATCTTTTTATTTCCTAGACTTAAACAGAAGTGGAAAGGCAAACATTTAGTAAATAAATGTGACCATATTTCAACAGAGACAGAAAAGAAAAAAAAAAAAAGAAAAAAAAAAGAGTTTTGAAATCCATTTCCAGGACAGTCCAGTTTCATCTTTTTTTTTTTTTTTTAACTGAGCAGCCATGCACCTTGAACTTTCAATTTTCCATTGTTGCTTTCATATTCTACATTTTTAAATGCCAATGAAGTTTTTCATCTTCTGCCCTCCTTTCACAGTTCTCGCTGCCTGCTAATTCTTTGATTAAAGTTTATATTTACATTAAAAAAAAAAAACCTCATTGTTTCCCTATGGTTGTCAGTGTAAATACAACTATCTTGCACTTAAGTAGGAAAGCATTTTCAGACGTTGTATAGCTTCAACTGGTAATGTTATGAAGTCATGTAGTGCCTGGAATATCTTTAGTTTTATTTATATGTGCATTTCAAAGCTAGAGGTTCCCAATACTATTATATCATATTTTTTTATTAGAGTGATTTGGGGTTCCTTGCCCTTTGCGAAATCTCTGTTGACAATTCTTTGTAATCTGGCATTCAAAAAACAAAATGCAGTTCCAGGTTACAACTTAACATTTACATTTTGCTCTGGGAAGAAATATTTTTGGGGTAAAAATTTGTTATTTGGTTTAAGTGAAGGAGAAATTCACCAGAATTTTGCTCTCCTGTTAATCTGAAAATTCCCCAAAACTAATACAAAACATAACATGTAAAAGATATAAATCAACATTATTTCCATAATACTGATGATATAACATTGTGTAAACATTAGTAGTACCCTTTTGAAATCAAACACAATATATTAGCCAATTCGTTGTTGATATAAAAATCACTGGAACTGATTTGGCCTAACTCGTATATGAGTAGCACTAATTTTCTTTAAAGTTACAGTAGCAGTAACCTCATAGCAACTTAATCACCATAAGAACAAAATAAGGGCTTCTATTCATGAGCCATGAATTCACTTTCTGGAGGAAATTCATTTGACTACTTTGGTATGTCTTGTGTATATGGTCTGTTTTGTTTTCAAAGACAAAAGTATGATTGGTAGCCAGTAAGTGGTATCTTTTAGCACACCACATTGTATATGGTTCAATATCTAAAGGTGATGCACAGAGTTTAGGCTGAAGTTTCACACCTTGCTTCTTACGGATTTACTAGCATTCAATCTTTACTGTAACCTGAGTCTTCCTCTTGATTCAGTATGCGATATAATGTGGGAACCCTTGTGCCCTGAGGATTGTGAGTCTCTCAGAGAGCACAAAAACTGTTATCAGAAAACCTAATAGGGAATCTAATCCTGCAGATAAGAATAATGTGGAGTGGGGATATGGAGGAGGGAAGAGATACAGAATCCATTTAATCGCTTGAATGATGCTATAATCTCTTCAATTTGTTAAATTTATCTACTTTCCATGGCCAGTTTACATGACTAGATAAACATCTTGTTTGTCACTTTAATGGCATCATAAAAGGGGAGGAACTTTGAAAAATAAAGATTTTAAAGACCATAATAGCGTTTTACTGAGATTTCTAATGTCCTTCCTCTTTAACTAAAACCCATAAATAAAAAAACATAGCGTGGCATGGATTTATATGCAGCACTCCCAATTGATTTCAGTGGGATGTGCTTTGAAAAATCGATGGTGTGACACACTACAGAGATTAACTTTTTTCCTACTGTAAAACAACAGAATAGATTAACTATGATTAATTACAATTTATTTTTAACATTCATTTTAGGTACTTCTGTGGGTTATGGCAAGTGCTATTTAAAAGCCTCAGCAATGCATTCTGCAGGTAAATACAAAATAGACATTTATGTAGAACTGTTTCATATTAAAAGTAAATAAATAAATAAATCAGTGACTTTTGCAAAGTTATCTATGTTTACTCTTAGCTATGACAAAAACTCTAGCAATATGTTCATTTTCAAGTGAAAATATTGAAGGAGATATTTGAGATAATGCATACCTTTTGATAATCAACTACTGAACTCTTCACTTGGACAGTTATCAGTAGATCAAAGACAAGCCTCCAGTGTATTTCCTGTTATAGTGCAGATGCACGACTATTTCAAACTGGGAAACAAATCCTGAACCTGAATATTCAAAGCTGTAAATACTGCGTTCATCCAATGGCAACCGATATAGTCTACCAGAATGTTTGCCTTCACAACCAAACTAAAATTAAAATTATAACAAAGAGAATAATTATACAAAACTAGAATACCTACTCCATCATTTCCTTTTTTTTTTTTTTTTTTTTTTCCGTAATTTTGGGGCTCTAAGAAAGTGTTGAATCATCTTTGCGTAAAGAAACAGGACACACAGTAAATAATTACACCAAATTCACCTACAGCCCACAATTCAATGTTGAACCCTTTTCAGTGAATACTTCAGGGATTCTCAATATCTGTTTCACTTGTAGACTATCTGCTGAGGCATACGAAAAAGGTGGCTAGTTAGTGCTATCTTGATATACCTAGTGATAGTAAAACCTACTTGCTTGGAAATAATTGAGAGCAACTCCTGATCTGTGCTATTCATTATTTTTGTTTCACTGTAACAAAACATAATGTTTAGACCTTTCAAAGAATACAGAAATGATATTTCTAACTTGAAAATATAATTGTTAATTTCAACTGTGGTTTGGGGAATAATTTTTGGATGTATTTTTTTAAATACTTTCATTTCATCAGCTTGTTAAGGAAATAAAATATCAAAGTCTCTTTTCAACAAAAGCAAAAGAAGTGAAGACAAAATACTGCTATCTACACAGAAATATTCAGTTTGTAGGCAACCAAGTTCTAAAAATAATGCTCCATATAAGCCACATGAAACTTACATTAAGTTGTTATGGCAACTCTTTTATTTTAAAAAAAAAGGAAATAAAACAACTTTGTACTTGGACAGGATGCAATACTTTTGAGGATCTTAATAAAATGTATCATCATTTAAGCAAAATTATCTTTTAATTATTTTGTATTAGTGTTACCTCTCTATTCTTTTGGAAAAAAGGTACAATCTCGCCAGGTAGTACAGTGATATGATCACTTGTTATTGTGATCTCTTTTCAGTTCCTAGTCATTATTACCAATAAAGTGAGCTTGCCAAAAATACTATTTATGAACAGTTGTCATATTTTGATTTACAATGTCAGGAGCAAAAATGGATTGAGGAGGTACTCTAAATTCATCTCTGATGCTTTGCTGAAAAAAAGGACCACTGGTGTCATTTATAAACTAATGGCGTCCTGGAAATATCTCCTCATTAGCATCAATTAGGTTTTAAAAGTATAGATTTCATTACAATATAAATGGTGTAACACAATGGATATCAGGATAACCGTGGTTTTTCTATCTGAAAATGTTTCTGTAGCTTTAATGAAAAAATAAAATCACTGGATATCATGCTCTTTATTCATTCCAGGAAAAAAAAATAAAAATCCACTGATAATCCATAGAGAGGGGTGGTTGTGCGTGTGTGTGGATAATAAAAAGCAAAGTCCTTGCTGCATATTGTGGAAGATCTCCATTTTGGCACACATAAAAAAAAAAAAAGCAAAATCCTACCTATATTTTTCCCCTTTCCTTGTTCTCTTACATCCTCATAAGAGCCTCCACTTACATCCTCTAAAGAGTCTCCTGTTCATTTTATCTTCAGGAGAAAAAATGTCACATGTTGAGTCACTTTACTTCGCTCCACTAATTATACTTTGTATATTTTTTTTCACATTACAGCCAAGGAGCAGGTTTCTTCTGGTGGCCACATACAATTTGTGACAGAAATGGCATGCTACAAGCAGTAGTGAGGTACATCAATAATAGATAAAGGAAAAGAAGAGGTAAATGTGACATTTTCCTCCTGAGGCTTAAATGAACAAGCCCTGAAGAAAAGTAATGATGGAGTAAAGAGATAATGTGAGCCAACTCTGTTTTGCTGTAGACAAAGAAAAGGGAGGGAGAATAAATCAGTCAGACCTTCCACTCCATTGATATTTCTAGGCTGTATTGAGGACTACTTTGCACAAGATTGTGCCCAACAGACAAAGACCCAAGTTAGGGGAAGTGCAAAGACAAACTGGCCAAAGGGAACACCAGGACGTCCTGTGCCTCACTGCTTCTGTTTTACAGACTCAGGGACAACCTTTTATTCAAGCTATTCAAAAAGCATTAACTCAGAGTCTCACCATCTCATTTGAAAACTATGACATCTTCTTGGAAGTGCAGATTCACAAAAAAAAAATCTTCCTTTTGGTGTAAGCTTAACAGTGATTTCATTGAGTAAATGCCAATTTTTCTACTACATATTGTTAAAAGTAACAAAGAAGTATGCAGAGGAAAGGAGAAAAGAAAAGAGTTCATTGTGCTCAGCAAATTGTACAAAGCTGGGTCTAGAGAGTAGTTCATTTAGCCCTTGCAAAAACATTGGATTGCCTCCAAAACAGAGATTCTACAGACTTTCTTCATGGCAGAGTGTCAATACATCCAGGGAGGTTTGCCTTTCCTGGGAAGAAACAAGCATTTGTCTACTCATTTTATGGTCTTATGAAGACTACTGTTTAGGCTTGTGACTGAGCTGGCATGTGTTATGTGTATGGGCTGCCCTGGCCTCTCATAATTAGTATAGATTCATTAAAGAGATCAGCAGAGTGTGTCCATTCATCAGTATTCCCCCCTCTCCGCACCAATTTTAAGAAATTACATGCCCACCGCCTCTGTTTCCTGTTAAAAGCTCTGAGTTAAAGAGGAAAAGAAGACCCAACTTAAAGGCTAAATGATGGAGAAGTGAGAACCCGCATGGACAGGGAAAACCCTTCTGTGGGCATATCTCACGTATTCCTTTTTGCTATCCCAAGAACCTCAGCTTTGCTATTTGCTGTGGAGATTTTAATTCCTTGTTATTGGAGAATAAACCTACATACAGAGAAAAATAGCATTCATCTTCAGCTAAGATTTCCTGGAGGTTTAGAGGATTCTTAGAAACCTTGCACACCTAGAATCAGATTTTTGTCTTTTGAAGATCTGTTTGGAAATAAATACGAGTATTAAATATTATCTGGGAAGAGTTTGTCTCCAGAGGCTAAAAATAACAAATTTTAAAATGAAAGAATAGAAAAGGTAAAAACAAAACAAAACAACAACAAAAACTGATGCAGAACTCATTTAGCAATACAGTAACACTGACTATGTCCTTGCTTTAAGCTGTAAAAATCTACAACGGCTGTGTCAAAACCCTATCTTGTGGAAACATATAAGTTCTGCTGCCTTTGCTGCTGGTATCACTAAATCTGATTTTTACCACACTGTATGGCAGATGGTAAATTTTCTTTTGTTCAGTGAGAAACAGAAGCCACAGTCCATTCACTAAGAACAGTGATTTGTATGGACATCCATACAAAGGGATCCTTTTGGTTAAATATTTTCTCTCTGAGAACATTCTGTACTATCTTCCTGAGACTGCACTGGGAATTTACATGGTGGCTACCTATTCTCATGGCAAAATTACATGTTGTTTGCCTTGTGCACACACTTACTCACCTGTGTAATATGTTACATTCTCAAAGCTGTAGAAAGAATGAGAAACAGCATAGACATAAACCCATTATTGCTACAGATTTAAGACTGTTGTGTATTCTCTGTGGAAGCTTTATGACATAAATTAAATGAAATTCATAACCTGAAATTAGATAGAAGGCCATTAAGGAAAGACTGTATTGACTAGGGTTCACGCCTCACATTCTAAGGTAGAACTCATTTTATTTTAATCAAGTCTAACTTATAATCTTGGCTGCAAAACAGCAGAACTAACAGGCAGAATAGGGACAATTTATGATGTTTTAGGGAAGTATCATGCTCTGATTTGAAAATGCACAGAAGTTCAGTGGACTCTTTTTTAAATTTAATTAATGTGACTTCCAGATTGGACCGGTTAATTTAATAATCACCTAAACAAATGACTCTTTATTTTGTGCTAAAGTTCTTAATTTCAGTAATCTGCTCTGAAGCCAAAAGCCACTCAGACTGATAGAGTAAAAAAAATTGTTTAATCAAAGGTTGCACATGATGATAAATTGGTATGGCATTTGTTCTTATGCCCTTCTAATGCAAGGAAAAGAAGCAGATTTCTAATCTAGCTGTCCAGTGAGTCTCTCCAGGCCTCTTCTTATTTTACAGGATATTACAGTTAAACAATAATTACAATCAGGCGACACAGAAGGCTGAAAACAACAATGAACAAAAATTGGAGACATTTTAAAACCAAAAGGGTATGTCTAGATAACCATAAAGAGCAGTCATTACCTTACTGAGAGCAAAGTAATAAAGTGTAGTCTTTACCCTACCAATAGCTAAGTAATTACATAAATTATTACCTATGATGAGACTCACAGATTTCAAAAGTATTAGGACTTTCAGTTCAGCACAGAGTGTATACTTGACAATGTGGAAAGGGCAGTGTGAAATGAAAACCAGTGCTGGGCACAAGGATAAGTGGGGAGAAACGCACATTAATGAACATCCCACCATGCCTCTCACACGTCCCCTCTCTCTGCTGGTGTCCCTAGGGCTGGCTGCTATACTGCTGTTGGACCAAGCAGCCATCTGGGGCTGCTCCATGGCAGTGCACGATCTCGCAGGTACAGGGGTAAGAGGGCTGCTGAAGGGCTACAGGGAGGAAGAAGCAGTGAGGAGGGACATGTTCCCTTAGCATCACAGATGCTTTCTACATCCCTGTCTACTTCAGAAATGAGAGTGTAATTCTTTCTTGCACAGTTTTTACACGGTTAAAACCCTACAGTAAAAAACACTGGCCTGACACTTTAAAGGGGTGAAGAATCAGGATTAATATTGAAAAAAGTAATTAGCTTGTAAATCCAGGGTTTGAAGGACCTGTATAATTGCCATATACAGTGTCTACAGGGCCTATACAAATGTGCAGTATATGGAAACCTTACAACTCAAAGGGAAAAAAAGAGGAAAGGTGAGGTTAACATGAAATACAGATACCCAAAATCACAGAATCATCTCAGTAGCTCACTCTACTATATTCTGTCATTAAAGACTTATCTGTAGAACAGTATCAGAGCATACTCAGTATGCTTTTTACTCATACAGTATTCCTCACCTGCAACTACTTGATAAAACTTGCAAGGAAAGAAAATTTACCCAAATACAACATTCTTCGGGAGGGGAAGGGATAAGCTAAGGCATGTCTCTAGAAGCAGAATAAAAATCTGCTTTTGTCATAGCTTAATGCACTAGGAATTTTAATTTTTCTAAAGAGCCCTGTATCTTTAAACGGCCACACCTACAACTCATTTGTCTCAAAAGTTTCGTGAGAATTGTCTCAGTTTATGAACCTTTATGAATTTCTTCATTGCTGCCAAATATTAATTGAAACAATTAACTGTGAAGAACACATGGGTGCAAAAATATTAGCACCACATAATCCTTTCTAGTTAAGAGGTCCTTACCGGATTATTGCAGAAACGCTCTGGAGTTCTAATTACCTATGGAAGTCCCACAAGGTTACTGCAGAACACGGTAATTAGACGCTTGTAATGTAAGGTGTTAGCAGGGGATTGAGGATTTGTGCTAAGAAGCATGGTGTTTTCATGGCTATTTACTATGCAGAGTACCAGAATTTAATGGAATTTGGTGGAAATCTCCAATGACAAATGTAGTTAAAAGGTGGGGAAATATCTTAATACGGACTCAGCAGTTGGTGAGAGGAGACCAGAGATACAACATTGTGATTTTTACATGAACAAAAATGGCATGTGTTAAGATTTTAATGGAATTTTTAAAAATCTCAGTCAAGTATTTCATATAAAATACATTTGAATTTTTTTGGATAAAATGTTCTACAAGGACAAAAAGTCCATTTAGCCATTGGTCTATAACCAGAAACAAAAATTAGGTCCCTTTCTGTAGCTGACAGCACATAATAAAATGATGTGGCTCTTATTGTGTCCAGAAGCCTTTGATTTCCTTGCTCAAATGAGTGTTCCCAGTTAAGGGATGGAATTAAAGCAAACACTCAGGACAAGGATCCAGCTTGTACGTCTGACTCTCCAGCACCCAACTATTCTGTTGCAACATCCCATGCAGTACAAGCAATTCAGTATTACTGCCTTTTAACTTCGTCTAAATGTATGCATAGAATACACAGGCAGATTGCTATATAATTATACTAAAATAAAGGGTTAATTTGGAGTATCTCAAATTGAATTAAGTAGCAGTAGAGCAAATTGACACTGACGAACATGAAAGCAAAATGCAGTCCCTAGTGTTCTCTTTTATACAGCTGGGACTAAACATGATTTTGCAATTCTCAAGCCATTCACATACACCTCTACTGGGAGAGGAGGCGAGCAGAACTTGATGCAAGTCCCCAGGTTTTTCCATCTTCAGCCCTTTATAACTCTGTGAACTGGATATACAAAACTACACATGTAAATTACTAGATAAGACAAGGAAGACAGTGGAGAATCCACCTCCAAATGTCTTAATATCCTACATAACAGTTAATGTACCTCCGTTGATCATGATGGCCAACATTCAATCCGAAGAACCCGTCTTCTGCAATGCTATAGGAAGAGTCTTCCACAGGACTCTCTGTATAAAGGTGAAATCCACCTTTCATAGCTAAGCATGTAGCAATGTTGGATATCCTACATTATTAGAGTGATAATAATGCTGTTTAATTTTCCTTATCCTCTTCTGTCAGTAAAATACTTCTCTCAGCTTTGTATGTCAGACCAACAGAAAGTTTATGTAATTCTGAAGAACATGGAAAACCTGTTTTTAATTTTAAAAAGTACATTCCTAATTGTCTATGTATATGCATTTTAAACTTATGCATTCTATAGCTATTATACTTATGCAAATAACCACTGAGTTGCACAAATATTATAAGCTTCTTTTAACACACACACACACACACATGAATCCATTTAAAACAAAAAATTTAAAAGAATGCTCTAGATAAAACTTTCTCTAATATTTTTTAGCTCCTTCTTTTAATCACGGCAAATATTTTTTGTTATTCTGATTCTGAATGCGTGACCTTTTAACATATCATCTTGCCTGCCTCTGTATATCTTTTGATTTGTGACAACAAGATAACAGTTGCTACTTGCATTAGTTCATGATGGTGACTCATCTCTGGAAGTTAAATCCTGGCTCTTATGATCCTGGCCCAATTAAAACAAGTTTATTTTGCCATTTTTAACTCAACATTAATTAAGAGCTTGTTACCTTCTGCAGGTCTTTCTAATGAAGCTGGAATGAATAGGGATTGCTGCAGAAGTAAAAGCTGCCAAGATATGAAAATCAATGTGTGTCTGTTTTTCAATGGAATGAGGAAAGAATTCTCTCCTGGGGGGGGTGGGGGTGGGGGGCGGGGAGAGAAATCCACCTGGAATGACAGTTGCCTTTCAGAAAAGCCAACATCTTTCCAAACATTAAAACTGAGTTACAAGCAAAGAGAGAAAGCTGCTGTGTTACCATCCCTTGCCACAGGACTGAAAAGCTTATCTCTTCTCATTTGATATAAAAATAATGCCAAAGGACAAAAGAAGGGAATGGGGACAAGAGGAGGAATAAGCCAGAATGAATGATGAAATTGCACAAAAGCAGGAGCCAGGCTGAAAGCACGTGTGCCTCCTTTAAGACATGAAGTCACAACAGAAGGATGAGTTGACTAGAAGGTTACTCGCTAACAAATGACCCTCACTGGCCCAGTTAGGAATCTCAATAAAGTTTTTTTTTCTTTTTTTTTTTTTCTTTTTTTTTCTTTTTTTTTCTTCCCTCCTCATCTCAGGGGAGTAAATATCTCACTTTAAGGAGGTTAGAAAATACTGATGTTTTCACTGAAAGTCACTCCTTTCATCCACTCAATACACATGCGAATGTTTTGCAGTGTGCTGTTATCTGTCGGTCAATGGGAACAACAGCTCAGTGTGCTTTCCAGGGGACACTGGGAAGTTCTGCTTATTGACGTATTGCAGTATGTCAAGTGTAAACTGGTTTCCTCATTAGTATCTAGACATATCCAAAACTTTCGCATCCTGGATACTGACAGGATGTGACTGGCTAGCAATTTTACCAAGTAACACATTTACACCTTGGGGAAATATCCTTTCATGGTGGATATTGGAAGTGTTAATTGACTTTTTTTTTTTTTCCTAATAATTGTTGAAACTATTAAGTCTGGAAAAACTGGTGATTTCAAAGAACTGTAAATTAGACATTGGAACATTTTTCAGCCTGTCAACCTATATGCAAAAATCTTAAAAAGTCAATATTTAAACTTCTGTCCTCTGGACTGAATTAATGAATTCATCAATAAGTCAATCATAACTGTCATAATGCAGGATGCCTAGAATCTAATAACATCATATATGTAATTACTACCACAGTAAGTCATTGGGAAGGTAATGCAATTGCCTTTCCCTGCATCAGCAGAACAGCAGAATGGAAAAAAAGCTGAGCTAAAGCTAAGACATTCAGGACACATTTGACATTATGCCTTAGGAGTGGGACATTTTAAAAATGATTTTACTGTGTGCTTTTGATGGTTTCTTCCCTCACTTTCTTGCACTATTTATCCACCCAGTTTCTTAACACTTTGTCTAATTTTGCAGAGGAGTACAAATTAAAATTATTTTAAGTCCTGTGAAAATAAGCAGGCAAAGAGAGGAATGGGACCTTGTAAAGATCTAAGGTAAAGGTGGATGTGAGAGCTCCTCATGCATTAGGTGGCATAGAATCCTCACTCAAGGCAAGTCTTAAAAAGTCTCAGCTGTGAGAAACATTTCAGTCAGTGGTTGCTCTTAGATATCACAGTCAATTGACCAGGAATCACAAATCCAAGAGAAACCACTCTTCATGATTTCTTGCAGATCATAGCAGAAATCATGGAAATGCCACATCTGACTATCTTCTCCTGCAGCATCAAGAACAAAACCCATCTTCAAAAGCTTTACCTTGTAAAACAGTCTGTAGCAGGACAAGTTCAGATATATATATGGGTACAGGCTTTTGCTAGTGCTGACGTGCTTACTGTCCATTCTCTCAAACAAGCAGCATGGATTTGCAAATGGATTCCTCAAAACTCATTCTGAAAATAGGCATGTATCAAACCAAGTGGAAAGGAATGTTAAATAACAGACATTAGAAAGAGAATAATGAGATTTGGAGAGGGAAATAAAAGAAAGAGAAAAGAGAAAACAAAGAGAAGGTAACACCCCCCTCCCCAAGCCCTCACCCAAAACACCAACCCCCCAAAAATGCACATATGGCACCAAGGAGCAGTGTAGGGGCCTCATTCACCCACTAAGCCACTGGAAATGGGGAGACAAGGAATATATGATTGGGACCCATGCTCTCACAGAAAGAGACAGCTTGACCAAATTAAACTGGGCTGTGTTTCATTCACTCTGTATGTTCTGACTCATTCAAAGGACATTAGCAACCATAAGGCTGACTGCCAACTGCTTCCCTATTCAGTGTTTATAATTGGAGTGGAGGTGGGAGGTGGTAAAAGCAGGGAAGAGGCATTACAAGGCCAAAGAATAGAGTGAAAGGTAAAGCTGGCCAATGGAGTTAAAAAGAGGGGATGGAAAGCAAATTAGATACCTCATGCTGCCAAAGCAATAAAACAGCGAGAGGCTGGAAAAGAGGAGAAAAGAAAATTGGTGCAGGAATGGAGGGGAAATGGCCCAGTAAGAATAAAATGAGTGGCAGATGGAAGAAAGGAGGATAGGGTCAGGGGCAATCAAAGAAACAGAGCGCAGATAAAGAGAGTTACATGGGAGGGAATTAAACAGTGGAAAGACTGTGTCATTACACAGAGGACATCAGGAGATCTAAAGTGACTAAAGGTGAGAAGTTAAACCACAAAGGAGTGGGGGAGAGATAACAGGGGAGAAATAAGGTGTTAGAAACAATGAACTGAAACCATATCCGCCACCAACGCTGCAGCAGAAAGAGCAAGCTGAACAGGCAAGGTCTGAGCACGCACTGAGCAGATGCCAAGAAGTGAGACCAAAGGACTTCACGATGCATGTACATTGGCACAACACTAAGATGTTCTAGTCAGTGCTAGATATACCAACACAGATTCCTTTGAGACTGAATAACTTTATGTACTTTATTTTTTTGTCCTGCAAACAGATTTCCTCTTATGAGCCACGCTAGCTTTTGATCAAGGTGCTTCCTGTACAGCAACCAGCAGGATCGCTGCTTCTGGAGCTCCAAGCTCCTTGCTGCTTTGCAGTTTTGTCTGCAGTTTGCCAGCACCTAGCAACCTTCTGTTTGGATTCTACAAATCCATAAGGTTTGCTCAATCTGGAAACTTGAATTTTGGTACCAAATTCCCACTGACCAGACACAATATAATTTGTGGGGAAAACTAAGTGGTAAAGTAACAGAAGAAATCCTATTTCCAGTTTATGCTCTGAGCAGTCTTTAGGTCTCATCACAAATCTAATGTGTAAATGCAAGTTTTAAAATGATTTCAGAAGAAACCTGAAACACATTTGTATAATATTCTACATTGTTGGCCTAAAACATAAGGGCACACAAAACCAAAATCCTCAGGAATCACTTTTAACAGCACAGTTTGAAATAAATAGGTCTTTCCCAGCAGAGAATTCTCTCAGGATCGCGTATGTCACTGATGTTTCCATTTGTCATTAATATTCTTTATACCAGTAAGGACACTATTCAGAAACATCCCATTTCATAACTAAGCCAGACATCCAGATTTCTAATAGAGTTTTCTGCATCTGAAACCCAGTTTCAGAGTCATGGTATTAACAGTTCCCAGCTTCTTCTGTCAGGCACTCTACCACCTTGTACAGCAGAATCTGTTATATCTGTACAGTATTTTCTCCTATAACTGACATCTGAGGTAAAAGAGGTTCTTTCCCAGACGTGAAGGATTTTATAAGCATTATCAGTAATGCAGTTGATTGCATTTGCGGAAAATGCTCAGCCATTTACAGTGAAGAAACAGACAGATGCCATGCTGATCACTTCAGACAGCACCAAAGGACTATTAGAAATGGGGTCCTAATCGAGCTATTGTGACCCATTTCACTTCTAATAACTGTTATCTCTTTGTGCCCTTCAGCAGGGTTTCCAAGATGCTAGCCATCAGAGCTTAACAGCCATACAGATTCTCACTAGCCAGCAAAATTAGATGACAAAATAATTTTCTACCAAGTTTTCCCTGTGCTTATATTTATCTCAAATGTAATTCTCACAGTACCTATTGGCATTGCAGTTCTGCTTCTGATCTTCACCTATGTTCAGTGACTCATCCAGAACATGTCTAAGTCTCACAACTTTATGCATTCTTTGATTCATCTCCTTGTGTATTTTTCAATGTCCTGTTCACTGAATCTTCTGCTTTTAAAACACTTTCTGGAGTCTTCTAAGATGCATCTTGTTTTCCATTAATTTTTTTTTTCTTTAACTGTCTTTTTCACTTCTTGTAGGGATTCAAGCTTATTATAGTAAGGACCAATAAAGTTCCCTTTGAGCTAGACTAGCAAACAAACCCTTGCTTTTAGTAAACTAGATAGGTCATAAGTGAACAAGACACACATGAAGAAGTGACAAGACATAACCATCACATGGAGTTAACATAGAAAAGTGTCATTAAGAAGGGACAAAATAAAAAGAAAAAAAATGAATGGCAAAGTGAGCCAGAAGAAAATGTGAATGAACTCCTAGGTGTAAGATAAATCAGTGGGCAGCTGTGGCATAAATCAAAGAGGGAGGCTTGAGAAAACAGACATGCAGCACTGGGGAGAGAGATTCAGCAAAACAGCTTTCTGAAAGGCCCCTTCAGTTTCTCAGAGTAGGCAAACTGGCTTGTACACCTCCGTAGCTTTAACCCTAAAGTGGAGATTAAAAGTGGAGAGAAAACAAGTATCACTTACACTGCAACTTTCCCTAAAGTGGGGTAATCATCACCTCAACAGCATTTTGACCCTCTGAAGAGTATGACAGAAGGAGATACCACCAATTTTATGTCTTCTCCCTTCAGCCAACAGTCTGCTTTTGACTTCTATAACTCTTTCTACTGGCTAGAGTCCCTTCTCCATCTTTCCTTTATGTTTAATTCTCTTAATCTCTAATCTTACCTTTATTCGTCTTCCTATCGCTACCTGAGTTTTACATTACATTGTATTATATTCCAGCTAAAAATATGGATTTAAAATATATAAACAAATGATGAGTAAATGAACAGAACAACAAAGGAAAAAAAAAAAAAGACAAAAAAAAAAACACCACATTTTTCCTCTCAGGTAAAGAATACAAAAATACAAGTTAAAGAAATAGTGAAATATAAAGGCAGAAATTCCTGCAGTATTCAACCCACCTGCAGAGTATGCATGCTTTACATTATGATGTCAAATTTTTATAGTATCTTACTAGTCAGTGGTTCATTTTTTTCTAGTGTAACATAAAGAATCATATTCAAATGATTTTATTTGCAGTTGCACAGAAATATCTAAAAGGAAAATCTGACTTCAGTAAATGAAGTAGCCAATTTCTGACAATTTCAGTATGGCAATTTCTGACATCTCCTAACTTCTAACTCAAAAGCTATACTTATCTATACGCATGTGTGAGTACATACACGTTATATTTGTATGTATATGCATATTAATAATTCATATAAATATTTGTGTTTATATAACATGAGCATAAGGAGTTTGTAATGGATAAAATAAACAGTGGCAAATCTATGAGGGAGCTATGCAAGTCATCCTAAGTGAGCAATATTAAGAGATAAAATCCCATCATTCATCCTGTATTTGATATATATTTTACAAATACATTCCTATAAAAATTTTAAAAAGAGTTTTACAAATTTTATTAGGATTATTTTTCACATCCATCTGCTTGTAAAGGCAGGCTCCCTTAGTACTAAGACTCCAACTGTAGAGGGCCCCGAGGGAGAGGAATAGTATAATTTTTTTTTAAAACCTCTCAAATTATGCAAAGCAGATTTCCAGCATATAAAAAGTGTCATAATCTTAAAGTCTGCTGTGAGCTAAAACTATGTACCAATGGAAATCAAGGACTCTTCCCTGACTAAGAGCGTAAAGTTTCCATTTTCATTCCTTAGATTTACAAGATATCTCTAATCTGCACAGCCCCGGCACTGAACTCTGCCCAGCTCAGCTCTTCAACAAATTTAATTTTTAGCAGTGTTTATGCAAATTCTGTGAAGACAAAAACATGAACAAAGAAAATGTTTCTCTTGCAAGAAGTACTAAAAACTGTGCAATTTGATATACCCCAGAAGCCTGGAATTCTAACCAGGCTCCAATTAAAGCCTCATCCAGCAAGGGCAGAAGAGCTGGTCAAATTTGCTACAGCTGCCTGTAAACATATTGTGTATAAATGATCATCTAGTTAATCTGTGTGGCATTATACAATGTGACACGGAACCTTTTCAGGAGTCAAACTGACTGAGCAGGGACACAAATGAACCTGCAAAGGGTGGTATTTGGGAGAAGTCAAACACACAGAATTTACCACAGAACCTGAGATTAAATTTATTTTTTTTATATACAGGCTACCAACATGTATTATAGATAACTCTGACTCTATATAAATGTGTTAGTTTATACACACGGAAATGGAACAAATGTTCTGGCAGTAAACTTTTCAACTTTGGCTTCAACAAAATAAGTTAAGACTCTTAGAGAAAGCAAGTTTGTGAGGGAAAATTGTGTCAAGAAGCCTGGAAGATTTTATATCTCCAGGGGTAAGATGAAAACTCTATTACGCCCAATAGGTGTAATATATTTACATTGCAAAGTCACTTTTCTCTAGCCACTTGCAAGGAAAAGAGGACTTCTAAAATAAAGTAGAAGCCTCATTACAATTTAAGAACCCACAAAATCTGCTTAAGAGAATTGTCTTCCAAGAATACATGCTTAAACACGGAGGAATAAAGTAATAGTTCATTCTTAAAAGCAATCACTTTGGTTGTAATCATTTTCTGCTTTCAGTTGTAATAACTTTATTATTATATATAGACATTTAATATGCAGTAGGGTGACTGGATTAGAACTACAATGGAAAGCTATTCAGTAATGGATTGAAAAATTCAGGAAAGTTGAACTGATTTGTATCTAAAGAATTGTCAGAGTAAGATTTAGCTGACAGTTAAATTTAGCTGATAAAGCTAAATACCGTCTTAAGATGTAGCTGTGCATTTGAATTGCATTAGCTTTCCAAAATAAAATTATTGTCATGATGAGGTTAGATGATAGAAAGTGAAAGTGAAATATAGATATTTATACACATATGTAACTTGATAGCCAGGGATCAGAAGCATCAATCTAGGGTAACCTTAGTGCATTCAGTTCATTTTATAAATACTCATACCAGCAGAACAGCAAGTTGAATCAGGACTACTCTTCGCAGGTGCAAATCATTACACTCTGCTTGCATTTGCCCAAATTTCTGGGTGTAAGTCTATGTCTACATGCTGCCAGATCAGCAGTTTGTAAGTGGGTGGCTGAAGCAAGCCAAGATTTCAGTGTTATCTCTTCCAGATTTTTCCGGTACATTAGTATACACTTTCTGGCTGCAAACAATAACATACTGTATATGTCATATTGTTAGTACTATGCTTTAATTTCAGATGTAAAACTGCCTCTCAAAATAGAGTGAAGAGTGAATTAAAAAAGAATGTCATAATACAAGAGCTGTGAGAAACTAGAAAAGACAGAGGAACATATTTTCAGGTTGCTTGGATATATCACAACATATGGTCTAGAGAACATTTTATACTTACAACATCCCCAAAATAACGAATTGTCATTCATAAGATTCTTCCATGCTTTTGAATTCTAAAGATCAGAATCTTATCTCATTTTCTCTTTATTGTTGGCATAAATCCACATATTCCAATAGCATCCAAGATGAGATATTTAATTTATTAAAGAAAAAGTCTTTGCTTTTCTGGTCTCTGTGTGCTCCCCACATCCACACAGGCTCACCAAAACCAAAGTTTTCGTAATATGGAGTATTGTGTTACTGGGCTGAGTTCACTACAGAGAATTTCAACGTTAAGATTAAAATCAAACACTGTTCCTCATCCTAGGTACTTTCCAATTCCAAGATATAAATAACTAGCCTTTTGAGTTTTGGGCAGAAGGACTTTAAACTTTGAATAATTTTAGCTTAAATTTTCAAATACTGAGATTCATCCACAGCTCCCATTATTTTCAGTGGGAGATGAGTAGCAAAATCTCACATTTTAAATACATGTAACTCCAGTAATTGTAGAATGATAAATATCCCTTTAGAACACTGAGACACTGAGGTTTATTAAGATTTCATATAAAAAGAAGCTGAAACTTTCAGTTGCAACTTTATGTTGCTTTCAAATGTTTAACCTATGAGGTAATATGAATTACTTGGTACTTTTAATTACCATAATTAAAGGAATAATCATCTTTCGGAAAACAACTTGGTCGCACATCAATCCTCATTTCTAGAATATCAGAAGCATGAGTAAAAAATTTCTTATGTTACATATAATATCACTTCAGTTTCCCTACTCTCCTGTCAGTCTGTACAAACTGATTATCAACAGCTTTTGGCTGCTTTGAGAGACATGGAGGAAGTGACCTTAACACACCCACAGCAGGCATAGGAGGATTGCACTAGACTTAGTAAATTCTCCTAGTGCAAGATGAACAGAGGCTGTCCTGAATTTCATGGTCGTTGAACGCTCCCCCTTAAGCAACTTGTAAGGCGTCTGGAGAACAAACCCGGCATACAGCTGGCCTGTACTAGAGAAATTCTGTTCCCTTCCCAAATTTTAGTTAATGTCTATGCTCCAGTATGGCTAAAATGAGAGCACAAGTTAGAGCTTCCTAGGTTTGCTCGAAGTTTGGACCTTGCTATTTGCACCAATTCAGACTGTCTTGTGTTGCTTCAATATGTAGTTATAGAGCGTGAGATCTACCCAGTGTCACATAATCTTTCAGTTCTATACACGCCTACCATTTTGTAAACAGAATTATATGGATGAAATGGGAGCTGTATTTTCTTTTTTTTTTTTTTTTTTAACACCATTAGCAACCTGGATTTTATAAGTCCAATATTTAAATAGCAGATCTATTACAGAATTCTGCTTAACTGGGACTTAGAATTAAAAGCAGTAGAACAAAGGAGGAAAAATGCTTTCATGAGCTTCATCCAATAGACGAAATACACTATTATGCTTTCTGTGCATCTGGATAGCCATACAATGTATGAGGGGTTGAAATTACTTTTGAATACCAGAAACAATGTGTTTTTCAGGATAGGAAGTATTTCCAATTATGTTGTAAAAATGTAGGGAAAATGGGTTTATTTAGAAATACTAAAGCAGTTCAGTGAATTAGTCCGGTTTGATGACATTGATGCTATCCAGCAATGAGCTTGTTGCTCAAAAATTCCCTATCCAGGAAAGTATGCAAGCCCAAACATAAATATAAGCATCTGAGTAACAACTGGGTTAAACAAGTGCTGCTAACTATTTATGTTCCTATGCACTGCACATTATCAATATTCCTTCCATTGGTGAAGGACCAATGTTGTTATCAAGCAGTAGCATATAGAGACTCTTCTGAAAAGAGGGGGAAAGGAGTGAACTAAAGCTTGCTTGCAATAAGCACGGTGGCTGACTGTGGAGGAGTCCTATGTAACCCACAGATGAAACAGAGAAATGGAGACAGAATGATATAAGAGATCTTGGTTACAATGCTTTCCTCCAACCTATTGTGGAAGTATCCAAATGAGTACAAGAGATTAGGCCCTTCAGGGGCAATATTTACTATAGGCATAATGTTAGTGTTTTGTCCTCAGCTTTTGGATGTTGCTTGGTTGATAGGAAAATACTTGCATACAACATGCCCATAAATCCAGACAAAGTCAGGAGGAAATAAGGTGGCAATGGATATTTTTCTTTCTTAAGCAACATTCTACGATTGTTTTGATAATGAATATATTCTAAATGTTAATAGTATTTTGCATTTGTGGAAGTATCCTTAATTTACTTTGTAGGAAAATACAATTTCAAGAAATTGACTCTTTGCACAATTCCTCTTGACTAGATTTATTATTATGAAAATAACTCTACTTCTCAATAAATAGGATAAACATACCACTTGTAAATACTTCTGATCTAAGTATTTTCTCTTGAAAATTCTTTTTAGCTTTTTAAAAAATATATAATTTCCTGAGGAACTTCTGTAGCACTTAAAAATACAGAGTGAATACAGAGTCGTACCAAGTAAATTCAGAATAGATTTCATGATATGGATACTACTTTATGAACTCCTGAATAAAGGAAGAGACACACAGCGAAAAGGGTACAAACTGATGCAGGAAGGAACATACACAAGTAGAAAAAATAACTCATTATGGACTGATAGATACACTGTCAAAAAATTAAGTATTTTAATTCAGACAGATATATATCAGACATTCAGTTCTCTTGCTAGTAACTAATTATGGTGAAAGTATGCAATTCATTATTCATACCATTCTAAGAGAAAACTGTCATGTCTATTGCAAAGACATTAGGCAGCTCCTAACCTTAACTGTGATCTAGCTTTTAATAACTGCTGAATAGAATTAGTCTGATTTATTACTGGCCTCAAAACTCCTATTCAGAGGTGTGCCATCTACAAATATGGCTGCTTGAACTTCATTGCTTATCTTTCCATTGAGTAAGGAAGATAGCTATTCTAAAGGAGAATAAAATCTTTAGAGAAATACTGGAGCACTAGATAGCAAAGCAGACAAAACTCAGCATTTGCTAATAATATTTGTGCATTCTCATGATTTTTTATTTTATTTTTATTTTTTAACTCTGACATTCTCGAGCAGAACAGATCTGTATGGAAAGTCATAAAATTCACACTACTTACCCCAGAGGCTGGAATGACTTCCTTCACAAATAAATAATTAGGCAGATTTACAAAACGCACATTATTTTCCCAAGTGACTGGAACGGCTCCAAGCGATTAAATACATAATTAGGTAGTTTTTCTAAAATGCTTATTATTTACCTGAGAGTCTCATTGCAGACTCTCTGGTAAATACTGTCTCCCTGCTAGCAGTTATTACCAAAAACGCCTCCATAATTTCCAGCCTTCCTCCAGCAGTGATATAAACAGAGGATATTACTTGGGGCAATGGATCATGAAAAACAAAATCTGACTGTGCCAGCCAGCCTATTTAACTGACAAGCTGAGCTTCTTTTGTACCTGGCATTGTACTCTTTCATATTACAAACAGAGTAGAAAGAAAACAAAAGGACTTTTCAACTTTCTGGTACTTTAGTTTGTGTTTAAACTAGCCAGAAATCCTGCCAAAGGCTGTGCATATGTGTATTTATGCGCATGCATGAATGTGGAAGAGAGAAAAAAAAACACACACACACAACCAAAATCTATTAACTACTCTTCTTTCTGGTAAGGATAATGGAGGAAATATCAAGTGTTAGCCATAAAACAAGTAAGCAAGCCCAGAAGCCCTATATTCCTTCTGACATGGGATTTTCTTCCCCACGCAGCTGTCTTGGGACATCAGAGAGGACAGTGCTTCATCTGTAAATACTGCGATGGCCTCTCACAGCATCATGAATGCAACAAGTGCCTGAGAATATTCCCGCTCACAAGTCACTAGTTGGTGTCTACACAGCACAGAGACAGGAAAAAAAAAGGTCAGCCAATAGACCTAACTGACTCACCTATGCACCAACTGCCCTTTTCCTAGTGATCACGGACAATAAAACTGATCCACAAAAGTGACTCTTTTACATTACTTTGATCTGCCCAGAGTCCTCATTGCTTTGTGGTCCTTACAGAGGAGATTGAGAGTGACTGGAATGTCAATCAGAAAAACGACGGCAGGAGGACACAGAAAGGCACGACAAGGTGAGAAGAAAAAAAAAAAAAAAAAAAAAGGACATGAGAATTGAAGAGCAAGAGAAAAAGAGATGGAAAAGATTCAGAGGGTAAGACAATAGCATTTGGTGATCAGCAAATAATGCAAAAAAGATGCCCCCCCCCAAAAAAAAAAAAAAAAAAAAGATACTGGCAGCAAAGGAGGGAAAAGAAGATATTTTGCTTATCAAAAAAGAAGAAAAAAGGAAAAAAAATTGTTAGAAGAAATAAAGTAGAATGATGATAAGCTTATTCTTCAATTAAAAAAAAAAAAACAAAAAAACACAAGAGACAGAAAACTTAATGGTAGACTTTTACTATGCATACCTTTTTCATTATTTTTTCCCAGTAAGGTGTTTCACGTTTCTAAACCTTTTTTTTTTTTTTTAACACCTTCATCTAAGCTGTTTGTGGTTTTACACATATGTAAGATGAGTTCATGGTCACAAGCAAATATCCTAAATGGGGATGACAATCTCTTCAGAATTCTAATTTGATGCTAATAAAGGAAAATTCTGGCCTGGATACTTGGGCCATTTCAATAAAATTCGTAACAGTAAAAGTATTCTTGAAGCACTGGTGAGTGTCTTGTGCAGAGTGAGCCACAAAGCTGAAGGTGGAGTAGCTGAGATGTGCACTTAATGACGACAACTACACACTTTGCCAGATCATTGCTTTTATAGCAGGCACATCATTTTTTTATGAGGTTTAAAAAAGAGATATCTAGGGCAAAGGGAGACAGAGAAAAAAATGGGCTCTGACAGGCAGATAGTTTGTGACTCTGATAGCACACCACAACACTACTAGACGCTCTCATCTTCAAAGATAATTATTCCCATGACAGTCTGACTTCTATTACAAATAAATGGATTATAGGATGCATCTTGGTGTTTCAGTTTAGGCGTGCCAATGGCATGTAACACATAACATTTCACATATGCATTCTTTTGAATGTTGCTGTATTGGCACTTATTATTTACTGTTGAAATTTATTCATGAGCTTTTGCAATAAAAAAAAGTACTCAAAGCTATTGGTAGGGAATGTTGGAACACTGCTTGGACTAAACCTGCTAGTGAAGGAGGCAACTAGCAAGGGTCTGGCAAGTTTCACTTCCTTGAGCATTTCAATAACAGCAAAGTGATAGGTGAACCTCCTTTGCCCCCATTTTCAAGTCATTTAAACAATATGTAAGTAAAATATAAGTTCCACTGTCATTCTTAACAAACTGTCTCTCTTCTGCTTTTTATCCTTTACCTTGGCTATGATTCAGATTGAATTAAATACTAGGAAAGTTCCTTTTTAGAAGGTGTCTCTGATTTTCTCCAGCCATGCTATCCACCTAAATTCTGCAAATTGCGACGATAGTGTCCTTACACATATTTAAAGGGTAAAATATAAAGCACTGCAGTAAATACAGCGGTATTAAATGTTCTGGCAGAAGCTATTGTCCTGTTACTTTCACTGAAATAATGAAGCTACTTTATATTTTAGAATTGGAAAGTGAAATATAAACACTTCTAAACTAGCCCAAATTTATCAGGCAGCAAAGTAAAAAAAAGCTAACTATAAGCCTCTGAATAATTTCTTATTAAGACCTTACTAAAACCCACCATCTGCTTAAACACATTTTTTTTTTTCTTAAAGACTCTTATTTTCAAATAAACTACTTTGTTATCATACAGTTGACAAATCTGTGTAAGTAATAGTGTGATAGTTTAGTATTTTATTGTAATAGCCTGTGAACCTGCAATCCAAACTTACTTAGACCACTACCTGTTCTCATGGTCTTCTCTCAACTACCTGTGTTCAGTGCCAGTGCTCTATCTACCCACTTTGTGTAATGTCGGTTCCAAAGAGTCCAAAAAAAAAAAAAAATCACAAGCAGATAGATTACAATTGCAATATCCAAAGACCAGTTCTTGAAATTGGCCTATGGTACCAAGTTCTAAGTGAAAGTACTGAAGTATCATGGTCAATACCTGATGCATCACATCGGTTTAGAGACTGACAAAATGCAATGTGCAGGTGCTCAGATTTCGTAAACATTTTATTTTTAGTTCGTTTGAAAGGACCTTAGTTAGTTTGAAAGGACTTTAGTTTAAAGCACTGAAGATTGCATCTCAGTGGCATTTCATCAGTGGAAGTGGCAGCATGTTGTTCCACCCTCACTTTTAATTTCCACAAAGTGCTTTAGCTATGAGGAGGAAGTTTGATTTCCATGCTTACAAGGTCATTTGTTACATTCTTAGGAAAGAGAACCAGGCTATCAATTGACAGCAGCTGACATGATGTCTTTGGGAACATGAACACAGATTCTCCAAGGACCAGAATGAGGACACCAAGTTACTGCCTACAGACCTACCTTTCAACCATCACCAATTTCAGCCACCGCTATGGTGGCCTGTATTTGAACCCGATACAGAATGAAAATTTCCTTACTAAATAATACACCTTATCCCCGTTCCGCCATTTCTTTCTTTTCTTTAAATATATCTCTGTAGAGATAAAATATATTGATGTGCAGTTTGAACCATGTTACTTTTTATAACCCTCACTTGCACCTACATTGTGCAATCATTTGGCACATCTGCTATATCAAGAACAAATCTGATTTAAGAGTTTTAATAAGAACTTGCATCAATAAATTATAACAGATTGGTGATTAGTAGTATTATTTATATGCAATATTTTTGTACCTCTTATAATGCTGATGTCTGCTTCACGGGGATTAATTATTTTCATAATTTTGTCTAAGTAGTAATATAGAAAATGTCAAAAAGAAAATTAGATTTTCACTTTCCAGACACAGAAATTTAATTAAAGCCAACTCCTTGTTGAAAGAAAATGTCCTTAGCTGGTTCTGTGATGTGGCAGCAGCTCTACATGCTGCCATGTGGGAGACCAAAGCTCAGAAAGTGACTTGGGGAATATTAATCACCAGGCTTCAGAGACTAAACACATGCTGAATGTGCCACAGTTGGTCCCAGCAACTTATTTATGGAGTATATTAGGTAGCAGACATTAATGAATTCTTACAAAGGCTGCTGCTTGCAGAACCCACCTTAGAGATGGTGCTACACTGAAAGAGACCCTCTGCTCAGATACAAACTGATCTCTCAGGAAATCTGCAATTATCCAAGCATGAAGGGTCAGCTTCTCTTCCTGCTATTCTGAAAGTACAAGCTAAACTTCTCAAACACATTCCAGCTATAAAAATTAGTATCTTCTACAGTCCATTGGACATTTTCAGGACAAACACCCAGATGTCTTCAGTCTGTGGAAGAATAGTTCACATGTAAACCACTGAACTACTGTGATTAAAGGCTAAATTCCCAGGCATATGAAAATGTGAGAGAAGCTGGAGGCATTATTTCACCGTTTTACCCAACCTCCTTCTTCAGATCTTTTTTCTTTCGTTCCTTGAATAATCACCAACATGTCTTAATGCATGTCTCAATTGGATGGAGGCTTAAAAGTGACTCAACCCAGTCAAAGGTTGTTATACCCACATCAAGTGATTATTATCAGATAAACCACTATAGGCAGAAGCACTTTCAGTCAGAACGAATATCCTTCATTTCCAAGGATAAATCACAGCTCTCACTGACCCCAGTTGAGACAAAAATTCACCTCCACTTCAGCAGGAAATAGTAGTGAAAGACAGATATCTACTGCCCATATTCTGCCACTGTTTCAGTATGTGTATTTTACATTGACACTGGGCAACTTTTTCTATATGAAAAGAAGTCTGCTTTGAAAGATCATTCCTAGTTCCTTTTAGAGCCAATTAATTTCTAAGCAAGATTTTTTCATTATCTCTTGCCCTTTGGTATTACTAACTGGAACGAGCCTACATGCACTGTCATCTCCATGTAATTTAAAAATTAAATATATTTCAGCAGAAGAACTAGTAAGAGATAAGGGAGAAAAACACCTATGGTAAGAAAGCTCATGCTGAATTTAATTATGGCAACTCAAAGAATCATGTGGTATGATTTCACTGTAAGCTGTTCCTGGAGAAGAATTCAATGCCTGCCTCAAGCATGTCAAGCTCCACTTGTTCTGAAGATTTTGAGACTGTTTAGATATGGAGTTGGCAATCTTCTGTTACAGAAACAGAGCAAAGACTTGAGGGGACAAATCTCAGATGTTGCAACTTGAACTTCAGTCAACACTGAAAATAGACATGAAGGAGCTGTTGTGACTTTCAGCCATGTCCTTTGTGCTAGACTCTTGTGCTTCTGCTAGTAAAGGACCACAAAAAAATTCTCGATACACTGTTGGTTCATGTTTATTTTATGCTCACACTAAGAGGAGAATGTACATTTAAATTTAAATTTTAAAAAAGTTCTTCAGGAAACCACTGCAAATTCAATTACCCCTTGAAAGTAAAAATCTGATTTATCTACATGCTTTTGGTTCACTTCTCTGGTAAAGTCTGGTTGGAATAAACTTACAGTTAGTGGAATAAGGTTAGCTTCACCCACTAGATCAGGGTAGAAGGCAGTCTAGCTGTATTATCTGATAAACTTTTGACAATTTTAAAAAGAATGCGGTGATGTGGATGACCTTTTGTCAGTAAGGCTCTCTCCTCCAGGGTGCTGCACAGATCTCTGCCACTTGTTCTGTGCACATACAGTATTATAGAAGAAATCACTTCTCATCTTAGTCTATTAATCAAGAGTCTGTAGAAAGTTAAAAGAAAGGAAATCAGAGGAATCTACTTTTAAAACATATTAGAGGTGAAAAAAGAAGCAATATGTTCCTAGGAAAAGCACTGTAAGAAGGGTCACTGTACCTGGCTTCCAATACAAACTCAGTAAATGATCTCTTGTGTAACCTCTAGCTGACGTGTCACTTCTGCTTCTCTTCCCTTCTTTTGCCACTCAGATGGTAAGCCCAAAGGGAAAGACATTGCCTCTTACTAAGAAATATAACTAACATCTAAGTCAATGCAGTATGTTCAAAGTACCATAACATGAATAACAAAGAACTGTGATTGTATGAATGTCAACAGGAAGAAGGGAAACCTCTCGCTAAAAGTGCAATGCAGACGTATCAGGAATTTGCCTTAGATGAGATAAAAGCAACAGCACATCATTTTCATACAATATTACTTTTGTGAAAAGCTCAAAATTATTTAAATTTTCTTTCATTGCTTCTAAGAAATTTAGAGTATCTTAAAAGGAACGATAAATTGTTAAGGAAAGATGGTCATCTCACTATCTCATTGTATAATCTTTCATAGTTTGCTCTTTCTTCTCTCATCTTTCTGCCTCATCTAGGAAATAATAATTTCAGTCATAGTGCTGATATGGCAGAATCCTCCCCACCCAAAGAAGGATCTGTTTTCTGGTGAGACATTTTCAGTGATCAGTCTGTGAGTTTAGCTTGAACTGACAGAGTAGAAGCCCTCTGTATATCAGCAACAGATCATGAAATTCTCACTCTGCCTGACCTATTGATGATTTTATTTACAGAAAGAGTAAATACTTATTCTGCCCATAATACGCAGGGAAGATATGGTCAGAATTAATGAGTAGGCTGAACATCTAAATTATTTTTACATAGGGAAATGATCTAAGGTTCACTGTTCATCAAACAAATGCAGGAATGTATTAACTTGTATAATCTGCTTTTTATGAAGAACTTTCCAGGAATGAGAGGATAAAAAGGTTTTGTTTTTCTACAGTGATGCCCTTCACCACAGCAGTCCTTGCATTCCCTCTGTAGAAGGAATAACCAGCTTACACTGAGGACAATGAGATGAGGACAAGTAGGCATACAAGCCTTCCTTAGCCTAGATAGTAGAGTTCAGCCAGATCCATGGGAAATTAATGACAGAAAACATCCAGGAAAGATGGGGAAAAAAAGTCAGTTATTTCCAAATGCCCTTCCAAAAGATGCTCAGGTATCCCTTTAAGAACATGAATAGAGAGCATGGTTGCATATCTGCATTTTCCCTATCATGGGCAATACTGGAAAACGAAAAACACAACTAGAGCTGTCACCACAAACACTCTGAGAACTGTAATTGCTTGTTTATTAATTCCTTGGAGTGGAAAAAGCCTCTCCTAAGTTGTACAATATGTAAAGAATAAAAAGCATTTTTCCAGCCTCCTACGCCTGCTTCTGTATGCTCAGATATTTCATACAAACAAGAAATTACAAAAAGTTTAAAGCTGTCAGGAATTTAACATAATGTGTCTGCTTTCAATCTCTCGTATTTTATTATTCTAATAGTAAAATGCCATTTCCTATGTTACTTTAAATACTTTTTAAGCAGGAGAACACAAATTGCAGAAACTGTTCCTGTATTGAGGCTTCATACCAGGTAAATCCTGTTTCTTGTGTTAACTGCTGCACTCTTTGATTTTAGACCCACTGTCTACCTCCTCATAATATTCTTGAGAAGGCTCTGTTTGTAGATCACAGACCGCCACTTTAAAATCCCTTGCACAGAAACACACACACCTTCCTAAATGTAGCAGGGATTTTGTCTATAGCAAAAAAGACTCAAACAGACTAGTTGGAGCAATCAAATCAAATGCGGCTTTCCTCCTTCCTTTACTTGCAAACTTTGCTTTGACTGTCTATTTATTCTCCCCTTTTCTTTTTGGGTACTACAATTTTGAAAGATGATTCAGAGATTCACCACTGCTTTGACATCCTCCACAGGAATAGAAACATCCCTGTTAATATACAAATAGAATCTAATGGGGATAAAAAAATAAATCTTAAAACACACGCCTCTTTTATCATTCCCCAGCAACTTTCTTCCAATGGAATGTGGCTCTTTAAGCAGTTTGTTATACTTTAAAGCTATTGGTGGTAATTTCACTCATTTATTTATATATATGCGGTAAAATGAGATTACTTCCAGATACAATAGTGCTTTACAATCATCAGGAGATCTGCATTGTTTATCCAGATTCATTTAAAATACATCATGCATATGACTACTCATAAGAAATAAACTGATGCAAAGACATTTTTGTAAAGTGCCTACAGCAGTGCAAAACCTTGCCTTTCCTTGGCCTCGCCAACTTTCCTTCTCCCAAAGATCCATGGAAGTTTATTTTACCCTGGGGACTAAGACCCCTAATGCTGTAATGCTATTTTAAAAGTGAAACAGTGATCATAAGAATGTGTAATACAATGGGGTAATACATTGTATATTTGTATACAATTCCTGCTTCAAGGTAATGCTATGAGATTCTTTGCCCTGCACAGTAACTAAATAACCACAAATGATCTTTCATGCATATGCAAATCTGTTCCTCTAAGCACCTTATTAATTATTTCAAAGATACTTGGAGGTCACCACTCATGGAAATTTCTATGCATGAAGCCTCATTAATACAAGACACCACACAGCGAGATGGGATAGATTTTTGTTGGCATTTAACAAGGGCAGAGAGAGTATAATCTGTAACGTTTACTTTTTTATTCTAATGACCGATGAAATAGAGCCAGCTTCTATCCATAAGTCCTCTTTCTGAGCTGATACAGTGGGTTTGAACCATGGGGCTGCTGCCACAATTTTCTGAGAAGCTAATCCTATCAATGCACCAGAGTTACTGTGCTCAGAGCTGTAGTTCTCCCATGCTGACTGTTCTCAGCTGGAGTAGCACTGCTGGGCACTAGATTAGCAGCTAAGCACTAAGGAATTAAGAATTTTGTTCTTTGTCCAAAAATCTCAGCAATGACACATTTTGTATAGGAATGCAGCAACGTTATGGCATTATCAAGGTGATATATCATAGCTCCTCAGATGGGATAGCTTTCTGAACACATACTATCTTCTACATAATTAGGGTGAATAAGAGAAAAAGAAAAAAAAAAAAAAAGAGAGAAGCAAGGATAGAACCCCACAGAATACCTGAACGCAATTACAAAATGCACCTTCTGGCATATATGTGCCAGGAAGCAAGATATTAAACATACTTGAGAAGCACTATTTATGTGCAATCCCTAGATCGTTTCCAGCTCAAGTTATCATACATATGTGATAACACTGATCTTGTCTGTCATAGTGACCCTTTGCTGTAGCAGCTGTTGTTTATTTTTATTCTGTTGTGTGTATGGTGCTTTCACCTCTAGATTGATCCAATAAAAGATATAAAAATCTTGTTATGTTGGTACATTCCCTTGATAAAAATTTGGAACAGTGAGTCAAATGTTAATGGAAACTGCAGGCTATGTTCATTATGTTATCTCTATTTTTCAAAAACACTAGAATGAACACAACTAATTGGAAGTGCAAAAAATTTAAATAGGCTTAATTACAAAACTAAACTTTCTATAGTTCTAGGGCAATGTGTGCACATATGCCTTAAAAAAATGGGCTAGATTTTAAGTAAATTAACTATTATATGAAAACAGAAAATTGAAATCACTTTTACAGCATACAAACCCAGAATACTAGTATTTTCTGTTCAAGACACCATGAATACCACTCCAGCATTAGTTTGTAATGTTTAAAAATATATGAATTAATATAGACTAAGATCTTGATCAGTCTGTGTCACCTGGTCACCTACTACAACATAAAGCTCATTACAGTAAACACAACTTTGTTTTGTATTCCTTTTACAAGCAGGCTTAAATCAAGATCCAACCTTTCAATAAAGCTCAGATATATTTCACTTTGAGTCAAGCACTGTTAGAGATAACGTGTATTAAACCAACATTGCCACAATAAGAAAGAAAAGTAATTTCTTGGCAATGTCCCATGGTATTCATTCCTATCAAGAGGAAATAATTTTAGGCTTCACTGAGGTAATTAGAGCAGGCTGTGTCAAACACTGCTTTATCTTCCTCACATGTAAATACAAACTGCAAATTGCAGTTACAAAAACAAAGATTGTGAACTGTAGACTGCAAAAATGCAATCTTACACTATTCAGTAGGAGTGCCATGATAGGTAGAAAAGCAAATCACATGATACTGTTCTGAATGTTTCTTAATTGAATTCATTGGTGATGAAAGCTGCTGAATCCATAGCTATGAAGGAGGCTAAACTGATTTGTAGTGGAACAGTAAGAGCACAGGGACTAGCAGCTCAATCTTTCTTCTTCACAGGTGTGGAACTCAGCCTCCTGTCCTTCTCAAATGACAAAAGGTAACTTTTTCATCAGTTCCTAACTCAAATAAAACCAAATTCTACAAACAACCAAACCTCTCGCACACCAGAAAGTTGGGTTAAAGGTAGTTACAGAAAGGAAGCAGTGAAGTTACAACAGCACCGATCAGACTCTTCAGGCTGCAACGCAGTCTGTAAAAATAATGCTTAGAAATGCTTTTATTGACACAGAACTGATAACACAACAAAGAGAACTGACAGAGGTAGCAATCAATTTTAGGTTTAGATGGAATAATATTTAAAACTGCTGAGCGCTTAGAGATTGTGACTGAGAACCTCTGTAACACAAAGCATGTCAGCACAACATTATGTCAATGCCTCTGAGAGATCAGCAGGCTGGCTCTGGTGCAAACAGGTATGCCTGGACAGCACCAAAAGCACTGTGCAGCGATGCTAGCATAGGTCCTGAAGTAGTATTTGCCTGGACAGTCCACATCAGTTTACCAGCTGTGTCAAAAAGCCTGTCCTACATGCTGTATTGGCACAACTATATTTCTTTTCCTTCAGAATTACAATTCTCCTCTGACTCAAGAATCTCTATACTACACTGCACTGGAGCACATCTCACTGGCAAAGGGCAGCACCCCATCAGGCAATTTTGAAAGTAATATTAACACTAGCTGGAGGATGGAGACAAAATTTATAGCACTTGCATTATTCTTATTCTTACTACTACTACAACTACTACCACAACTACCACTATGACAACTACTTTATTATATTATTTGGAAAACAGCTTTTTCATTTGGGGAGTTCTGAAATGTGAAAATTAGCAATACTTTAGTATTTCCACGTTCAGCTATTTTAATACAAAGTATAACACATCTGAGACTAGACTGACAGCTGAACCCTATCTATAGTACAGATCTAGTGCAGATTGACCACATGATGCTACAGTAATGGTGAAGGAAAGAGCACTGGGTAGAAAAGTTCCTGTTAGGTTCTCCATTACAAGTTTTCTTACGCATTACTAAAAAGAATGTTGTTTAGTACAACATCAGTGTGTACATGCAGTAGCAGAGCAAGCTGCATTTGAGGAGGGAGGGAAGTAAAATGAGATCTGGTGAGTAAACAGCACATAAACAGTAATTCTAGTGAAATGGGATTTGATGACCACTGATAGACCACTCCTGAAATTATTAATAATAAATAATTTTAATGGTTCTTATTAGTATACTTACAATATCCTTAAGGCATGTTCTCACAATGAGTAAATGCCACTGTTAAGAAATACTGACAATTTTTCTCCCATGTATTGATTTGAAAGTTACCTGACAGCTGTTCAGGCATTCAGGCAAAGTCATCATCTATGCAGCTTCTAGTATGTTGGAAAATGATTCTCATAGCAGTACATAGAACTTGTTGCAAATATATATGTATGTAAGAAAATATAGCAACAAGAAAAATAGATTCTAATATACTTCTTCAAAGTAAAATTTTTGAGTTTTGCAGTCCATGAACCAGTGTAATGGAATCAATTCTCAAAACATATCTTCCAGATTCGTTGTCTTTGTTTTACTTATGCCAAACATTGTTTCCTATTCAGTTAAAACAGATTATCTACCACTTTTTCAGGGTGATCTACAGCTCTTTCAACGCAGTGACAATTAGTAGCAATAACTTCATCAACAGGAAGGCTATTCGAAATTCCTATTGCAGTCTTTTTTTATTAGCTCTTGAAGACAGGCCAAGAAAATTAACATCTTATTTCACTTAAAAGTGGAGATGTGCAGGTCAAGGATTTTTTTTTTAAACCAGTAGTGTAATGCTATCCTTTAGCACTTCACAATTATAAAACTCTAATATAAAAAAAAATAAAAATCTGCATTCGATTTTGAAAGAAATGCCCTTTGGAATCCAGTTAATATTCCAGTTCACATGCTCAGCAAGAATCACTTCAATATTCAAATATTTCCTTCACGAAATGAAACAACTCCTTTGGAAAGAGTGTAACTCCATAGGTATACTCAAAATTAATTGGCAATTAAAAAAAAAGAAATCAAAATCCCATTTCCTTTTGGAAAAGAAAACCCACTAAGACATACCTACACAAGGGAGGGAGTAACCAAGCTCCAGGTCATGGATGAACTGACGGTCATTCAGCATAGTCACACAGTACAAATGGAAACAGTCTAGGCAAATGACATGGCGATGCATGCACTGGAACACAAGCACAGGACTCCTGTTAAAAACAAAACAGTGAAAATGATGAATGAGTACTTTACCATGTATACTGTGGACCAAACTCCACAAAAATCCTCATATCAAACTTTGAATTTTGTAATAATTTTTCCTTAGTAGTAGACAAGACTAGTGTCTACATAAAGCCAGAATTTAGCCTGGCATACTGCAGCACTTTTAAAAAGAGATGGTTTCTAACATGAAACAGTTGTAAGGTACAGGAAACAAGTTTTTACTGAAACTTGAAACTGGAACCATTTACTGTACTGAAAACTGGAACCTAAATCAAGGAAAATACGTTAGGAACAGAAATCCTTTGTATGAGATGAGGTAAGATCATATATGGTAAAACATCAAACAGAAGCTAGGTGGGATTAGGTAGAAATGTGACCAGCTAGGAAAGGTAAACCGAACTTTGTGAAGACCACCCTGTGCCTTCAGCCTCTCAAACCAGCCACCGGAACTGTACAGAGAGAGCACTCCCTTAGTGAAAATAAGCAAAATAATTCAGCTTCTGGAGAGAGGTATGGGATTCAATTGTGAACAAGATGTCTAAACTTCAGTGCTATATATAAGTATCTATCTACATGCTAAGTGAGAAATTCCCACTATAGTAAATGCACTCAGTGGAGCCTGGAGCTGATCAGCCTCCAGCTATCTGCTTTGGGCTGAGCTGAATCACCCACTTGGCTCTGTTGTCTGATGAAAACTCCACTGACGATAATGGGAGCAAACACCCACCACACATGCAGATGCCTACACGGAAACAACTAAATATGGGTATCCCAAGCTTGACAGGATACTGCTTGCGGAAATGCAGAAGAAGAACACTTGGGACAAGTGAGGAAAAATGGTTTTATTCCTGAGCTGGCCTGTACCCTGAAACCCCCAGAAGTGGCCTCAGCAAGGAGGGGCAGTGGCTCACAAAATCCTTCTCAGAATGAGTATATAGTGAGCAATATAGTAAACATTACATATGGAAAATAGTGATAAGCCTATTGTTTGCTATATGTTAACTTCAGCTAACTGTGGATAGACATACTTTAACTGTCGATTCCAAAGTTGGAAGGCTAGGCTAGATGAGGCTTTGGGGAACCTGATCTAGTGGGAGGTGTGCCTGCCCATGGCAGGGGGGTTGGAACTGGATGGTCTTCAAGGTCCCTTCCAACCCAAACCCTTCTGTGATTCTATGATTCTGTGAAAGTAATGACTATGACCTCTTTGATAAAGTCATGTGCTCTGTGCTGTACTATACCGTTTGCCTATCCCTTCCTTGAGGAGTACTTCCAACCTCAAGCACCAAAGATGGAAAAATAGAAAGCGAGATGCATTAAGCTGAAAAGATCGGTGAGATTCCCAACCAAATGCTGAAATAATATACTTTTTTTTTTTTTTCCCCTGAGGGCAAACATGGGTTAAAATGGGTTAAATGATAATTTTTTTCAGCAACTAGGAGGAAAGAGAATTATATAGAAATATAAAATCTGGAATTCTCACATATTCACCGTACTCTGGGAGTCAGGTATTAAAATACATCAAATTCAGCAGAACTTGTGATAAAATCATTAGAGTTAGCAATACTGTTATAGCTTCTGTAAATCCTGCTAGACGATGCTTTGAAAAACCACTGAAACACTAAATCACCAAGCCCTCAATGTGGGAATACAACCACAAAATGTAATCAATAATAATTTCAAATACTGTATATACGCATTTAATCTTCCATGAAAATATGCTTTAGAGTTGCACATAGTATAGAATTCATGGCAGTGTGCGTTGGTATCTCTAAAAACATAATCTCTATGTTTTAAGGATTTTGTTGAATAAAGAAGCTTAAAAACTGAATTAAATAAAACCTCCCCATTACTAATCCTTATTAGTTGCCCACTTGCTGTTCTGAATGTAACAAATAATAATTTTAAAGACAGCTGTAAGGCAAAATGAGAAATTGATATGTATCTTTTAGTTCTGAACGGTCCCAAAATCATTAAAGAAAGAGCTGGAGGAGCAGTTATTTTGTCCTTACTGTGCAGAAGTCCCCATGGCTCACCAGTCAATGTACTCTTAAGAAAAACAACCCAAAGATTTCTTCCAAAACCAATCAAACTTGCTTATAGCTTTAAAGGATCTCTCTCCTTTAGGGTTAATTGCTCGTTTTTATTTCTGTGCTATCTGAGTATCTTTTTAGCTTCACTGGAAGCTCCTTGGATCTAAAGTTGTACTTCTCTGACCTTCGTTTTGAAGACAAAATATAACTTTTGTGTGAGGAGCGATTCACTGGTTGAGTATTGTTGAAAAAACAGGCCAGAAATGAAAATGGTGTTTTTAACACTTCCACCTAAACTTGTAGGAAACCAAGACTAATAGCACTCCATTATGCAAATGAGCTACCACTATTAGTTCCTAACATAAATTATTTTGTGATATCAATTTTGCTTCTTAATGTATTACAATTGTTTGAAATCAAACCATATTCTCCACAAGGAGCACAGCCATATACGTACACATTTAAACTGTATCTTTAGGAAAAACATTAACGTTAAATTGTGCTATATTTGAACACTATCAGACTAGCAAGCAATGCATATTAACTACATATAAGTCTGAGTTCTGCCTGTATCATGAAACACAACCTTTCACAACTAAATCTGTTAATTTTGCAGCCCATGGTATCTGTGTCATAAGGCTTTCAGAAATGTAATCTGTATGCAATGCAGATTTATCCAAATTAATTTGGCATTAGAACAGTCACTACATTCCAACATTTGCAGATTTTATTTCAAAAGAAAGCACTTTTAGTTTAAAAGAGATATAAAATTTTGTTCCTGAGATCAGTAAAGACCAAAATGTAGAGATTATGTTCACAACGCTTGGGTGGAGCTAGTAAATACTCATTTAGGATAACCCCAAGAGTTATTAATAGAAGCCTTGCTTGAACCAAACACAATGTATTTTAGAAAGGAATATTATGAAAGTAAAAAAATTTGTTAGATAGTGTAACAAGGGCCCTTGCTCAATCTAACATAACAGTCTAGTAATGTAAATCTGATGTATATTTTAAAAGGTATTTCATAGGTTCCATTTACATAATGTGTTTGGCTGAATTAGAGGCTTCATGAGAATAATATATAAGAAAAATGTTTCTCACAGCAAGGGATAAATTGGTCTTTTTTGTTCGCCAATTAGGAATGTAACCATTTTTAAAAATTGAAAATCCACCATTACAATGCATCACAGAAAATTTCCATAATAAGTCACTTGCTCCTGTGCTCTGATTCCTTTTCATTAGAATTTTATCAGCGTGAATTTACTTAAATGAAAAAGAAAAGAGAACCTAAATGTTTCTGCTTCGTGTTATTACTGTTGGATAACCGTGGCACAACAACAGCACGGATGGAAACACTGTCTGGTCTGCATGCTCCTTCCTCTTTCTCCTAACTGAGAAGCAGAAAAGCACAGATAATTCTCAGATACACTACAACAGTGCACTGGCTAAATAAAGATATGAAGACTTGATCTTGTTTAGATAAGAATCCCACTGGGAAATAAATTGTTCTAGTATATCCCCAAATCTCATGACTGTTATTAATGTACTGAGAGTGAGTCCAGTGGCTATGAACATGAGGGGCTACTTAGTATCAGGAATTATTTGCATTATATGACAATGGATTAACTGACATATCTTTCAATGCCTACCTAAGAACAACTTGGTAGGCATTTGTCCATCTCTTAGGCTTTACCCTTCAGATTTTGAAAAAAAAGCTTGAATGACTAAAGGTTAAACAGCATACCACATACATCAGTCCATTATTTTTCAGAAAATGTGAGTAGCCGCAGTCTGAAGCACTTTGGAGTGAGAACTATAGCTAAGCCTGTATAAATCTGTGAAAAACATGTCAGACAAATCTGTGAAACCCTCTCGAGGTCATTTCTAGGTGACAGTTGGATTTTTCTCACCTCAATCTCAAAATCTTAACCAAATAATAATCAAAAACCTTAGCAGATGTCTATAAGACTGCCTTGTTGGGATTACAGTCAGTGAAGCAAAAATAGCCATTTGGGATTCATTTCTGTGCAGCAAATAAATCTGAATGCACACAGCTATATCACAGCCTTTAACCCCACCTTTGAGTGCTATATTTATCATAACACACTTGTGCATTTCTAATACATTTTTTCATGTTGGCAATCTTCCTGTACTTCAAAAAGCTTTCTCTATAAGTACCATGAAATCATTTTCATTTATAAATGGATCTCTTTGCTATTCCAAAATGAATCTTTGTTAACTTACAGGTCAGATCGATAAGCACCATTCAAGAAAAGATGAATCACTGAATAAAATGTGTAAAAAGTGAAATTATGGGAAACGCAAACTTAGGCTATGTAGACACTACAGGCTCTCTGATACTTCATAAACAATCGAAGTAATTAAACAGAAATACTATCCCTGAGTAGCACTCAATCAGTTTTGTCTCTACCCTTGTAAGAGACCAAAATTACAATGCCTAAAGAAGCCACTTCATTCATCCATCACGTGTGTAGGAAGAGTATAGTCTTCTAATTCATACAAAGCTGGTGCCACATCTGGTTTTCCTTTCTATGGCATAGAGTCCACTGTCCTATTTAAGATTATTGCAAGAATTGCTTCCTGTTTATCATGCTTTACGTGCATGGTTTTCTTACCATGAAAAATACTTCCAAGTATATCCAGTTAGAGTACATCATTAAATTCTATTAGAAACATGCTATTATTTATATAAAATATAAATAAAGAAAATATAGAAAATTGCCACAGTGATTTCTGTTTTAGAACAGAGGCAGTTTGGAGGAAAAAACAACAACCAATTCTGTCTTTTAATGAGAAATATGCTATTATAGACTGACCACAGTATATATGCTATATACAGACTGACCCTGCAACTGCAGAGAGCAACCTGTAAGTAACAATACAGACTCCTAAATACTTAAGACAAGGGCTAGGTATTTGAAATGGGTACCATGACCTCACAAGAGAAAAGAATGAATGATAAAGAATACCACAGAGAAGAACCCATCTTTCATAGAGTTTTAGGAACGCAAAAATATACATCCCTGTTTTTCCCCTCCTGGTTGATGAAAAATAAATCTTTACACAGACTGTGTCAATTAAACAAAACAGAATATATAAATATGGTATTCTCAAAAAGCTAACATATTAAATCCATTAAAACAACAAAAATATTCTGGTTTTGTGTCTTTGATCGCTTGCCACACAACACATCAAAGGTTGTAAAGTGAAGGTTACAAACAGCATGAGACATCACTGCACGAGCTTAGATTTTCTGGCTGTGCTTCCGTATAAAAATGTATTCTGACCCACAGCTGTTAACTTAAAGGGGCATTGGCAAGTGAAATCTGACCTACTTTCTCCTTTCTTATGTTATTTTCTTCTAAAATGTGCTTTCATGTTTCTTATTTCTGTTGGAAAGCAGTGCCAAACAGCCAGAACCCAGGAACAGTCTGAGAGTAATAAACCAGAACACGGGAGGACAGGCACGCTAACAATTAGCACACATGAAGGCAAGTGCTCCTTTCAGCAGTGCTTCTGTTAACTCTGTTGTTAAATTTCTTCTCATACTATGGAAGTGACACGCATTATTGCCTGTAAAATCTGCGACCACTGTGCCTGGGAACAGCATCTGCCACCTGATGACACAGGCAAGGGAACTGTTACATGTACTGGCATACTTATATTAGTGCCCTGAATTAAATAGAGCTGTGCCCGCTTGCTCAGACACCCCCTGTCTGAACTCCATGTTGAGACAAAGAACAGACACTGATTAGGCTGCAGAAGAAACTTTTCCTGTAATCTATCAGCCTAGTTGTCTATAGAGCTCTGTGCACAGCAAATAACTGGTAAATCAGTCATGCTTTGAAAGAAGATCAGTAGAACCTGCTTATTTTCCTTTATCTGTACTTTTAAAACCTTATTAATGCACTGCTGGGGAGAAAAGGAAAAGACCTCAGTAAAGGAAGCAAAAGATGACAAATGTGAACCACAGAGGCAGCTCATATACTGCCCTAACCCAAACCCCGAGGCCCATCGACAGCGGGACTATGAGAACAACCCCCAGGACCAGGATATTTTAAGTGTGCAATGTCTTTGCTTTCTGCAGAGCATGGAGGGCTTTCCATGGTTCTGCAGAGCTCAGGAGCAGATGGTTCTGCATCATGGTTCTGCAGAGCTCAGGCATTGGCTCTGCTCCTCCCAACAAGCCCCTGGAAGTTCAAGGACTGCCCTGGCATCAGGCTCACCATGGTTTTTAACACATACTGCAACTGCACTTAGTAGAACACCAGAAATAAGACCAAAATCATCAGTAGGAACACAGTGGGAATGGCAGAGAAGCATCCTTACATGTTAACTCTGAGAGTCTGTAGCCTGCAGAGCACCAATGTACTGTGAACTGATTCCTCCATACTCTCTTTTGCATCTTTTCCACCTCCTAAAAACTATGTAACTTGTAGCCTTACCTTTTGCTAACAAAGAGAGGCAGATGCTTTGTTCACCCTCCCCAGATTTCAGCAGGATTACAGCAAAGGCAAAACTGTACATTGCAGGCAATCCACATGCTCCCTTTTGCTCAAAGAGCCTCCATTTCACAGGCTCTTGACTTTGTGAATACACACATTCAACTTTGACAGACTAGACACATATGGCCAGAAATTAGCCTGATTTGGTTTTCAGAAAAATAAAATTAAAACAAACAAGGAAACACAGGGTTACTGATGAGGTTGGGAGAATGAAGGGATATCACAATAAGAGGAGGAAGGAAGGGCTAACTCTGCCTACGCAAGCAGCACCACGCGATCCTCCACAAATTAAAGAAGAATAAATGAAGTGCTCAGAATGCCTCTGTGCCTCACTGGCCTCTTATTTCCCTGCCTGGTTTCTGAGGATCCCATCAATTTCTTCCAATGATTTAAACCTTATTTAGTCTTACTCCCTACATCTATGCTAGTAAAATAAACAGTGTCAGCAAATGTTCTTATGCCACTGGAATGCAATCTTCTGTGATGTTAAATTGTTGGAGGGGGCCCTGGCATGGCTTTAGGCTTGCAAAATAGCAATGTCCCAAACAGTTCCTGGGCTTAGTTCAGGAGTTAGCATGTATTGTCTCCAATAGGCAGCAGTAATTTGCATGTGGAGAGTTTAATAGCACAGATTTTTGGCAGAGGCTTATTCTGGGACTCTGCTTTTAATACCAGAGCTTACTGAATTATTCTGTTTTCTTATTCTTAGGCTCACACCTCCATTCCCCAAACCAAACCTTTGGAGACAGCCTGTGAAAATTATGTTTTCTGTAAATGCATAGAATTAAAGTTTCCTAACACTCTAAGCAAAACAGAATTATGACCTCTTTTTGCCTTCTTGTGAATGTTGAAATCCCTGTAAAGACACAGAAGGAAAAGAATACTGGATACCATCTTAAAGGATGCTCTCATATGCATAATCCTTTTTGATCCCTTGGACTCCAGGAGGGACTAAGACTGTTGTATACAGCATGTTTCCACTGTGAAAATTTCAGTTATTCCTTCCCAGTTAACTTTGAAAATAAACCATGATACACTAACTTTGAGACTGTGTCTTGTTAACATGTACAGAAGAAAAGAAGACTTGAAAACAAGGTAAGGTACAGAATGGGGGAAGGTGAGAGAGGAAAGAAATATGTAACATGAAGCAGGAGATAGAAGCTCTAAATTAAGTGCATTTGCTCCTAGAGAATTATCTTTCACCACATTAACATTATGTTTTATGCTTTTTCTCATCTTTCTTTTCAAATATGAATATTCAATTTAAATGTTCATCCAAACAATAACTTGAGGGTGCTTCCCAATGAATGAGTCTTCAGTCTCAACCAAAGATATGATTATTATCTTATAAACAAAAACACCCTGAAGTTACTGTTTTAATAGAGAGATTTCTTTATAGAAAGCAATTTTTTCAACTCCTTGATATTATTACATTTTACAGATAATATTTTACCCTTTCCTCCTCAAGGCAAATACCTTTGCATAAGTGTGAAGGTGCAGTTACCTGAGAACATCTTCTGCATCAGCACCTCTATTCAAAGGGAAGAAGAATGAGCCTTGGGCTAGCAAATCTCATTGAACATACTCTGACTTGGTAGATCGTAAGTGTGGAAAATAGTTAATTTCCTTCGATAGTCTGAAGAAAATAGTTTGCAACGTCCACCAGTAAATTTTACTGTCAGCGAGAATGGCTTATTTATGTCATTCTTCTTATGTTGGTTTTTTTTTCATTTTTTACAATGGCTTATGTCATTCTTCTTATGTTGGTTTTTTTTTTTTCATTTTTTACAACCACCAGCATAAGAATATTCATACTGTGATTTTTTTATTGGGAGGGGAGGGGAGGGGAAGAGAGAGGAGGAGTGAAGTGGAGTGGAGTGGAGGGGAGAGGAAGAAAAAAAACCACAAAGAAATTAAGTAGTAAAAATGGACAAGATATTACAAAGTTTGGGAAGAATCAGTTCTCCATTTGTAATTGGGACAATATTCAGGAACAGTTTGCAGAAAATTCTAAAGATTTACTGAAAAAGATTCTGGCAATTCTCCAAATAATTTTATGTGTCTCTTTCCTGGTTAATCTCAGCATACATTTTCATTAGTTTTGTATTGTTTATTTGGAGGCTGACTGGTCCTCTTAGTGCCTGTTTTTTTTCAAGGAATTACAGGAATACTCGAAAATAATCTTCCCCCATTCATCCATCTGATCTAATAATCTGTGTAACTTAGAAAGACTGACATTCACCAAAATAATGACTTTTCATTTCCACAGAACCGATTGTATCCTAGGCTGCACCAAAAGCATGGCCAGCAGGTTGAGGGAAGTGATTGTCCCCCCGCTGCTTTGCTCTCATGAGACCCCACCAGGAGCACTGTGTTCAGCTCTGAGGCCACCAGCACAAAAAGGACATGGAAGTATTAGAACAAGTCCAGAGGAGGGCCATGATCAAGGGGCTGGAGCGCCTCTCCTATGAAGACAGGCTGAGGGAGCTGGGATTGTTCAGCCTGGAGAAGAGAAGGCTCCAGGGAGACTTTATAGAGGCCTTCCAGTGACCAAAGGGGGTCTACAGGAAAGCTGAGGAGGGTCTCTTTGTCAGGGAGTGTAGGAATAGAACAAGGAGTAATGGCTTTAAACTGAAAGAGGGTAGGTTTAGATTAGATATTAGGAGGAAGTTTTTCACTCAGAGGGTGGTGAGGCACTGGCACAGGCTGCCCAGAGAAGCTGTGGATGCCCCATCCCTGGAGGTGTTCAAGGCCAGGCTGGGTGGGGCTTTGGGCAACCTGGTCTGGTGGGAGGTGTCCCTGCCCATGGCAGGGGGGTTGGAACTGGATGGTGTTTAAGGCCCCTTCCAACCCAAAACATTATGTGATTTTGTGATTCAGTTCTAGATCTTGATGCCCAAATGATGCACAGAGTACAGTCAAAGACAATAAAATATTGACATGTGTAAGATATATCTATCTCCTAAATGTACTGAGTACTGTAGGAATGGAAGCAAGAGCATTCACAATATTGTTTTAGAATACCATCTCTGAAAATCCTGTGGAAGCTGTTTGTGATGCTAACATGGAGTGCCTTCTGAAAAGAAGATACATTGGAAGAAAAAAAATGTGGTGGCCATTTTCTCTGTTCTTCAGGTAGGCCTAATTTTTATTTAATGAAATAGTGATATTGTATTCATATATGTCCCAGAACTTCCTGGAAAAAGACAATGGATGAAAGGACATATATCTTGGGAACCCTCATTAATACTTCATTTTTGCCCATCTTTTCTTTGTTTTCATGAGGCAGTTTACTTCTCAGCTCACACTGAGCTAGCTATTGTGGACTGACAAATGGGGAAGGAAGGAAATATGGACTTTTGACCTTACTCCTTCCTTGTCCTGATTCAAGCATTTGCTCAAAGAGGATGCAGCAAGCAAGCTCTGAAGCTTCCTCGGTGCAGATATAACAGCTATAATTGTCAACACTAATAGTTTTGACTTCTCATATTTATCTACAGCTTTCCCAGCACACACAGATCATTCCCACTGAGGCTATTGATATTCACTCTTCTGGTATATTCTTTCTGTGTGTAAAAGGAATTAACCTGGCCTCAGGAGAGAAGACAGGTTACATGTAGAAACCTGGTCTGTATCTCAGTAATTTCTAAAGAAAACTAAGACAAATATATTTACAAATCTTCAGAAATATTATCAGACACTTACTAGGGTAAGTTTTCCCCTGCCTTCTATTTCCTTTTGACAGATCCGTCAACACATGATACTTACTGCATACGATCTAGGGTTTGGATTGCAGTTTAGCTAACTGGAAAAAATAGTAGGAGTAAGGAGGAGTTGCTCAAAAGTTTTGGGAACTGGTAAGGCCAGTCAATCTCACTGCTATGCTCTGCCTGACCTGATTTAGAGTTCAGATTCCAAGAGAGCAAAAATTCATTAGCCAAGTTAAAACTGAAAGGGCAATATGGTGCTGTTTTTAAGATGCTTATGCTACAAACTATGCCAAGCAGTTACATCTTCAGCTGCACAGGTACCGAAGCTGACTCTTCCTCATCCCACCTTTGTGGCAACTTCATAATCCCCTGGCAGACTGGGAAGGAAAAGGGAAAAAGGAAACAAAACAAATAGACTCCTTGAGATGACAGTTACAGCTAGGAAAACTAGGAATACTCAGCACTCCAAGAATACGAAGAATTCATATCTCTTCCTGAAACTGCCAAAAACTGTGAGCATGACTGATCCCCAAAAGAAGGTTCAGGCCAATTCTTATGAAAACTGGTTCACACATTCCCAATTATATGATGCATCAATTATGTTTCCTATTCTCTCTCATATTGTCTAGCCTCATGGTGATCTGTTCACTCGTATGATTTGTCAGGTTTGCCACCTTCTAAACAACAGTTATGAAAGAGAGCAGCCCTTGAACCCCAGCCTGCGTTATTAAAGTGTGAGATGATGACATTTCCTTGTCTTATGGCATCAGAAAATCTGCAGCCTGCTACTGTTTCAAATCACCATGCTGTATGTGATCATCTGCGTGCTGAAGCAGTGCAGGTTTTATAAATAGTGCCTACACAGGGTTTCAGTGTACATGCGCAAAGGACCTTTTATTTGAGAGCTGGCCTCACTACAGACAGCCTTGTTACAAGGGGTGAAGTTTATCGGATTAGAAGCAACACTGTTAGCATTCAAGACACATTTCCAAGTGCACATGACATGTCAGCTGCTTACATATCTTCCAATTCTGCTTCACATATTCCTTTTAAAGTTAAACATGAAGTGACAGAAGTGCAGAAATATCTGTGTCCTGCACTCTGTGAACACAACAGCTCAAAAAAACACCTTGACATGTCAGCTGACAACAGCAAAAAAAAATCCCTGACCTCTGCTGAAGCGTTCTGATTTTCCAAACATCAACTACTTATAACAGAGAGGAGGACTGAAAATACATAATCATGAACTCTACAATTAAATATATATAAAGAAAGCACGAGGAATCTAGTTTGTACGCCCCCAGATGCACTCTCAGTCTTCACTCCTCTTCCTGTATCTGTACAACTACCTATTCTACTTTACAAAGGCATCCCACAGAGATCTAAAAATAGGGCTAGTTAGTTGTTTATTTCATGTACTTGTAGCTATTTTCTTTTAAAAGACCTTTTCCTGCATCTTCCGTTGACAGATACAATGCCTTGAGCAGATAGTTCTTCCATCGTTTAAATAAACAGAGCACTCTCTGCAGCATTACCTTTTCCTCCAAAATTAATTCCCTACAACTTTGTTCTCTTTCTGTCCCTAAGATTCCTCCTTTGACATGTGTCTTACTCTGCCCTCAGGTGTTGCCAAATTAAGACCAGCTTGGTCACCCTGGGTTCCTGTGGGGACAATTTTTGTTGAATTTAGTTCAACAAAAGAGGATGACCCTCCCATGAAACATTTTTCCTATTAATCTGATCCCTCATTCTGCATTTATAGACTACAGTTTCTAGGAATACAAGGGAAATAGATATAGATTCATTTATGTTAAACACAACACGCTGCACATTGCCAACAGTTTTCTTCTTAGCAGTATTCGCATATTTATTTTACATTAAATTAAGTATCGAGAAACTTTTGAGCTTTTGATATCTGAGAAGTTATATGGTGAAATAAGACCTGCAATTTAACTAATAGTTGGATGATGGGACTGGTCTAAATAATGGTTTAAATACATGCTTTCAAAGGGGAAAAAAAAATGTTGCAGCTTTTTAAAAGCCACACATGCCACCACATGACCTTAACATCTTGCACATGCAGTGAATTTCATGGCATACATTCGTTGTGTACCTTGAAAGGTGAAGAGTTTCAGCAACCTTGTCAAGATTCTTATCTGTACTCAAAGGATGAGGCCTCATTTTAATCCTGCTTAGCTCTGCATTAATCAGAACTGGCTACACTGAGGACAGTAAAACTGGTCAACTGTGAAACCAGTGGGAGATCAATATTTTGTGGCAAACTCTTTTGTGAGTGCTTCTCAGATAATGGGTCACAATGCTTAGAGAGGTCACAAAGAACAATCAGAAAACTGCAGCAAAAATGTCAGCTCAATTACAAGTCAAAGAAAATAAAATTACTGTAACACTTTTAAGGAGGCCAAAACCTTCAAATTCAGGTGAGCCAGCAATATGTCCTTACCGCAATGAAAGCTAATGGTATCTTGGGCTGCATTAGAAGGAGTATCACTAGCAGGTCAAGGGAGATGATCCTTTCCCTTTATTCAGCATGGGTGAGGCCATGCCTGGAGTGCTGTGTCCATTTCTGGGCTCCCCAGTATAAGAGAGACATGGCCATAGCGGAGAGAGTCCTGTGAAGGGCCTGGAATGTGATGAAGGGACTGCAGCACCTCTCCCATGAGGAAAGACTGAGAGAGCTGGGACTTTTCAGACTAGAGAAGAGAAGGCTCAGGGGGAATCTAATCAATTAATACCTAAAGGAAGGATGTTGACATGGAGCCAGGCTCTTTTCAGTGGTGACCAGTCTCAGGAAGAGAGGCAATGGGTGCAAAAGGAAGCACAGGAGCTTCCATCTGAACACAAGGAGAAAACATTTTTTATTGTCTGGGTAACGGAACACTGGCAGAGATTACCCAGAGAGGTTGTGCAGTCTCCCACCTTGGAGAACTTCAAAAACCACATGGACATGGTCCTGGGCAACCTGCTCTAGGTGGCCCCACTTGAGCAGGGAAGCTTGGACCAGATGACCTCCAGAGGTCCCCTCCAATCTCAACCAAACTTTGACTCTGTGAAGGAGATATTAGTATTTAGTAGAAAAAGTAAACAAGCAAATCTAAAAACTACTGTATTTCATAAATGTAATGCAGAGTTGTATCATTCAGTCTATAAAAGGTGACTAACACTAGCTAACTAACTAAATACAAATCGACAGAACAATGTGCATGAGCAGTTCTGGGCAATGTATTTTTAAGCAGAAAAAAAGTTATGGGAGAGGTTTATTTTATTTTGTTCATGTTGAGGGTCATATATATTAACTTCAGCAAGCACAGTATCCTTTCCCTCCCATGAGAAACAAAACTGCTTGCAGGGCTCCTCTGTACCCTTGTTTAATCTGTGACACTGCAATTGGAATTTGTCACTCTAGGAGCTACATCTGATGTTACAGCCTGAAGCAGAGCTAAACCAAAATAAACAATCTGCTCCATTCTGCTTAGACTAATACGACAGTGATGTAAACCCCAGCATAGCAGAAAATGCATAAATGGGTTGCCACAGAGCACATGCACACATAAAAAGAGAAACAGAGAAGTTTTATTACTAATACACGATGGGTGAAAGAAGCCTTGCTTGGGCTTTGGTATTGCTAGGCGACAGTATTTTATTTTTTTTTTTCAGCATTAATGTGGAAATATGCTTATTATTTCAAACTAGCCTAAGAATTTTGTGCTGCACTGAGATAATATCTTTAAAAAAATAAAAATAAAAATCAGTCAAGTGTTTGCTGCACCACTACTTGTGCAAAGTTATTAAACTGGGAGAGCTGAACAGGATTATTTTACCATAAGCATCCCACAGTGACACAACTGTGCAAATATTTGTCCCAATAACTTCTGTTTGAATACAGTATTCATCCCTCCCTCTCTGTCTCTTTCTCTCTCTGGCTTTTGATTTAGGGTCTTTGGAGCTTTGCCAATGCCAGACTGTTCGTTCCAGTTGCACATACAGGCTCAGTTATGCAAATAGTCACGTTGAAGTCCTAACCTGGTTATTCCTTCTACTAGGGATCACTTGATCAGAATGATGATGGGGAAAAAGTGCTGCACATAATTTTGTTAAATTCATCAGCTGAAATGGCCGATGTTAAATCTAGCCTTACATGCAGTTATTTTTCCTTTTCACTCTCCCCAAGCCCTGCAAGGGCAACCGGATGAGCAAGTCACATAGTCACATTTTCTATAAAGATACAAAGAGGTTATCTTGTTCAATTAATTTTATTTCAGGAAAAAAAAAAAAAAAAAGAGGATGGAGTGAAAAGGAATGCCACAAGGTCACTTCAATAACATGACAGAATATTTTCTTTTCTCCTAACTGCCTTATTATTTATATATTTTCAAATTCAAAGATGCATTTTCACATAAAGCATTTTTATATAAAAGGACAGAAAAAACACTATCGACAACAACAAAAAATTATGTGAATAAGGCAGGTCATGAAAGTTAAGGGCCTAAGAGCAAAAAACCTCTCTCCACGTCAGGCACAATTTATTTGGCCCCAGTGCAAGCTTTCCCAAATCGCCCTGCCCATGACCTCAGCCTGCATCTGTACAATCCTTTCTCCAAAGGAGGTGAGGTTATCTGGTCTGGGTGAGGGCTCTGGTTCTGCGTCTCCTCTCATCAGAGGTTCCTACAACAGCTAAAAATTAAAATTAATCCTAGCAAAGACACTTAAAAAGCAGTGGCTGCCTGTCTGCATTTTGCAGAGAAGCAGCAGGCTTTTTACAAACACGCTGCTCTGCCTTCTTGCTCCTGTCTTGCTGACAGCCCAAGCTGCGAAAGGCTTGTTTTCCCTGTTTCTGCAGAGAGTGTTGGACGCTGGCAAGGCAGGACTCAGCCCTCGCTCATTACTTTTGACTGCACTACAGCACCACAGCATTGCAATATTAAAAAGTCTGGAATTCGTCTTGATTTTTCAAAGTCATCCTTTAAACAGCAGCTTCTTTTTCCCCACCACATCCTACCAATAAATGCATCACTGTCCACATGTGCTTGTTTCTATTCCCAAGTTGTATCTCAGACTGGATCTGGGTATTTCCCAAAGCCTCCCTTCCCCCTCTAGCCAGGATTTAGACAACTGAAGTATTCAGATCTACCCCTAGATGGGGATACTGTCCACGAGTCGCTGCATTGATACTGCAAATTCAATTCTCTGAGGACAAGAAGCTGAAATTAAATACTAACTATTAATCTCCAGCCCATTTATTAACCCCCTCATCCTTTATACACACTTCTCTGGCTTTGGCTGGCACATGCCAGTAATCATACCCAAAGCTTTAACTCTTTCTCACCCCCTTTATATCCCACAATAAGGGCTATTTTCAAATTACATACATCTGGACAGGAAAAGGATGAGCTACACAATGCTTGGAGAAAACTATGGATGCTTGCTAGGTTAGCAGCAGCCAGCAACTGATGTGCAAACAATTCTCACAGGGTCCTACACTGAGATACTTTGGTAAGATATAATCATGTCAAGAACACCTTGGGGACGTACACACTAATTTTTCTGGCTACCTCATATTACACATAAGTATCTTTCACATTCACTACCATGCCAGTTATCTCCTTTTTATTATTTTCCCGTTTTCAGTTTCACATTTTTCTTATTTGGTTGCAACTAATGACCACTGTAATCAAGAGCCAAAGCAAATTCCTAAAGAATCTATTCAATATCTAAATAAAATAATTTCACGAATTCTTCATGATTTTAGCAAGAGACACAGAGTGATTTCACATAACAGAAAGGACAGTGATGATACAAACAGATCAAACAAATTTGGCTATTCACAGGTCCCTTCCTACTCGCTTGCTTTGGGAACCTCTTCCTTGTCCTTGTTGACTTGCACCTCTTACAGTCATTCCCACTCGCACTGAGACTGCAACTCACTGTCACGTGAGTCAGAAATATCTTATATCCACTTTGCACAAAGGTAAATGGACAAAGACAGGAAGCAGAGAACTCAATCCTCTGTGATTACTGCTATCTGCCAAGCTGACTATCATGTGATTTCACTCTAACTTGGAGCCAGAGAGATTCTGCTGTTTGCTGCCTAGACCTGCTTCTAGAATGTTTGTATGTTCACCTCCACGTAAAAGAAATTTATAGAAGTGTTGTCAATGGTACTGTATGAAAAGATGAAATAATTCCACACTAAGTTTAAAAAAGGAAAGAAAAAAAATAAAAAGGAATAAAGAACACACATAGTGGAACAAAGCAGACAGTCAAACACAAGTAGACAGAATAATTATAGATGTCTGAATAAGACTCCAGATGGCATTTTGGGCATCACAGTTAATAAGCAGGCTGTTTCAGGGGACCAGCATGTTAGCACATTATTGCAACAACTGGAAACCAGCAGCTGAAGCATGTCTATCTGATTATCCAGGGAGCAGGCTACACGAAGCAGCCAAATCTGAGAAAAATACAGCGTCTGGATGCTTACTGGTACGGCAGGTTCAGGGATCCATTTTTCTTAATAACAGTAAGGACATGCTTAAAAGAAACTACCATAGCCATAACTAACAGTCACTTCATCAGGAAGTGCTCTTAGCCCAGTTACTCAGGCCTAAAGTTTGGGCGTTTAGAAAAGGTATCATTTACACATTAATTACCGCATCCATATATTGAAATTAATTTTTTTACAATTATGTTCAGATGAAAATCGTGCTGGTTCCTATATTTATCTGTCTAAACTTATTTTAGTAAAAGGAACAATAATAACTGAAGCGGAGCATACACTAAGATTTCCTTTTATTCCCCTTTTCACCATTGGAATCTGTGAACTCCTTCTGCAATTGCAAGTGTTCAAGTTGAATGTTAAATTGTCTGCCAAAATATGCTTGGTATCTTGTCAGTTATCTCCTCTAATGAAATACATCATCTTCAGTACAGCAAAGAGTCCCATTGCTGATATGCAGCCCTCAGGAAATGTGTTTCATGGATGGAAGGTCTGATATTTCCATCAAGCAAAATCTGTGAGAGACCCTGAGCAAACCCATCCCAAGGTAATCCCTAACTTGACTTTAAAACGGTAATTTTGTGAAAACATAATATATGATATTCTATCAAATGATAAAAATAATATGTCTTCTTACTTTCAATTTCAAATCAAGGTTATATTATAGAGCTCGTGTAGATATGCCATCAGAGACAACCTCCACAGCTTCACCTCTGGAATTAGAAGTTTTAGTGTTGAGTGAGCTCATTCTTTTTTGTTCATTCCTGTCTTTAGGTTTTCCCATTCATGACTCCTCAAATGATTTGTCAGATTTCCTTGGACCTGAACATATCTATGCATACAAATTCCTACAAAACTAACAAATGAAAATTTAACACTAACCACTGAGACATGAACAACCTAAATAAAGATATTTCAAACTATCTCTTTATCTCCTGATATGATTTCATAGAATCATAGAATATCCCGAGTTGGAAGGGACCCATAAGGATCATCTAGTCCAACTCTTGGCACTGCACAGGTCTGCCCAAAGTTTAGACCATGTGACTAAGTGCACAGTCCAATCGCTTTTTAAATTCAGACAGTTTTTAACTGTTTGCATTAGAAATTACAGGTCTTTACTGTTCCATAGTTCACAAAAAATCCCTTTGCAAGTGTTTATGAATTAAAATGTATTTCTGAATTAAAAAAGCATTTGTAGAGCCCTCCTTCCTCCCCAAGGGTATTAGTTGCTTGTTCTGAAAACAGAAAATAAACTGAAGACAGAAAATAAATATGCCCCCATTCTCCCATTCTTTTGTCACCATATCACAAAATGAAAGAAAAAAGTTTGGTTTCAAGAAGCTAGTAAGAAGATCCCGTAGTTTTCTAGGTCACCGTGATATAAAACACATTTATCTGTGTACACACATTCCACCCTCCCTGACTGAAGGATTTTCCGTTGTAATACTGAACAATACCAAGCTTGATGTACCTTAACGTTGGCACACATACCCATTCCTAATATCTTTTATCCTCTGGGAAGAAAGAAAATATCAAATACATCAGAAAAGAAGACAATTTATGAATAATTCATGGTGGCTTCTTTGGTTCTTGCTTTCTTACTTAGTATCTATTTCAGCTTGTCTACATTTATGTTAAAATGAAAGAAAGAAATAGGAAAAAAAAAAACTGGGAAGACTGTCATGAAAAAAGTACAGGTAGGGGCTTAGCTTTGTAAATTATACTGGATACGATGTGCATCCTGATTTGACAGTGTACTGTGACTGGCAAGGCTTTGCTTTTTTTTCTCTTCCCTATAATGTTAATGCTGTGATAGTGAAAACCAAACAAATAAAAAAATCCAAATCAAAGCATAACAGAACCTGAAATGCTAATAAACTAAATCCAAGTCAGAAAACAGCCAAAGGTATTTGTTCTCAAAATATAAGCTCACATTCAATATTTTAAACATAATTAATTAAGATCTAAATTCAACAAGAAAAATCAGAGTACTGCATATTATTTGTCTCCAGCTTATTAAGTAAACTTTGTGAGAGGGGTTTTAGAATTTCTTCAACTAACTCTAAAACACTTCCTGCCAGATATACCAAAAAGGAAAGAACAGGCAATAAGGAGCTGGAAAGTGTAAAGGTTGCCAAGTCCCCTATATTCGGTTCAAGAGTTCCCATTCACCGTGTACACGGAAATCTCTTTGAACAGCATCTAGACCACTGAAGTAAATTACAGGTATTGCTAAGTATTATCATAAACATAGTAAATATTATCACAGAATCACAGAATCATCTAGGTTGGAAGAGATCTCCAAGATCCCCCAGTCCAACCTCAGCCCTAACACTAACAAGTCCTCCACTAAACCATATCACTAAGGGCTACATCTAAACGTCTTTTAAAGACCTCCAAGGATGGTGACTCAACCACTTCCCTGGGCAGCCCGTTCCAATGCCTAACAACCCTTTCAGTAAAGAAGTTCTTCCTAATATCCAACCTAAACCTCCCCTGGAGCAACTTTAGCCCATTCCCCCTCATCCTGTCACCGGGCACGTGGGAGAACAGACCAAACTCCACCTCGCTACAGCCTCCTTTAAGGTACCTGTAGAGCGCGATAAGGTCTCCCCTGAGCCTCCTCTTCTCCAGGCTGAACAATCCCAGCTCCCTCAGCCGCTCCTCATAAGACTTGTTCTCCAGACCCCTCACCAGCTTCGTTGCCCTTCTCTGGACTCACTTGAGCACCTCCATGTCCTTCTTGTAGCGAGGGGCCCAAAACTGAACACAGTACTCGAGGTGTGGCCTCACCAGAGCCGAGTACAGGGGGACCATCACTTCCCTAGCCCTGCTGGCTGCACTGTTTCTTATGCAAGCCAGAATGCTAAAAGTTTGGTCTACCAGCATGAGAATGTGTCTTATGCTTTCCCTGGAGGGAGCCTTTAATAAGAAATAGCCCATCTCTGCCAGACAGGATTTTAATGGAGTTTGGATCCTAATATAATAGTTTGGCATTGTTCTGATCTCCTTTGTATTGTTTGCTCCTTGTCCCTCTTCTCTATATCTCCGTTACATGCTGCTATAAGATTTCATAAACATTCCAGAGACCTCTGCCATTCTAACATTACTCTCATAAGCAGCATAAAAGACTTTCTGGAACTTAAACACACTCCCTTAAAAAACACCACACACACACAACTCCCCCCGAAGTCCAAACACATTCTCAGAATTCCAATTTGTATCTCGTCAAGATTACCTTTCTGTAATTTTTCTTTTTAAATTTATCTTCAATGTCTTTTTTTTTTTTTTGAGTCCACAACACAAATTTTTGAAGTTTTCTATTCAATATAAACACCAAACAACAAAGAGGAGAAAGAATAAAGGTTGTCTTCGTACAGGGTATTTTCACTTGGATTGAAGCAATAGTAAATTGCTACAATCCTGAAATAGTACATGAAACCATAACAGTTTTCTCTGGTTAGGTACAGTAAATTAATGTGTTGACCATCTTCAGAGGAAGACATCTTTGGAAATGTGTTATTGAATGGGTTCAGTGATTTTCAGGGATAAGGCCACTGGGAAACCACTAGCAAAGATGGCTTCTGAGTCCCAAAGCTTTTCAAGATTTTTCAGTTCTAAATGTATAAATGTCCTGCATTAAAATAAGATAAATCAAACTCTTTGATTACAACAGAAGGAAAGTGTTCCTGAAGCTCCTCTGAAATCTCAGCTCATGAAAACGACACTGATTTACAAGATGCTCAAAGATTAAGGGGATTACTATTCATTACTTGTATTACAGTCATACCAGAAAACACAAGTAAGATTGATACCTCACTGTGCTGGGCACAATACAAAACACAGAATGAAAGACAGTTCCTGCCATAAGAAAGTATAAGTTTCTAAATAAGCAAAAGAGCTAAAAAGGCATGGGGAAATAAAATGACTTGTCCAGAGCAATATGCACTTTTTTTTTTACCAGGTTATCTGAAGAGACAGAGCCAGCATGTAGGCATCCTGAAGCAGGATGAATGTCTGATGTCTGTGCTTCAGAATCACAGTGGGAACAGAATGAGTGTTTTTTATAAACAATCTAAATCAAGACATTTAACTCAAACAGAGAAAAATAACCAGAACCTACAATTACGATGATTGCCTTGGTCGCAGGTTTAGGGAATGGAAAGTCCTCCTTACTTTCTCAGTGAAATTCAAACTGTGAAAAATTTATTCATTTCTTGGGAAGATAGGCAAAGGGAAAGCTAATTAGGCAGCCCCCTTTGTCTGAAGAGAAAGTTGCAACACCATAAAGTGATGGTTGCTGGGGGAAAGTGGCCCCACAACAGCATCCTTTAAGTGGTTCCTGGGACCAGTAATAGAAGGGCTGAAAATCATAGACCAGAGGGAAACTGAATTCAGAGATGATAAAATATTGGATAACAGTCCCTTGCTGAGAAAAAATAGCATTTACTAAATAGACACATTATCTGTTAAAGTTTAAAAAACAAAACAAAACAAAAACTTCTGAAAGCTTTCAGAAAAACAACTGTCAGCAGAAGACAGAAGATGAAGAAGTGAGACTGTGCTGTTCAACATCATTGCCTTTTAAACCTTCGAGTATTTTTCATATAGTAGCTTAGGTCACCAATGAAAATAGTTTATTAATGTTTAACCTCCTCCCTTGTGAGGCACAGTGAAAAAACACTGTTCGTTATGATGAGAGGTCTTTTTTTTCTGTTTTCCATGAAGACACAGATTTTGAATAGGTGGGAAGTTGATCAGGATAAAAAAGGCTGTCAGAATGTGGATGGAAACTTCTGTATTTCACAACCGCTTTACATCTCACTTTGGGCTCTCAGTCCCTCATTTTTAACATGTCCATATTCTGTCATTAGGATTTTCGTTAACATAATGCTATAAAAGAGTGAGCCTGTAAAATGAGACCACTAAATCCTAGCTTTATTCTCTACTGACTGCCTATCAAATATGTTCATATTACCTGTCAAAGAGAAGATGTTTTTAAATTTCTAGTTCTTCAAGCCATTTGGGAACTCAAAAACCCCAGCACCGCTGCCTTTGACATTCACACCAGTACCAAAAAACAAGCAGTCAGAATGTGGCTGACAATCATGGCAATTATGCAAGCAAAGTGCAGTGACTTGCACCTTCATAGCTATTACATGTCTCCCAGATCAAGAAGTACATATATTTCTCAGTAAGATAAATAAATAAAGCTCTGTTATGGTTACAGAATTACAATTTATATAAAGCCTTTTTTTTTGCTGTTTGTTTGGTGAAAACACTTAAGAACTAGAGAATTTGTATTAAGGATTTTCACAAAAGGCTGGATATCCCAGTGCTTAGGCAGAATCTGAAGGTTTGGAAGAGGTGGGCTGAGGTTCTTCTTTCATAGATTGCTGGGTACACTTGGATAGAGCTCTTCACTACACAGGCAACTAACCAGAGCAGATATTCAGGAACAATTATCCTACAGTAACTATCAGGATATAATTAACTTGTTTCAAGTGACTCTGTGGCATAGATGTTCTTATTTAGAAATACAGCAAGACACTTAACGCAACAGTCACTAAGTGAACAGCTTTTCCATTTCAATCCTTTACTGCAAACAAGCCTTTAACATCACTTAACATCACAAAGCAAATAATATTTCACAGCCTCAGAAAGAAGGCTAAACACATTAAAGAATGAAAGATTCCCAGTCATGAATGTGTGTTTTAATTCCCTCAGTGATGAACCCAATATAAATAATTTTGAGTAATAAAGTCCGCAGTGAAGTAAAGGGTGTCTTATGCTCAATTTATAGTGCCTACTTAGAATCAATGGAAAGGTAAAACACAATATATATATATATATATTTCTAAATATAAATCACTGCTTTAAACTGCATAAAATACAGTACATTTCATTATACCAATGCAGTATTTTAGATGCTAGACTGAAAACTTCAAGGAAGGTGGGCATGATATCAAACGTTCACCAACATAATTTACTGTAGTGATGCAAGGGTGGTAATTATGAAATCTAGAAGAATGTCCTCATGATTTGGTTTGTAGGAAACTCTTTTACTACCTCCTATTTATGACAAAGATTTCTTTTTGTTTACATTGGCATCCTTCCTCAGAGGACATTTTACTGAATATGTCTTTCTGCTCAGAGACAGAAACTTCCAGGTCTCTGATATCTGTAGTGGCAATAAACAGCCTGGTAGCACTGTCAAATGCGTCAAAAATCTGACAGGAGGAGGGCAGGGGAAGGGAAGGATTGATTCTAACCAGATAAGACACTGAAATTTTCTAATCTGGACTGTTTTTCAATATTATTATATTTTATTAAGGCCATATGAGATAGACTATATTTGCCAATATTTGTCATCGTTCCTCTTACATGCCTCAGTTCCATTTCACTGCTTTGTCTGAATTCAACTCTTTATACATGGCATTAAATTACAGCTATACAGGTATTCATGGCTGCAGTTCAGGTAGCCAAGAATACAGCCAATTTAAAAAGGCAAATGGACATACAGTTTTCTCTTTTTTTCTCTCTTTTTCTCTCTCGCTCTCTTTCTTTGGGGGGAGGGGAGGAAGATTTTTTTTAGGGGATAATTTTTGTTTGTGTACTTTGAAGTAAAAGATTCAATTACTTCCTCTGGAATATTAATATCCTGAATAATAATGCAGATAATTTTTCAACATTTATGCATTTCCACATGGAATAGAAGAAAATGAAAGGTAAAACTGGTAACTGTATTAATAACATTACTCAGGTACAGCAACAGAATGTCTTTTTTTTTTTCCCAGCAAAGAGAAAAGAGAACAGTCTTGGGCACTGAAGGGAGGTTCTCTGACCTACACTGCTTATTGGCTCTGGTGTTGAAGCAGTCAGAATGCTTTCAGGGATATTCCTTAAGAAATGTGTGTTAACTTATAAAACACTAACGGGTATCAAGAGGCACTCACGGACACACAATGAGCTGTCTTCATTACAGCAAGCATGTGAAATCTTTGCATGCATTAGCTAAATATCCTTTTATATATAAAATAAAAACTCAAAGAGCACCACATCGGGCAAAGATAATCAGTAAGGTGTTGAAAATATACTGGAGAGTAAGGACCATCCTGATGTTCAAGTTAAGCACATTGCATGTTTCACTGGAGAGAATTTGGAAGTAGTACTGTGTAAGCAGCAGAAACGTAGTCTACATACAAGGCAATACAGAATTTACCCATGGTAGGAAATCAGCTCACTTTCTCTCTCTCTGATACATGCTAGAAAACTAATGAATTGGGGTAAAGCCACATTCATCATGCAAACTGTGTGTCTGTATTTATTATTTTACCCTTTTTAAAATTTGTCAACTTGTCAAAAAGCAAAACCCTTGGAATACAGTTTAACAATTCAATTGAAAAACTTAACCAATCAATAACAACAACAAAAGCTTTTTTTTCTTAATCTCTATTTCAAATCCAAAGGTGCAAAATACAATTAAATAAAAATAAAAACTTTAGCAATGCAATTACCTGTTGAGGAGTAGTGATATCCTTTAACTCTTTCTCTTGACTATCTGCATGTTTGGTATAATGATTTTGTCACTGTTGTTTTCTAAAATATACTATATATACTATACCAAGAACATGCTGATTATACTTGAGTTTTTAAATGCAACAAGCGCTGGCTTAAAGTTAACTTAACTGTTGTAACAGCATAATGTTGTAAAGACAAGCCAGTGACTTTAAACTGTTCACAGTATTTATTATCTGAATGCTGCTGCAAAATGCATTTTTATAGCCTCAGCACTTGTTAGGCATTAAATAGCTGTCAGAAGAGATTTCAAGAGTAACCTTGTTAGGTTTTGCAGTACAGCTAGCCTGATTCACCAGAATTGCCCAGCTCAGCTACACAGACGGTCCTACATAAGTTACTGCATCCTTCCCTGTCTTTATAGGACAGCTAAAATCCCCCCCCACACACACCATGTCCCTAGAAGAGACATAGGAGACATTTACCACCTCATTCATTGTGCTTCAGTACACTGAACTCCCTGTGCACCTCTCTGCACATGAAGGAGCGAAGGAGGTCTCTGGAGAATTGCAAGACCTGGTGTGGTTTAGTTACCACCCAAGACACAAGCTGAGCAGGTTTTCAGTCCTAGTGAATGTTCGTCTTGCCACATGATGCTCCAAGCCATACCAGCTGAAAGCACGGTTTCAGGGAAGGATTTTGAACATGGACACACAATACCTAACAAAAGATCTGCACTAATTCTTCACCAGAGATGTAAACTGCCACTAAAAAAGGACATATTACTAGTATACTTCAGTGCATTAATAATTTAAATATCAGGTGTAAGTTTTTTAAAAATAGAGAAAAGAGAAGAGAGAGAGGGCATGTGAACTCTTCCCTGCTATAACAACACTACTATGTGCAACTCGCATAGAGGAAAATAAAGACTTTGAATCATGAAACTTCCACATCTCAGCTATCTGGTTTGCAGTTCACTGGAAATCACTATGGCTGCTTTTCTTTGGCTATAATTCACCAGTAAGAAGGACTCAATTAAAATAATCAATGATGCTTCCAACTACAGAATGAAAATTCATAATGGTAAGTATAATCAGAATTAAGGGGGGGAAAGCAAAAATTCTTATTATTTGGTTAGACCATATTTTCAGTCTGTAAACATATGGGCAAGGCAAGCCTGCAGCATCTGCAATCAATTCTCATAATTATGTCAATATATTGAAAACTGAAATGGAAATTGAATGAACTGAAACCAAAACGAACTATTTCCACTAATTCCCAAATAATATGTTACTGTAAAATACTTCATCAAGATCCTGTGACAATGGTATATAGCCTAGGTTTGGTTTTGAGACCCTAAACACGTTGCACAACAGAATGATAGGAAAGACTATTTATGAGTAATACTTTGGAAGCATTTGCTACAATAAAAAGATTGAGAAAATCAGAAAGAAGGAGATTACAATTGCTAACACTGGAAATATTTTCAGCATGTCTCGGAGACTTAGACAGTAAAACAGAAAGGAGCTGACAGATGTTTTAACTGATGAGGAAGAATGAGTGACGTGACTGGATCTAGACTGCTGTGGTGTATAGTCATTTAGTTTTAACAGAGAAAAATTACAAATATTTGGAACTAAAAGCCAGCAAAACACCACCAAAATTTCAATTTTTGTGTTTAAAAGAATATAGAAAAAATCAGGAAACCTCAAATCCTTGATTGTGGGAAAAGCAGATATGGGTACACAGAAAGCTGGGTGGGATGGCTGCTGCTTACGAGAGTTGGGAGCCAAGTAGACAACGTTCAGTAGGATTGTTTGCTAAAACTAATTTGAAAAACAAAGCTACCTATGTGAAATGGTTCACAGTACTGAAATTTTTCACAGTACTGAATTTTCTTACTGTAAACCTCAGTGAAAGTGTAGACAGTTTTGATTTTCACTCCATCTTTGGGCAAGTCCTACAGGTTGACCGATTCAGGCCTGGAGTGCTGGAGTGAGAATGTTGTCAGCAAAACTGTTGGACAATCTGAAAAGCAAAGATCTAGATTACTTCGGACCCATGTTACTACATGAGAAAACAAAAAAAAAATAGGTAAGTTTCTGAGGACACTGTGGGCTTCTCATTGGAAAGATTTACGATGAATAAGTAGGCTTGGAAGTCATTAGCAAAGATGCCTGTAGATGAAAGCATAAAATTAGGGAACAAAAATGGTCAATAGCAAAATCTTAAAGCATGATAAGAAAGAGAGCTTGTACAGGAGAATCTTCGATAATAGGCTCAAAAAAAGAAAAAAGGGGGGGTGGGGGGGGTGGAGGGGGGGGAGTGACAGCAGAGCCAAAAGAGATATCAAGAGAGCCAGAGGATGAAGGTGCCGAGGAAGAGGGAAAGTATCCCAGAACAGCAAAGCCAGCCAAAAGTTTGCATTAAGTTAGGATAGACTAAAATACTGACACTGAGCCATAAAAACATAGTAAATGGCTTCACTGAGAGCAGGTTCTCCGGTGTGGAGAGTGTGGCATCTGTTGAAAACACACAGGGCAACATGGTCTAATCAGCTCGGTACAGGTACTTACACCATGCTCACCACCATAATGTGAATGCCCTCCAGCAGTGCATTAAGCTACATGATTAACATCTGCTAGCAGTTGTGCTAATTTCCATCATTCTATCAGCTACTGCAAAACCACCGAGAGTTAAAGAACCTCTTAAAAACAGGCCTTTTCAAGATAGGAAAGCAGTTAATGGATATTCAGGTTAATATACATCCCACAGAGTTCTGTCAAGACTGTAAATCACCAACCTCAGGATAAAATTCTATTTATCCAGAGACCACAGTGTTCCTTGCAGGTAGCACCATGACACAGTCCTTGAAAGGGTAAGAGTTACTGTAAATAATTTTCCGAAGTCCAGGTAGCTTGCCTACAGTTTACAGCAACATTTTACACAGACCCACTTTAGAATGGCAACAATTGCAGTCAAGTCCTTGAGGCCTGGTATTTCTTTCACTTACAGCTGATCCTTGCATGACATCCATTACTTTCAGTACTTTCTCCAGGTTTAATTATGTATAGTTAAGAAGAATCAGATTTTATAATCATGGCCAACTCCTCCCAAGTTGTTCAAACTCACAAACCACAAGCAGTAACCCATGTATTTTGAACTATATGAAATAATATTTGTGTATATACCTTGAGGTCAAGCAACTGAACAGTGTGAGATAAGATTTGTCTTATCAGTTCCATGTAGATTGGGCCATTCTAATGTGAAATGAGCCTATAGTCTATGCTGGCATCAAAAGCAGGCACTACATGCCTTGAAAAGTAAGAAGATGACTAGGGGCACAGCAAAATCATGAAGGCTATGCTTGTTTGTTTGTTTGTTTGTTTGCTTTCACTACAGTTCTAAAGGAAATATATTTTGATTGTACTTATTAAATTTCTTTAGAATTGCCACAGTATGATTTATGGAGGTACACCTAGGGGTTGACTGCCTACTACCCATGATGCGACTTCCAGTGGTTCAAAAACGGATTATAACCATTACATCAGGATGGAGACTGTGTATTCCTCTTAAGTTATTGTCACTGAAATGAAGATATATTCTGCTTTGCCAAGTTTTATTAATTAGTCAGGATTACCATCTAAGTGCAAATATTAGTAAAAGGCAAAAGTACTTTCTGCATGTTTCCACTGTGCAGCTTTACAGAGAGAGCAACAAATGCCTAATTTTAAGTTACAGGACTGACATCTAAGCTTTCCAGCATCTTCACTATCTGATTACATAAACCAGATTGAATTTCGCCCGTTAAACTGCTGGGCAACAAGATTCTTCCCCCTCCACCTCAATATTTTGTTTCAACCTTGAACAATGACCTGGACTGCTGCTAAATGCCCCTCAAGCCCTGGATTCCTGGCCACCAAACTGTGGTAAGTGTGACGCTGCAGCTATAATTACTCGATGTTCCACACCCTGACTTCACAATATTTCTTTAAACAGTGCCCAAACCCACCAGACGTCTGGGGGCTACCAACTTAGGCAATTTTCTGCTTCCCATCTATTCCTAAGGCCAAATGAAATCCTTGTCTCAATTCATCTTCCAGTAGCATGTTAGCACAGAAACGTATTCACAGAGTGATAGTCCAGCATAAAAGACAGCAACACCTCTTACTGAACAGTTACTTAAACAGTGACAAGAATTAAAAACACTTTGGCCGTTTTCTAACAGCTGAATGTTTAAGTGTTGAAAAGAATTGAGAGTAACCACAGTAGTTTTCCTACAAGGTTTCTGCCTGCTACATACGATACAATTTCTCTTTTCTGTCATGATTCAGCTGGTGGTTCTGTAGTTCAAGGATCCTGACATAAGGTTTGCATGAGCAATATATCCTTTTCCTGATGGGGTGGGCACCATGCAGTCATACTTCTAAAAGTCCTCTCTTTACTCCTTTCAAAGGAGACAGAACAGCGTTATGATTGTCTTTGGGATCAGTAAAACGTGTGGGTGGCTGCACGGAAACGGCATTATATGGTGTGGGTAATTGCTTAGTCGTGCCTTTCAGTTAACTAAGCTTAGGCTTGTTTTTTTGTCTTGATTAGCCATGCAAGTCAGTTTGAATGTTTCACTTCTAGGAGAAATCTCACAAGCACCTCAGTCTTCATTTTAATGTATGAATAGAAAACCGCTACTGATAATGAACCTTGCCCTGGCAAAAGGGATTAAAAGCATCCCTGAAAATCCCAGAACCACCAGATTTATCACTTACAAAGAAGGAACCATTTCCATAACTAGAAATATTAATAGGCAGTTGCTGAAGGAAAAGTGTTGAAGATTTATGTATCCTCCTATCATTGAAGGAAGCTTGTTCCTCTCGTTCTGAGTTGATATATGTTAAAATATCTCTACAGTAGACCACTTCTCTGTAACACTTTCTTTCTTCTGGGTCTTAGAGAGAAGCAATTCGAACCCAGACAAAAACTTTAGCAGTGGGCACACCAGTCTTTACAACAAATTTATTGTTATAAACGCACTGGAGGCAAAATTCTTCTGGAAAAAAAAAATCAAGAAATACTGTTATTATATAAAGTTCATATATATTAAAAAAAAAATCAGCAGATTTGATGGTGATCTTTTTTTTTTTTTAGCACAGTATAGCCTAATACCCTAGCAAAAAGAAAAAAAAAAAAAAAGGAAAAAGAAAATGATCAGTTTTCTAGAATAAAACCTCCTTCTAGCATTAAAATCTATCTCTATTTTCCTCAGCTGTCACCTGTGATAAGGAAAAGAAAGACTCAAAGTCTTTTTCTCTTCTTCTGACAGCTGCTCTTCCACAACCGGCCAGCTATCCTGCCGTGGTTTGACACCTCTTTGTCAAGCAAGCTGCTGCCTCTGCAGGAAGGCACCTGATGTTGCAAAGACCAGATTGAGGACTAGATGCAACAGCAACACAGCCACAACACTGATTGAGGATGGGATTTTCAAAAAGGCCTGAGTGATTTATGATCACAGATCGAATTGAAAGCTAATGACACTTGGCCTCCAAAATAAATGTATTCCTTTAAACACAAAGTATATCTGCAATAATAAATAAGATAATAATATATTATAATGAATATAAGGACGAACACAGAACAGAAGACAGGCTTTTCCCTAAACACTGAAAAGGAGATTTTTCATCCTGTAGAGTTCGCTTGGAGATTTAGAAATTATGTCCAAACACTTGGAAGTTTGGATTACATCTGATGGTAGACATATTTCTTTAGAAAATCCTACCCTTGATTCCTGAGACCAAGCTATAAAAAGCACAAGAAATAAAACTGTGAAGAGGGGAGTTTCCACTGCTTTCGTGGTGTGTCAGTGTGCTCCAGGCCTATTGAAATAAAGAAGCCTAAAGGTTTTTTCAGAATAATGCCAAAAAAGTGAGTGCCTTAGAAGACAGCTGGGAATTTCTGCACTGTTCTGCATTTCCGATGCGTTTCTACCTCATCTCCGATGGTAGCTTAGGAAGGGGAGGCTGAAAGAGATCGTTAGCTCTAGGTTGCCCTTACATGACAGAAGAAACTGAAAAACCTAACTAAAACATTTGACTACCTATTTTGTGCTACTAGGAGACAACAAATGCACATGCCAGAATATAACTTCAGTATGGACTCAGAATAATTTGTCTAATTTTCCTTGCAGAAAACCTTGAAAATGTTTGCTATGCTGCCTTGTGTCTTCCTCTAGAATGTCAAGTGCACTGGAGAGCACAACAAAAGGTCAGGAAGAGTTTGGGGCAAAAGTACTGAAGATTTAATCCTGCCCACTTAGTTGAGTTTGGCAACACAAAACCCTTTGAAAACATAGCATGTCCTGTGCAGTTCACCAAGCCTGTATTTCTTGCCTCTGGTAGGCAAACAGTGCAACTTAACCAAATCTCAATTTATGGCTGTCTGATAGCCAGCTTCAGTTGCTGTCAGTCAAGCATCCCCTAAGGAAATTAATCATAATCATGATTTTGTACAGTGACTCTGCAAAGACTGTCATTAAAAAGCTTGATTATCCTTGTTAGTAAGGTTTTTAAGCTTTTATATATGACAGTTTGTTCTCAAACTGTGGTATAGTGAAACACTTGCAAAATATGACTAGCCAAAGTTCTAACTCACCCTTTTTGTTTCCACTGTTAGAAAAGCTTCTTGATTCTAATTAATTAAAGTACACTCCATGTCATGACAGGAACCACTGCTGCTGCCACAAGGATATTATATATTTTTGAATACAGGGAAAAGCTCTGAGTCATCTTGACATGAAGAAAGAGTTTTTCTATTTAGATGTCAGAGCTACACAATCAGTTTTGAGACCCCTTTTTCTACTGTTTGGCATTTCAGATGAAGCGATCTGGAATGGATAAAGTGATTTATACCCTAAGGTGGCATTGCTAGTAAATTGCTCAGACCAGATTGTCAGAAATGTAAGGTTAAAAGGAGAAAAAAAAATCGTCACAGAGCTGATGCAGTTCCTCAAGTACAATGGTGTTACCATCAGGATGGCTCAGCACCAGTCTCAGGCCAGTGTGTGGATGCTGCAGCCCCAGTTTGCAGCCAGACCATGGTAAACTGGCATAGGGCAAAGCGAACACCAAAATCACTTGTGCAGACACCTCCCTGAGCCCTGGGGGCCTGCAGCCCACAAACAGGCAACAAAAGCAAGAGGGTTTGTTTTTACCTCTTTCTATCAGAGCTCAACTTCTGACAGAAAGACCAAGCTAAATGAGGTTCAAATTTTTCTTGTGATATAATACAGTCTGGGCTTGAGGGTTTGCAACACAGATCCGCTGAGCCAAACAAGAAAGCTGTGACAGCAAGGCACTCCAGTCAGACTCCATGCTGGAAGGAAGCATAATGCAAATCTCCTTTCTTGGATGCTGCTGCGTCCTTTTTGCTGTTGTATTTCTTAATTTATTAGGGTAGACAGATATAAAGTGCCAGAATGATAGAACTGAAGCAGCTGTATGGAAAATGTGAAAGGAAATATTATCCATGTGCCTCCTTTAAACTTGTGATATTGTGCAGAGCCATTTTACACTTAAGTGAAACTGTCCCTGACCAGAATTTTCTGCAATAGCTTAGGGGGGGAAATCGTATGCAAAAACACTTCAACAAATGCAAAGGTCAGAGAAGAACCAAACTGTTTTCAAGATTACATTATCAGGAAAGACTCCCAGAGTGAGTGAAACATGAATCAAAATAAAAGAGTCCTAAGAACACAAGCTGAAAATTGTTTGCTTCCAATTATTCCATTTATTTTTGTGATGTGCCTTTCTGTTGACACATTTATCCCAAAAGGATACTCAATTTTCCCAGTAGAAATATAATACAAAGAATATGGAATTCTCCTGCAATGGAAGCTCACACTGAAAATACAGAGAATAATTTTCTGATGCAGATGACACATACCAAATCTTTATTTCCCCAGTTACCTCTGTTATTCAATGATCAAACAGCAGCAGTACTAAGGTATTGGTATTTGAAATAAATCTTGTAGCTATTAGTAACCTGAACAAGAACAAACAAAAAGTACAGAGACCAATTTACCAATGGAAGAGGGGAGAACATATTAAGAATTAATTTATATTCAGCATTTATTATTTTAATATGCAGGTTTTTTATTTTGCAGTCTGTAAAACTCTCTGCATTAAAAATTCCCAAATATATAAATATATATTCATACCTTAGAGACATTTTCCTGAAAACGTATTTGTACACATTTCTTATGAACATGGGCAAGCATTCAGGTTACTGTTTAAAGCACTTTGTCCAAATGTGCACATATTTATTCATTAAGAATGTGTATCTATGTATGCAGATCAGGCAACTGTCACCTTTTTGCATAATGTAATTACCCAACTTGCTCACCAAAATATGTGTATTTTATTTCTGGTGAAACAGACAACAGATAACACTTCATAATTTAGTTATTTCAGCCCAAACCTAATAGCACAAACATGAGCACCCATGAATGATTTTAATCACAAGAGAAGTGCTTTTGATAAAGGAAGCTACTCATGCTGTAACGCTTTGCCAGATAAGTCTTTTAGGAAGGAAAATGTATCTCATCTACAAAGGCATTGGACTCAAACTTTTGTCTCACCCAGTCACACCCAGAATTGTGAAGAAATAAACTGCCACTTAATGAATACTGTGAATTAAGTTGATTATTTTATTACTTCTGCTGATTTTGAGACCAGCAGAAGGAACCACAGATACAGACTAATGCCTGTATTAATATGGAATCTATCTGCTGTTTTCACTGCTGTTGATCATGAACAACAGGATTTTTCAGAAAGCAGTTAATCAGTTAATGATTTTTGAATGCCCCAGTTTTGACAGAACCCAAACAAACCCCTTCCATGGATTTTCAGGGCTGAATTCATCGCATTTCTTGCAGAATATGAGTTTCTAGTATCTTCTAAGATGCTCATGTCAGTCCCACATTAAGAAACCCCTTCTCCAAGCCCCCACATTTCTAAGTATGAACTCTAAGTTGGGAGCAACTGGGGCTGCTCTAAAAGAGATTCATCCTTCTGCGCCCTATATGCCAAAGAGAACTGTCAGTCACTTCTCAGAATGTTATTGTCTGAAATGCTAGATTTCTTCTTTTTCCTCATTATTGACAAATATTAATGAATATGTGGGCAGCTGAAAGATAAAAGGAGGATGCAAAGGTTCCAGTGCTCACTGTGTACTGCTGAAAAGCAGCTGCATAGCTTCTTCTTCCATCTTACCCAGAAACTGCTATCAAATAGGTTACAAAGATATTTGTAGCTGGTCATGACCGAAATGTATCATTGAGGACTATTTGGTAAAACTGAACCTCAGGAAAACGTATGTGGTATCAGCAGAGTGGCAGAACCTATCAGAGTTAACATCAAGATTACACATGGCCCTTTTATGAGATTGCACTTGCATATTACTCAAATTTTCAATTTAGGAATACTCTATCTCCTGCTGTTACTAGAGAATTAAACTACTATGATGTTTAGGCAGGATTTTTCATTGCTGCGTGACCAAAGTCTACAACCATTTCCATCAGCTGCAGTACTTTCTACAATAATCTCTTATCACTGTCACCTCAGGATAAAATGCTACAACATAATGCAGCATGGGATGCCAACTGAAAATAGACTAGAGAGGGAAAATTGCAAAATGAACAGGCCTGCTTATTTGTTAGTCCGTATCTTTGACAGACGTAGCACCTTTACCCTATCCTCTAAAACTGTTATTAGATTTCAGATGAAGTTTAACTGCTAACGTGGTGTCCTCTGGGTAACTTGGAAACTCCTCACCAAAGGGACTTAAGACCCTGTTCTGCAATACCATGCAGGCATAATCATTTGGCACATGACACACATTTACATGTTTTAAAAGAAAGGTGTGCCACGTGGTTGTTGTTTACATAGGAACATAAACCTGCAAATTTGTCTTTATTCCCTTGTCCTAAAGAGAATATTCCCATTTGACATTGCTTGACATTGTATATTATTGATCTCAGTAAATAAATAGACTGTAAGAAAAGGGAAGAAAAATAGCAACCTTGCCTTGCATAGGAGAAACACTTAGGAGATCCTTGGCAAATCTCGTTTATGGTTTCTCAGAAGTGTTCTATTCTTTGGGTTCTTTTGCTCCAATATATAATACTTTTCTAACATGTTCCCACTGGTGATTCCTACTGCTTCCGTCTATATGCATTGAATTTGATTTCCAGTGAGCTATACCAGCCATGAGTTTTATGTATTCCTTTAGCTATTACATTACACCTGCGTTAGATGCATCTAAGATGTTATACAATGATAAATGACATCCATTAATGAACACTGGATGGCAATTATGATATTATTTGCATTACAGTTGTGCCTAATTGTTTGCACTAGTATCATAGCTTGGTTTTCCTAAGTAGTGAAGATAAACATCTTAAGACATCATTCTTACTCCAAAGCACATGTAAAATAAGAGATGGCCAAAAGAAAGAGCAACATAGAAACAAAATGCTGTTAATACAATAGCATGCAGTAGAGGAATGGCAAGAAGTAATGTCCAACAGTCGCGTTCTCTTGCCTTGTAGACCAATGCCTCACCCACTGGATCATGTTGCATTGTCATGAACAATTCCCCTCGTGCAGCTTGCAATGTATGACTAATTTTGCATAAGCCACTTAAAATACTCCTCTAAATCTTATAAAGCAGGGATTGCAAGGTAATTGCTGCAATTTGATTCTTCATTGAAAGCATAGGGAATCTGTATTTAAGAATAAATCCTGAATTCCATCAATGATTTGTGGAACATGATTATCATATCCAAAATTTGAAACTACTAAAGGACAGAAAATGAAAGTAGAATATAAATTAACCAGCAGTGGTGCCTCATTATAGGGAGAAAAAATATTTAGTGACATACAGCTTGCTCCTCGCTATCATGGAAAGGAACTGAGACGCCTGAGATTTGCACAGATTTAGCCTTTAACAGGCTGGCATGTTGTATTTTATGGTGTAATGTAATCACAGTTGCACTTTTTTATTGTCCAGCTCTTTCACATCCTGTAAACGGCACTAGATAAGTCTATAAATAATAATGTGGTAGCTAATTGGGCCACAGCTGTATTGTTTTTTTATTTCCTTAATGCATTCTATGCTATTAAAACAATGTGAGCCTGACAACACTAGGAAAAAATGATTGGGACTTGCCCTCCCTATATGCAATTCTATGACGTTTGAAGACCTGGCTAAGTGGGCTGGTATTAAGAGTTTACTGCCACAAGTTCTGGAAAGTCAGATCATTGAAGAAAGTCAAAGTTAACTGTGGAAAAATCTTCATATAACACTACAGAATTATGCATTCTGCATCTAAAAGGAGACTTGCAAATGTTTTACTGGTATGGAGGGTGGTGAGGCACTGGAACAGGTTGCCCAGAGAAGTTTTGGATACCCCATCCCCGGAGGTGTTCAAGACCAGGTTAGATGAGGCCCTGAGCAGCCTGATCTAGAGGGTTCCATCCCCCCTACGGCAGGGGGGTTAGAACTAGATGATCTATGAGGTCCCTTCCAACCCAAGCCATTCTATGATTCTACGATCCTAGCTTTACTCTCCCCTGTATGGACAATTACTTTAAGTGCTCATATTCAACTATAGAGGGAGGATAAGAAAAAACATTTCAAGTATAGTTCAGAAAATTTTGCAATATCTTTTGTAAATATAATACTGTAGAAATATATATGATAAAAAAACTCCTAGTCTCTCATAGTTTCAGAGCAGAAGTGCTAATTATGGAGTCTGAAAGATTTTTTTTTGCTTTCTTTCTCTGTATTTAATCAGTTTGGTTTGAAAAAAAAAATTACTCACATGATTTTGTAAGCAAGCTTTCAGTGGATATCATTAACATCCCATCATTAAGAAACTAAACAGGTTTTCTACTTTATAAATATTTTTCTTGCACAGTTGGACAAAGTAAGAAGCTTAGAATCGTCTGTGGATTTGTTAAGAACATGAATCTCCAAGGACACAACATTATACACAGAACACTAGGACAGAGCTGGGATCAGGAAAAGCCACAAAACCATCTAAACAAGACAGCAACAGTGTTTCTTGGCCTCATCTACGATAGAATCTCAACATTCATTCTTTTAACTCTTATTCCTACAGTTTATTTTCTTTCCTTAGAAATAAATATACTTTTTTTTTTTTTTTTTTTGTGGTGATAGCTGTTTTGTTTGGAGCCGAGAAGTCACATGTCACTATGTAACTTAACCATGGTAGTCGTCTAGTATTTAATATAGATTTTTTAAATTGGTTAAGGTTGTACAAAGTTCTGCCAGAAAATCATGCCAGCTGGATTCACAATATAGTCTGGATAGCTTAAAAATGATGTATTTTCTTGATACTATCCTATACAACAAGCAAGCTGAGAAAACAGAAAAAAAAAAAAAAAGCTACGTCCTTAAATAAATACAAACTAACCATGAGTTATACAGAGCAACAACAGGATCCTGTTGAAGCATACTTCTATACAGCATATGCATGACCTATATAATACATTGAGACCAATTGTTCTGCTCAGTCTGCTGAAGAATACTCAGGTGGAATATTCTGCCCAGTTTAAAGCATCACAATTTAAGGAAAATATGCCTAAATCAAAGCCATTTGAAAGGAAATCAACAGAACATTAAGTCTTTTATTAAACATCAGCTATATAGGGACACTGAAGAAATCAGGTTTGTTCAGATTAGAAAAGAGATACAGGAGGTAGGTATCACGAAGGGCTTCCAATAGACAAACAGTCCGAAAGAACACAGTGACCCTCTGTCTTTAATGTCCACAGAAATGGCTGAAAAAGAAATCAGCTTATGTACCAAAGCAGAAGACACAAGACATCCTTTCTCCTATTAAAGAACAGATATTCCATGGAACAGCTCACCTGGAGGGCACAGAATCTCCATCCTCGGAGGTTTTTAGGAGCAAGTTAGACAAATATCAGTCTGGATTAACTTCAGCATATTTTATCGATCCACAGGTGAGAGATTTCATTAGGTGGACTTGTGAGGTATTTCTGCTTCTAAGTTTTTAAGACAGTTTTCATTCTGACTTTTCTTAATCAAACAAGGTCTTAAGCTTTTCAGTTCCTCTTTATCTCCAAGCAGATTTACACAGGTTTTTCTCTTTCTAACAGTAATGCCTTAAAAACCTCCTGCTAAACATCTCTGGTATTCTCAGGAAATTTGCGCATCAAAATAGTTCTCCCTGAGTGTAGTAGTAAATACTACAGTTGTTGGGAAATAGAAAATGAAACAATGCAATGTACAGATGACATCGCTTATTAAGTTCAAAGAGGTAATTCACCAAAAATGAAAGATTAAAAACAACAGAACCTCTACACCAACAGGGAAAAATGTTTGTATTATTTGACCTTGAAATCATGTTCCAGAGACTTGAAATTTTGACTCCTGAAGAATTAGACTTCTTAAAATAAAGACAGAAATTTAGATGAAGTTGCCTGTAGAGAGATCCCTTTTTAGCTACTTAATTATTTAGATTATTTATTTATTTCATTCACTTCATGAACCATGCCTCATTTTTCATATGGACTTGCAAAACCATTAATATCGATGCAATTTGGAGGTAAACACTAGAAATGTAATTAAAAAGAAATTGAGCTAAAGGCTCTGTTTTTATCAAAGATTTTGTTTTATCAGTAATTTATATCAAATCGTTGATTATTATCTTTCTTTTCTTCTTCTGTCATCCAGAGGTCTTCATTATATGATCACAATCTTTTCTAAACTGTGAACACAGTAGAACATTAACTGGAAGTGGAAACTTTAGCAACTAATGAAAAAGCAGTAAAATTACTTTTTCCAAGACAATCTCAATCATTTTCTCCAGTCTCAATAATTAATAACATTAAATATATTTTGCTAGTGCATGATGCTTGTCGGACATATAAAAAAATAGCAGCGAATAATTAGTGTGAACCAGAATTGGTCTGTTAGAAACAAAACACACACATACTTTGTAACTCCTATTAAATTGAACATGACAACTTTTACAAGAATAAAGCAAAACCAAATGTGTGGGGAATAAAACCAAGGAGAAATGTTAACAGAAGAAGTTGGTCTATTTTTCAGCTATACTGCTGGTTTGTATTAAGTTTACAACCAGGATATTTTCATTTTATGTTTGCTCAGGTTTTGTCAAATTATCAATAGCTTGTTAAAACACAGACAAATCTGTGCTTGTGGCAATTTTATACTAAAATATGGCTGAAGAAGAGACAAGGATTTAAAATATTAGTAAGTAATTTATTAATATTAATATGAATGTCCACAGAAGAAGAGACTAAAAATGTCAGCTTTCAAACTAGAGCAGAATTAATAGTAACATTAATAAATATGATGCTCTGAGGATATAAACAAACAAACAAAAAAACAACAACAAAAAAACACATGCATGTAATAAATGATTTCAAATTATTTTTAATTTGTAAAGTTTAATAGGAGTATTTAATAGGAGTGTTCAAATGACTGACTCAAAACTCCACTCCCTGGCTATACCGGCTCCAAAGCTACAACTTTGTTAAATTCAGATACTTGTTTGGATAATTAAAGTGATGCATCCTGTGTTACTATTAGTGTACAGAGAAGGGCTACAATATACCCTGAAGTTATTTTAAGTATAGGTTAGGTTTGAAAGTTTGATTCCTGTAGGTATTATTCCTGTAACAAATTTTCCTCCAAGCTGATTACAGTGGGCAGCAGAAATCAGGAGTTAACACTACTCACATAATCCATACTTACAGCTCATCTTTACTATAGAATTACTCTTTACTTCTCTGACTTAAGAGAACTCCTTTCCATCCTTCTCCTTATGTTCATTCCCACTAAGTGTGTTCTCTAGCACCCTCTAAAAATATTTGAAAGCAATTATTCTCTGCAAGCTCGCATAGGGTGGATGAAGAAACTCTGTCTCAACACAAAATACTCTCTTAACACAGTCCATCCACAGTAGGTTGTAATGATTCTGTACAACTGTATCTCCGGTAATTATCAGTTTTAGGAATAACTAAAATGCAATGGATTGATTTGGGAAAGAATATGTTTTAAGTACATTTGGAAATACCCTTTGTTCTTTTTAATGTCTAAACATTTTACTGTTGCACTTACTGTCAGATGCTATACAAGCTCTTGGCTGGGTTCATCTATGCTGGAGAACAAGCAGAAAGTTTACTTTTCACAGCAGCAGAAGCCAAGGGATTCTGCTTCCGGAACTGTAAATTCATGGGCTTATCAGTACCTTCCATGTTGCTCAGAAAAGCATGAACCAAGCAGTGAAAATGATCTTTATCAACATAAAGCTAACAAGTATCCACATGATCTCTCTCTGTAGAGCATCTAATTTATTCAAGTGGTTTTCTATATAGTCAAGAAGACTTTAGAAGGCAGTCAAAATCCAACTCCTACTGTATAAAATACACTGCATTATCCCTCTAGTAACCAAGCTCCAACCTCTAGGGTAAATTTTGAAGATCAATTCTAATTTAAATGAATTGGAAACAACTCATATGGAATCAAGGAGAAAATCCACAGCAAGGACATGCAGTAGGACTGTAATGAACAGTCCCAGACTAACCTAAGAAGCCCCTGTTGAAGTTTGTACCTGAGATAGACTGAAAAATTTACTAACAGAAAATATGCTATTTGTGTTTGTAACAAGGGCTAAAGAAGACACTGAGGATATCATTGCCAACTAAAGCAACTCCTGGGACTGCCCTAGGAGTTTCTTTTTTTTTTTTTTTTCCTTCTTTTTCTTTCTTTGCCAATCATTCAGAATCTACCGTAAAAAGGGTAACACAAGTGATAGAGTTATCCTATGTTTACAATTACTGGTGAGAGGATTAATATGGAGAATTAATCTGGATATTAACTAGGCATTACTTCGATCCATCAGAAACTGAGAAATATCAGATGCACATTAATATGTGACTGAGCAAGAAAAAATGCTGCTATCAAGCTAGAGACTGTTTGTTTTTTTAAATGATATTAAGAATGAGATTGAAGGGTAATATCAAATGGAACACCTGTTCAAAGTACATTATGATACCAATACTTCTAGCTTATACTGGCCCATAGATGTAATGATGACGCCAGGTATATCAGGATTTAGTGTTCTCACTAAGTCTCCCAGAAACTTGTAAAGGGGATTCAATGCTCCTTCAAAAGTAGCAATAAAGTAGCAGATGGAAACAATTCAAGGCTGGGATTTGAAATTCAGTGCAAGTGAAAAGGAGTTCACACCAGGTGTCCTGGTCCAGGTTTACATCTAATTAAGAGATCACTGGGTGCATGAAAATAGACAGAATACAGAGACCCAGGTGCAAGATAATAGGAAATGAGAATACTCGGTGCTCTTATTAAATAAACTCAGCTGCTTACCTAAATGGGGCTCAATATAAGTAATTTCTGAGTAATATGACAAACTGAAGGAGGAGAGTAGGTGTAAAAGGACAGCTTCCCTAGCAAGCAAATTTGCTCTTATTAAACACTTTTGCTTGTTTGTTTACTGCCCGGGTTCCTTGAAAATATTTTGTTACGAATAAAGTATAGAAAGCTGTGAAAGCAAGAAGAATCCCTGGGAAAAAGGAAGGATGTAATAAAGTGATTCACCAAATTTTACTTTTAACTGAGCTGTTGACTCCTATTAATTGATATCATTTTAAATAGGGCACAAAAAATGGGCAACTATCATACTGAGTGCTCTGCAGATATATTCATAGAGGCAGACACAGCTGTGCCTAGTTGACACAGATGTTTTAGTTTTATTTTTGTTAGCTCTCAGTCAGATTTTAGGGGGAGATTATTCATAGCTGTTGCACACTGGAAAAATGATGTACTGTCTCTAATCCTCATCTACAGTGATAATCATACTACCAGTACTAGATGTAGGGTTACTTGCTGCTCTAGGCAAAGAGATGAATGTCCATTTCTCCTGGTCTTTAGTCTTTCAGACAATAGTCATTAAATACTGTAGCCCTAGGTGAATGTTTGTATAGTACTATACATGTCCCTAAGAAGTACTGCTGTGACACTTTAGATGAATAAGAACAGTATCTACAGTCATATTCAAGGGGATGAAAATTATAAGTCAGAAAGAAATTTCTCCCTATGGTACAGTATTACACAACCAAGTGCCTTATGATTTTTTACAATTTCCTTTCCAACATTTTCCATTGCTCATTTTTTAAAAATAACAGTATGTGGAACATAAGAATTGTCACATACAATGAAACCTTCTTTTTATGGTGTTTCTGCCTATATCCTTTTAGACTGAGCTAATACCAGGTAATCCAAACATCTCAAAAACTAGAGGGAAAGAAGTCGTTCTGAATTCAGTTAAATTAGCATGTATACTCTTATGTATGTTTCTGCCTTCGTGTTCAAGACATGCTATAATATTTCCCAATTCATGTTGCTTGATAAACAAAAAAGATGTTGGTGTATTACTACATTTTCAGAGTTAAGATTACAATTTTGTTTTTAAATTTAAAGCAAAAACAAGTAAAAATGTTCTGAAGCAAGAATAGGTGGTACATTGCTTGCACAAAAATTATCACGTAATATCTACAGTTTTATATGTTTGGGCAGAGTTCTTCCTATGTACCACAAAAATCCTACCCGAATAAATTAATATGATTTGATTCTACTATAATGAATATGGTTTAACATTAATTGACATAGCGTTTAAATATAGAATTCAAATATATGGTTACTTCTGAACAAGTGAATTCTGATAGGTAACCTTCCCTTTTCCATGGACAAAAATTATACACGGACTCCAAACAGGTACTGATAATGAATCTGCAGTGGTCCAGATGGCAAGTTCAAGGTTTTAACATAAAATAACAGATGTGAGGGCTAAAATGAAGCCACAATTCCTGAATTCCAAAGAAAACCTTTAAAGGGCAATATTGCCCCAGATATTTGTTAATAAGTTTCCCAGTCTCCCTCTTCTTTAACACTGTTTCTGAAAACTTACCCAACTTGGCACTATGGCAGAAGTTAAGGAGATAACAGACCTTGTAGACCTGGAGCCTGATCTATACAAGGGGCCTACATTTTCAGTAAATGACCTAATTATAGGAGCAATCTTGATGAAACTTTAAAAAAAAAAACAAAAAAAACCCACATCAATCAGTCAATCTCTTTTAGCAATATATCTATGCCCCACTCCTTCAAAAGTTAACACATATGCTTTGCATGAGTGGTTACTAAGTTCGATGTACATGTAGATATCTTATTTTTAGGCTGCTAAAGGAAGAATTAGCATAAACTTCTACAGAACTTATCTAGGTTATTAGTCACCCTTTTCATATTTTTCTCCATTCATTTCAAACAAAAATCAATTTCATGTATTTTGTTTTTATTTTGAGGGGGAAGGTAATTTGTTAAATAGATATCAGGAGTGCATACAATAGGAGCACCAAGGCTTGTGTGTGATAAGCAAAAATATCAGAGAGAAAATTCAGAGAAAATTTTTCTTCACGTCTTGCTTACACAGTATCATATTATCTGTTTCATTCTTGACCTCATAGGTGGACACTTTATGTTCTCTGATAGCGACGTATATATAAAAAAATTAAGATCTCTAAACAAACAAACAAAAACAAATATGGTACTATGCACAACCCTGATTTACTGAGGCTTTATACTTTATTTGACTTTTAAAGTGAAAAGCAATGGCCAGAAAGAGCTCTGAAATCAGGCACACAGTTCTCCACCTGCCTTCTCTACCATTCCACTACTTTGACATTCTTCTCACAGATCCCACTTCTACTTTTGGAACGGCATGTCTATTTTGTTAAAAGCCATCCCACAGCTATAATTCCAAATCCAGAAATACTACCTCACAGATGAAAAAGATGTTCTCAGACCCTCCACAAATCACCTAAGGCCTATTGTCTTCTCCTTGGTGAGTTTTTGAACCTTTGCAAATCTATCTTCTCTTTCACTTGATCTGGTTCTTATACAATACCGTGACTTACTGTCTGAATTTTTGGGTGAGAAACACTAAATACTTCATACTGCTAATGTCTGCCCCTCTGTTCTCCAGTGGGCTTCAAAGTACAGAAAAGCTAATAGTGCCATAGCTCTGTGGCAAACAAGTACCTAGTCCAACTGTTTCCTTTCAAAGAGCATTACATGAATGCTCACTGCTAGCCACCAACTGCGAGTAACACATTTGTTCTGCTTTTTCTTTTTCAGAAACTGTTGTTAAGAACCAGTATGGAGCTCACAAAAGGAAGGGCCTACATAATATCCAGTGCGCAACATAAGAAAGCACCACCAACACATATGATTCCTACCAATATCATATACAGAAAAAAAAAAAAAAAGGCAAATCTAGAAGGAATTAGAATTGTAGCTGAAGTCCTACAAGACACACACAAGAAGTACACATTTTCCAGCAGAGCAGCAAGGAATGAAGCTGCTGAAAACAACCCTGAAAAATCATCTTTGTCTTCCTACAAATTCATAAGGAAGAGTAAAATTCATGACTGCATTATTCACAAAATCACAATCCATTCCAAACAAACTGGTATCCCATAATGCCATTTCCGGAAATCACTGAACTCTGCTTGTGACATTGCTGTGAAAAATACTGAAATGTAAACAGGAATTTTTAAATAGACAAAGTCTGACAAACATTACAAATCTGGATGGCCCAAATGCATTGTTTGTAAAGAAAGCCATTTAGAGTGGAGATTGAAGTTTAAGTCTATTATGCATACAAAAATATACAACAGGAATTAAGAACTGTATTTCTATAGGATAGTAATGATATTTGTAAAAAGTACGTAACAGAAATCAGGACATAAAAAAATACATTTTTCTGATTTTTTGTATCCACATAAATGAAGAACAACCAAAATCTGAAGTAATATTAACTGCCTAAATTGAAAATCAAACATCTTCAACTTAAAATCATGTTAGAAGTGGTAATTTGTTTTCTATATTGTCCAGGCTAAGATCCCAAGGATAAGATCCCACTCTGGAATAAATCTGCATTTCCATTCATATTAGTTTTTCAAGCAGAATTTCTGAAATAGAAGAGACTTAAGTATTTTGGTTTACTTATTCACTTGAGACCTTCTTGTAGGTCTTCCTAGTGATGACCACTTTCTGTGGCTAGATAGATTATATGGACTACTGATGTCTACTTTTCCTTCTATAGAAAAGTATTGCAAAGAAGCAAGTTCCAGGAACAACTTAAATCAATTAGATTTCCTTTAGTGCTGTACTGGAAACAGACCTCCAAAGGAAACATAAAATTTACAGTTCCTGAGCTCACAAGTGCAAGCAAAAATACAGTACTAAGGTCCTATCTTTACCTTGTTATTTTTGCAAGTCAATCCACTATAACTTCACTTGAGAGAAGTTAGACCCTCAGTTTCTTCAGTCATCTCAGTGACCAATAAAAGGTCTTTTAGGCCTATGCACTCAATTATAAGATGCAGTGGCTACCTACATAGAGAGGAATAGATGATAAAAATAATACCTTACAATATAATTCCTCAATTCTACCTCAAGGACACTTTGCTTTTATAAAATGCTCTTTTGAGTAAGGCAAATAGCTTATCATTAACTTTGCTTTCATTTTCCAAAACCTTGGGTCTGACCACAGTATTTTTATATCCTCTTATTTTATTCTGTGATTTACCATGAGGACTTGATCTTTTCAATCAATGGAAGAATACCTATTGAAATAAATATGGGAGAGAGACTGAGTTTTCAGCCCTGCCACCATCACAAGTATTTCTGATTTACCATTCACATGGAAGCCTCTTACAAACACGTTGTCTGGTAATGTACAATTAAAATATAAATATATAAAAAATATTTTTTATACACTATATACATAAAAATCATTGCCTTACTGAAAGCAGAAAGCCAAAATTTGTTCTGTTATGCTCAAATTAAATTTTAAATATTATATAAAGTTATAATACATTAAAAATGCATATTACGTAAAAAATATACCTAATATTCTCATAACAGCAAGCATACTTTCTGGTGATTCAACTCACTTTTGAGCTATTATCTGAGAGAAATCCTGCAGGCATTCCTTCAGAAATCCTGAACAGATTGTAAGTTGTTACAGAAGAATTTTTTAGAGAGTTTAGAAGGAAAAATATTATTGGATTTCTTTCCCTGTATCCTGACACCAACTTACAACCTCTGTCCAGAATAATATATATACATATATAGTACGACAATTCTACAATACGCTCGTCCACCACAGAAGGAATATTCCTACTGTATGTATGAAAACTGTCCTGTAGATTCCTGTTGAATCTTTCAGGTTTAATTGTATTTTAGGATTCAGAAAGAAGTAAAAAGATAGCTGCAAGGTCTTATACCTCAAAAAGGAACAGTGTCTTTTTAAGTGAATATATTCACAAATCACCATTTTAGTGGTGGTGCTATTTATTTCTATCCAGTCCCAATCATCTTGCTGACTATGGAGACCAGGTCGCTGTCACACATAACAGTGTCACTAGAAGTGCTGCAAGGATGCAATTATTTCTAGGTGTTACTCATTTGTCACCTACTCTGAAGTATCTCCTTAGAAAAAATAGCACATCCAATCAAGGGAGAGAAACAAAATTTAAGTAGACCAAACAGAATATTCAAGATCAGTTGATCCAAAAGCATGCTGAGGGGCTCAGAGTACTTTGGCGTAGACAGCTGCATCAGTACATGCTCAAACTGAGTATTTTTACGGAATTCAGGAAATATTTGTATGTGTTTCAGTCACAAAGAGAAGTGTGTCTAAGGAGTCTTAAAGATATGATAGGAAATGCAACCCAACAGGTACATCACTTCCCACACTGACATATGATTACAATGCCAAAGCTGGATCAGAAATACATATTTGAAATTATGCACATATTGTTGTATATGTTTCATATAAAATGAAATATGAAATGCATTTTAAATTTTCACGGCTGTTACCATTACATCAGAATGAAATTTGTCTCCATTTTAGAGAAAGATTGCCACTCCAGGAATTTTAAATGGGAGAATTTTTCAAGGGAGGTTATTTTTACAATATAAATTACATACTGCTCTTGACTGTCCAAAAGGGTCTGAATCAAATCTCTGACATTACTTGACAGTACTTAATGGCTTTTAATTTATCTGCTAAACAATCTACTGCAAAGGGCATCGGAATATGACTGGACTTTCCTTACTTGAAATAAAACAGACTTCATCGTTACCTGACATCCAGTTCATGTGTTTTCTAACAACAATAAAATTGGTGTTGGTAGGTGTCAAGATTAATTTATGAGATGGAGATGACTTGGATTGTTAACACAGATCTACTATGACAAGGTATATTTTAGGTGAATGAAGTTCAAAATAATAAAATGTATTGTGGGCAGTAATCACAATGGAAAGCTTTACCTGAGATGTCTAACACTGAAGAAATCAATCACATGGAAGATTTAGTGATGTGAGACATATTGAACAGGTAAAAGCTGGACAGGAGGTGGAAATTGTTAAAAAGAATGATACCCTTGACTAAAATATTGTATGATCTTCGTTGAGAAAAGTATTTGATTAATTTGTACAGCATAATCACATAAAGACAGTAGGTACATATTGCTGCTCTAACAGAAGTAGAATAGGTTGCATATTTGTCTCAGATGACTTGCTATGAGTAAATTACATCTAGATTAAAGAAAATCTTTGAAGATATTTTAAAGCATTTGAACCTAGATACACACAAACCAGATTAACCTCTCTAGAAGATTTCACAACATACTGTAATGTTGTGTTTGTGTACATATTCAAGGTGAAGGTTCATCTTGCAAACTGTTTTTCTTAGTTGCAATTATTTTTCAATTTCCATTTTTTTGCAGTCTGAAGTCTGAGCTATGAATTTGTGGAGGTAAGCATAAAATGCCCAGCTTGCATTAGTAACTCCACATCTTTTGTATGCACGTAAAACCAGAAAGGACAATGTACTATTATGTTGTGCAGCTAAACAGCTGCTCACTTTTTTCTCTTACACTGACTTTTGCATTTCTAGAACACTACCACATGCCATTGCAAGGGTTCATGTAGAATGGAGAATCATTTGTTGCTTCTTTCCTGGGGACAGCATTATTTATTTTCTTCTTTTTGTTTTTCAGTTTGTTTGTTTGTTTGTTTTCCTGAAAGAAAAGTGCTACTCAGAATATAAGCACATATTTGCTTTTAGTATTTCAAAAATAGAAGTTCTCAATATGAAGACTGATACTGGTAGTAATGGGCCTTATGCTTATGACTTAATCCAGAAAAACTTCACTAACCTTCCACTTAAAAGGTAAAATAATGGACGTAAAAAAAAAGCTACTGAAAGTAGAGCGTTAAGAGAAGTCCAGGTGTCAATTAAACAAGAGTGAAGTCTAATACTTTCATCCAAAATAAATACGCCAAATATGTCTGCTTGATTACACTGTAAATAACAGTCACTGTTGCTGCCATGATACACTCAACTATTATAGTCCAAAAAAGTATTAATTGGTTTCGCAGTCACTCTGATTCTTCCACGATGGACCACAGTGTAACAGCCCATTGGTGTTAAAGACAGGCCTAAACTACTAGAGAAGATTGAGGCTATTAAACAAAGACAGGTCCTGCTCCCACATGCCATTGTGTCAGCAGTTCTTAATTATTTTTTTCTTTTATCAGACAAAATATTTTCTATCACTCATTTATTTATGAGAACAATAAATATACAGATAACAGCTACTTTAAAATTTCTGAAAACTGAAGTTACTTTTGAAAAAGAGTTGTGATGGAAAAAAATGTGGTCAGCAATTTCTCTGTTCCAGTATTTTTCAATTTTGGACTGCTTGACTTTTCCACCATCACAGTGCCTTAATGAAAACAAAGATATACCATCTAATGTACCATCTACATAGCACCTCCTATAAGCTATGAGGTATCTCAGGATATTCTTAGTGAGTTATAGTAATTTCTACACTAATGTGAACATGTGATCCACCTTCTTAATCATTTTTCATAATATGTATATTTTTAATACTTGAAATCATTGTCCTACACAAGTTTTAAAATGTAGTATTTCCAGTCAGAAACTAAAATCAGAGAAAGCGCCAGCTTTCTAATTCTGTGAAGCTGCTGATCACTACTGAGACATCCGTAAATCTGCAGCTGTTGAAGGGATATTTGAGATGAGTCTGCTTCCAAGATAGATGGCAGGTGAGAGATTTGGAAGATTGCAATAATTGCCAAGGTCAGTGCTCATGTACCAAGAGATGTATCAAGAGGCAAAAGTGTCTCTGCTTGTTCCAGCAGTCACCCAGAATGGCCACTGTAGCTTCTACAGCTGGGTACAAATTTAGGAAACTAATGGAGCTATAGCAGCCAATGCTACTGCTGGCATTGCCCAGGGAATGCAACAGCTACCCAGAAGCAAGGGCAGACTTGGCAAGTAATAAAATTAATGACATGCTCAAGTGATGTTGAACCTCTGCAGCCTGCCATAACAGGCCTCTCTCCATCCTTGTTTTGTAACTGTTTCAGCCCATTCATCCTCACTTCTGAATATATGTATGCGCTTATTTTTAATTATCCACAGGAATCCAATCACTGTTTCTGAAAATTCGCCCTCTATGGTCTGCCAAATCTTGGGTCTTGGGTTAATTGCTACATGTGACAACCAGGAAAATACATCTGCACCAGACAGGGTAAATATGCTTTATATGAAGAGCAGCACTATGAAGAGGAATTGTGAGATTCTTGCCTTTGTTTGTCCAGACTCAGGGTGATGAGGACTGCAGATTGGCCCTTTGCCTTTAAGGGCTTAATAAATACTCACCAGCAGAAGGATCAAGACAGGTTGGAGCTGCTTCAGGATGACTGTTGCAATGCTTCTGGTAAGTTAGACATGCAAAAGATCAATTGGTTGACAACTAAACATGGGAGTGAGAAGATGTGAATATGTGGGGTAGATCACAAAAGCCACAGAAAACACACTCTTCTTCCCAAGCTCAAGACGAGCTGCAGCTAAGGAAGTTTACAGAGGTCTGATTTATACCAGGAGTATGCGTGGAGTTCCTCACTCCTTATGGATCTGGGAAAACTCAACCAGATCCTCTAGTTTTGAATATCTATTTTTCCTCACATTCTCCCTGTTATCATAACCATCCTTGTGTTTTTCTGAAGCCCACAGCATATGGAAAGCTGATATCTGTATACATATTTTATTCCCGACTTAAATTAAATTAAACCTTTTTTTCTCATCCTCTGTTGCCCCATCTTTCTGCCTTAAGTTCTTTCATTAGCTCATGACAAGAAAGTTTGGCCAAGATATTAAGCAGCAGGTCAGCTTGACCACACGTCAGGAAACCAAACAGAAATCATTTTCTGGAACAGAAAACTCTTTATACTTCCCAGCCCAAACCCTCTTGGGCTCTAGGGAGCTTACAGTTTAGTGCTAATAATAAATACAGCTCCAGTGGTTTATTTTTAAATTTTACGATTCTTTAAAGGGATAACAGGGGAGTTTAGTGGGTCCTCCACACTCAGAAACATAGAACTGCTGGGGAAATGCAACAGCTGCTGCTCCAGCACTGCAACAGTCCAGGCACAGCTGAGCAAGAGCAGTGCATTCGCTTTGCTATGCTATTTTTTCTTTGTTGACACATCACAACCGTGTTCCTGGAAGCCCTAAGGGACTACTGTGAGCTGCTTCAGCTGCTCAAAGGAATAATACAAAAATCCTTTTTTTCCTTTCTTTTTTTTTTTCTTTTATTTTATTGAAAGACAGTTTGTTTGAGTTAAAAAAGCTAGGCGCAAAGGGACCAGTATGCATTGCCAGTCACTCTTAACTCCAGCCTATCTCCCGTCCTTCACTGTGACCAGTCCAAAAAATAGGCATAAAAACAATCTTCGAAGTGGCAAGGACAAGATCAGACATCATGATGCCAGAAAAGATCTTCCCTCACAGACTGAAATAGATGCTAAAGAGTTCTGGTAAAGGAAAGGTCCAGAATGTCTCAGATGGCCTTTCTCCTCTTTGTATCCCAATCTTATCTTCTACTAGCAATGCACAACTTCAGTGCAACACCCTGCATTCAAATATGAGATCCAAGACCTGTGCCAGACTGTCTTGACTGTGATGCAGAGTTATCGTTAAAAACTATAGCTAAAAAAATATATATACTTTGCAATATAGACTGATATAAAAATATGCTTTTCTAGTGCTTAAATAATAGCAGTACACTAATACCTTTGAAGAAAACTTCTATAACACAGATCTTTAATTTAGGTTGCATTACCAGCCTCTCTTATTAGTATCAGTTTATTTACCCTAATACGCTGCTACTTCTGTAAAGAGCTAAAATTTCATTGATAACTGCTATAACTTCTCTTCAGTTTTACTGGGTTTGCAGGGCTGGCATTAACAATATGGAACAATTTCTCTGTGGACTTGATAGGTAACACCAATAAGCTTTTATTTATTTATTTATTTTTAATGTTAAATTATTACTAAATATTTAGCATTGTAATTTTAAAATGTTATGTTTAATTTTAAAATGTTTTCTTGACCTTTAGGTTTCATGACTTTTTTCACTTTTGAGTCTGACGTATTTTGGAAGTCACTTAAGACATTAACATCACATTAAGATGCAATACGATTTTTAACAGAGCAGAAGAGAAAATGTTTCTTCTGCAGCATTCATTATTTTTATTTTGCTTGTTTTAGAAAACTATACAGCTGCCTTACAAATCATTATATCCTGCAGTAGTAAAGCTACAGCGACTTTATGTGTTACTATAAGCTACCACAGTGATAAGGTCTGTTTTTAATAAAACTGTCTTTTGATATTTCCCCCAAAGTGATCTTCCCGATTGCTAACATTTCTGCAATTCACAATTCATTCCAATTAATGGCTCTAAAGATTTTCCTGTATGCCTAAACATGATAACAATTGGGTATCATTTTGAGGAAAATCTTCTAGGTGAAAGTAAACAAGTGAAAGAAAAGAAGGCATTAAAAATTTCCCTTCCCAATCCAGCAGCCATTTTATTTGGTATATATGATTGGAGCCTTTCTTGGAAACAGAACTAGGAAAGAAAACTTCTAGCTGAGCCTTGCTTGATACAAGGTGTAAATAATTAAATTCAATCTGCTCTTCACACATTGCTGCTGAAGAAACTGAACAGGTGTTTTGCTGCAACACAAAATATGCAAGATACAGATTCAACAAAAGATGCTTTTTGGGAAACTGGCTTCAAATTTGTTATGCCATAAAGCATATAAAGATGGCTTTTCCCCACAAAGCTTGATCTAACCACAAGCAGAACTGAGAGCTAATTTGCAATAAAGCGCAAGAGCGCAAAGAACAACGCATAGCATAGATTTTTTTAATATGATTTTTAAAACTACACTCAGTGATATCTTGCTTCAGAAGCAGTACTTTACCTTAGAGGACATAAACAAGTGCTAAGTGTCCACCCAGGGAGACTGCCTTACTTTTTCCTGTTCAAGAATCTACTTTCCTCATTGCAGGTCCTTGCATGAATACCTACCATTTTGACTCGGTTAAAAATAGCAATAATAATAATTTAAAAAGATAATTTGCTTACAATTAACTTTTTTTTTTCTTTTGGTTCCATTCATGGATATTGAAAAAAAAAAAACCTCTTCTGAGAATGATCTCTTGCTTCTTCTAGGGGAAAACTAGCAAGTGTTTCACACTTGTGATGCAGACCTTTAGAAAGCATTTCCAATTAAGACCTTTTTTTTCTTTTTAAATTCTCCCATCATTATAGAAGTACCACAGAAAATAAAGAACATGTTTGCCTAGCCCTAACTTAAGAAAAGTGTCTTCTCATTTGTAGAACATCTACCTGCACAATACTTTTACAGCCTGGAAGTACTATTCTGCTCATTTTACACACGGGAATCTTAGCTTTAAATAAGACTAAGCAACTTTTTGAAGGTCTCAGAGCAAGTCTGCATCAGAAAGGGAACATGAATACAAATTTTTCTAGATTTAGATTGGGAATGTAGGCACCACCCTGTTCTTAGCTTACCTTGCTGACACCAGTGTCAGTGGACCACAGCTAAGCTCTAAGTTACATGGACATTTGCGATAAAGAGAGGGGTTGAATTCACAGATCCCTATTCCCAAACTGAGAAAAACATATTTTCTCAGTAACTGTTAAAAAATATCTGTAAATTACTTTGAGATTAATTCTTATATCATGCATAGAAAATAAACTGAAAAAAGTAAAGAACACGAGGAAATAAATCACTCCTATGTTGCAATCAATAAGGAATCACAACGTTACGATTTGGTTTTATCCATTTCCTTCCCTTTGTGTGTGTGTGTGTGCTTTGACCCTGTCCTTAACCTACGCCCTAGAGAAAGAGTAAGCAGCTGCTAAGGGTGCCAATAACATTCAATAGTTCATGTCCCCTTACACTTTACCCAGGCTGAAGTAACCACATTTGGTATGCATTCCACTACACGGCATCCTGGAAACTTGCAGTCTGAGCCCGTTTTTCAATTTAGCAGCAATGCGCTCTGAACAGCAATATGTTACTGAGCCAGCTGGTCTTTCTTAGCCTTTTACCCTCTTTTAATCTTTTAGTGTTCTATGGCCACCACATCTACTCTTGGCTGCTGTAACCTTAGATCATGTATCATATTTGTTATATTCTTTCACATTACCTTAACCTTCTTGTTGAAAAGGGTGAAGTCACTGTGATTAGCATTAGAAAACAAAGACTCTAACATTCCATTTAATTCAGAGTCTGTAATATGCAGGTAAAAGAATGTAAACTACCTTCGATGTGTATTTAAAAGCAAAACAAAAGCAAGGATGAACAAGTCTAGCCAGTTGATATATATACAGCTCTTTATTACAGAATTTCATTCATAAGTGTATATGTGTGTGTGTATAAATACACACGTATACAAGTATACACAACTACACATCCAAGCACCTGCACAGATGTGCAAATGCATGTACATTTATTTGCACACACACATTCCACACACTTGAAGAATTTTACCAATATAAAATGTGATGTTAGCAGCAGTCATATACATGGCCTTACCTAGTAGGACAATTCTGATACCGTTCTCCTAACTCTTGCATTTTCAGTGATAACACCCAAAGGAAAGGATATCCAAAGAAAGAATTTGTACTATTGTACTTAGCCAAGCATACTAATTACAGCAGAAAGTAGTCTAATAGGGTTAGACTGCAGCAAAGATGGCATACAATTTGGTTTCATGTTTCTTTGTGAATTGCTGGGGAAAGTAGGAATTGTGAATAAAGACAAATATTTGCCTTTTTTTATTATTTAAATTTTGTAGAGAGCAAGGTGAATCAGAAATAGTTGGCAAATATAATTTACATTTTATAAATTCAGAGCATGGTCCTTCTTCTTATGCAGATTAAAACTACAAGGGCTTATATGCAACTTTCACATTAAAATTTGAAGTTATTTGCAAGGATTCAAGAAACGCAGCCAGCATGTCTGATATAAGGTGAATGTGTTTATTCTGTATCTAGTAAAAGAAGTGAACAGCACTTCCACCCATTAACATAGAATCAGATGACACTGCTTAAGATCTAGAATTGTTAGTTTATACCCTTAGAAAAAGTTCTCAGCCCTTCAAAATTAGAGCACAAACAAGATTATGAGTATGTGTAATGTTGAACAGTATTTAGCCTGAAAATTGACTATAAAATAATAATATACACCTTGGAATTTCAGAGATAAACCTATGTAGCGTATTTTAGATTAAATGCTAGCAGAAAAAAAAAAAAAGACATTTTTTGTCCTAATAATGTGTCATCTCTCGGTTTTGCCTGACATCTGGTATCACAGCAGATTTCTCCCACCTGCAAGGCCAGGAAAATGCAGACATCTCAACACCTACTGACTATATTGAGCATAATTGCAAAGATTTTTGTATAGGGTGGATGGCTTCTATTTTTTCCCAAGTGCCTCACATATATAAAATAATAACTATGAAAAAGACGGTCTTAAAAAGGTACAAAACTGGAAAACAGAGTTAAAATGATATTCCCGGTTAATGAAAGAAAAAACAATTATGGCATAAAAACCTCTAAAATCAACTAAGTCAAAAAGTTTTCATAAAGCCAGCCATGATGGCTTCTTAGTTTGGTATTCTGCCATGGCACATTAGCCTATATCTGTACAGGATACAGTTTGCCAAGTATAGCTGCTCTAGCTCAGCAGAATATTGTACCCAACCCCTGCAGCACTCACAGATCCCATTAGCCTAAAGCCTTACAGCCAGATTCCCCTCTGCAGCTCCCATGGAAATGCATCATCATTGTGCTACAACGTATCTCAAAAACAAAGAGACAAACAAACAAAACAACACGCCCACACATTTCTTGAGCAAATGAGCTTCTCTGTTCATGAGGTTTAAGAAGCCAATTGTTTCACTTGCTGTCTACTAATTTATTACATCCTGAAGACTTGCCTTAATCTCACCAGGGTTATTGGAACATCATCAGCTTGTCTGCAACCCTGATTCACTGGAGTAAGAACGTTTTTAGACAATTAAAACAAAACAAAATTAAGAGAACTCTCCTTGTCCTTATGCAGCTGTTTACAACTCCTCTGCTGTGGACTACCAGAAAACGCAGCCCCCTTGAAGCAGCAGAGTCAGGAACAACCATGATAATGGAGTAGGCAGCCAAGCCTAACATGGCACATTAACTGATGAATCAGACCATGTACTGCAGTCACACGAGACTTCTCCTCATAATTCTGTTTGCTTTCCTGCTAGGATAGTGAACTCTAACCTCCCTTTCATGATCATATGCAGCTCTTTCAAAGAAAATAAAGAACAGATATAATTCCTCTTGTTCCTCTTTTAAAAATGCGATTGTCTTCCCAACATCGTTTAATAAACATATGATTCAAAATGTATTAAAATCTCTCTTCCAATATCAAAGTAAAAAGTCTTTCAACTTGTACAGCTACTTTTTTTGTTTTCCCTCAGAAAATTGACTTCAGGCTCTTATAGACTCAATGGGCCAAATATGTTCTTGCCTGATCACTAGAGCTCAGCAAAATTACAGCAGAGAAGAATTTGGACCAAGCATTTCTGTCGAAAACACACCAGCAGGAAGACACCCAAACACTATAAAATTTAGCCCCTATTTTACTCTTCAACTGAAATACCAAAAATCTTTCTATGCTACCAAGTTGACTCTGAATGTACATAAGACTGTAACAATTATGAAAAGGGTGTCACCTTTCATTTGCAAACAATCTTTGATACTACTAGAGTGCATGGGACTGAAGAACAAGTGCCTATTACCCACCCTGGCCAAAGTCTAAAAGAGATGATTCAGTCACCAAAAACGTACCTGAAGTAAACACAGTTTCATTTACTGAGTTCTTTTCAGTTGTACTTTTTCCATTCTCTACTCCTGCTGCTTGATATGTAGCTGTAGACAGAACTGCACATCCATATGGACTGAACAGTCTTGGATGTTGTTTTTCTTAAATTCATGTTACTCCTTACTCAGCCACAAGAGGCACATAAGAAACCCACAGCACACCGTCTCTGTTAATATTATTGGTTATTCATAGCATTGCAGCAACCAGCTGCCTCAGTCAGGGAGGTACACTGTTGTTCTAGATAAAATCAAAGGCAGAGACGGTATGTCTCTTGAGGAGCTGAAGAACCACATGAAAACAGGATGACAGAAATGAGCATCCTCAGGTTCACTCTGAGCCAGGGACTGATCTCGTTACCACCTGCTGCCTGCAGGAGTTGCCCCGCAGCTGCCTGCCAGCACCACAGCTGCAGAAGCCCTACACTGCACCGCAGCACAAAACGGTCCTGGAGCCCACTGCCAGCAGAAGCAGCCAGGTAAAGGAGGCTTTTCTCGGCTCTGCAATTCACTGTGTCAGTTCTCTAGACCGGCAGTTTTGGACTCAAAGGCCTGAAGACTACCGTTAACTCGATGAACTATCTGACTGATAAAGGCTTGAAGGTGTGTGAGTTCCTTGGGAGTAAATGAGACTCTCAGGAGCTCAGCAGCCACCAAACACATACTGTTAAGTATTTAAGTGTTCCTTGCAAGCCCTTAGGTCTGGATGTGCTGGTTCTAGCCCGTTTCACAACTATCTTACCTACAAAATGGCTGCACTACATACTCAGCTAACATGGTAGTTTGGCTTGCATTAAATATCACAAAGTATTAGAAAAAACTAAACACATCTGAACACAACATAGGATACTTTAACTATTAACTATTGTCATTATTTTGCATGTAAGCAAAAGCAAACATGCCTTCCACATGAGGGACATGTGACTGAGGACTGTTAAGGCTGTTCTTAAAAAATAGCAGTTCATCAGAGACTGGAACTGGCAAAATATCTGCAGAGTGTAGTAGAGGTAAAGTTACCCAATTAAAGGCACTGGAGATTACTTCCTGCATGAGTGGCACTAGCATATGCTTGTAGAGTAAGGATTTAATTTTATTTTTTATCACTGTTCCAGTATCTTAGTCTTCTACTCTGTGGGAATACGAGTATTTTGGGCAGGACTTCCCCTTGGGGTGCATGTTCTTAATTTATTGCTTCAAGGCTGAGTAATGTACCCATCACAGAGCCATTCATGTTTTATTAAAATTAATTCCAAGGGAATGTTGTTTTTAGGAAGTGTGTATAGGACTATTTAAATGTTTTAGCAAAACAATACCAGCAATAAGAACTAATGAAAATATTTCCTTTTTCATACCTTTCACCTTAAGATAAATGATACCTAGCCTAAAAGGATGCTAAGAAAAAAGAAGAAAAGAACAGGAAATTCCTGCTATTTTGTCCCAGCTCCTGTGAACTCTCCAGTCTGTCTGTCTTGCTTTGCTTGTCCTGGAAGGAGCTCCCCATTCCTAACACACGGCTTGGGATCTATCTGCAGATCTGGGTTAGCAAAAATAGAATAAAATAAAATTGATTGTGAGACATGGCTTTCATCTTTGATCTTCATTGGAGTGACATGCATTTGATGGATGGACCACTCGGTAGATAAGGAATTGGCTGGATGGTTGCACTCAACAGCTCAATGACGAGGTGGAGACCAGTGACAAGCAGTGTTCCTCAAGAGTTGGTATCGGGACCATCACTGTTTACTGTCTTTGTCAGCAACATGGATGGTGGGATTGAGTGCAGCCTCAGCAAGTCTGCTGATGACACCAAGCTGTGCGGTGCAGTCGACAAGCTGGAGGGAAGGGATGCCATCCAAAGGGACCTGGAGAGGTTTGAGAGGCGGGCCTGTACTAACCTCATGAAGTTCAACTAGGCCAAGTGTGAGGCACCTAGGCACCTGAGCTGGGGCAATCCCAAGCACAAATATAGGTTGGGTGGAGAATGGATTGAGAACAGCCCTGATGAGAAGGACCTGGGGGTGTTGGTTGATGAGAAGTTCAGCATGAACCAGCAATGTGTGCTTGCAGCCTAGAAAGCCAACTGTACCCTGGACTGCATCAAAAGCAGTGTGGCCAGCAGGGCAAGGGAGGTGATTCTCCCCTTCTGCTCTGCTCTTTTGAGACACCAACTGGAGCACTGCGTTCAGCTCTGTGGCCCACAGAATAAAATGGATATTGACCTGTAAGAGGGAGTCCATAGGAGGGCCATGAGGATAACCAAGGGGCTGGAGCACCTCTTCTATGAAGACAGGCTGAGAGTGTTGGGATTGTTCAGCCTGGAGAAGGCCCCAGGCAGACCTTATAGAGGCTTTCCAATACTTAAAGGGGGCCTACAGAAAAGCTAGAGAGGGTCTTTTTACAAGGGTATATAGATATAGGACAAGGAATAATGGCTTTAAACTGAAAGAGGTTAAGTTTAGATTCGGTATAAGGAAGAAATTCTTTGCTTAGAGGGTGGTGAGACACTGGAACAGGTTGACCAGAGAAGCTGTGGATCCCTGGAAGCGTTCAAGGCCAGGTTGGATGGCGCTTTGAGCAACCTGGTCTGGTGGGAGGTGTCCCTGCCCATGGCAGGGGCTTGAAACAAGATAATTTGTGAGGTCCCTTCCCACTCAAATCATTCTATGATTCATACTAATATTTCTTTTAAAGCCCCTTTCTTCAGATCTTTGCTAAGTGTGTGGGAATAGCATGAAATAATTGCTCTGCCTGGTAGATCATTTATTTTCTGAGAGACCATTTTAAGGTGAAGAGACACCACCTGCTATAAATTTGCCTCATTTAGAAAGTGATAATAAAAGACTGAAACTGTAAATGGCAAGAAAGAAATGTAGATGGTTCCTTGGAATATTTCAGCCACTTTTAAGGGAGGCTGATCCAGAAATTCCTGTCTTAGCAGAGAGAGAGAGAAAGAAGGGAGGGAGGGGACAGAGAACGTGTGCATATGTACACATGCTGGGTATGGGTATGCTCAGGAAAATATTCAGAAATATGATTGTGACTGTAACTAGGGGCACAGAAGACCTAACAATTTCTATTACAGGAAGCCAAAAAGGAAGAAAAAGTAATAAAGCTTCAGTCCTATCACATGAACTAGAAGGGATTAGACACTTTCTGTTACACAGATATCACTGTTTCAAACATACACCACAAGCCAGAGTTCGTACATCATCCTGTACAAGCACACACCACTGCTGGGGTCACTTCACATGCACACTAGATCTGGTATCAGGCTTGTCCATGTACAAGCATCTTTCATTTGTCAGTGCATCATTTTCTGAAAACAAAATTTAGTGTAGTCCAGACTTTGCTATAAGGAGAGCAGAATGGTTAATTTTGTTATTGTGTCACAATACTGAGAGAAACGAATAAAATTAGAGTATAAAATGACCTATCAAATTTGCTTGACAGGTACTAATTCACTTTGATCTATCCCTCACCATAATTTCATTGGCAGAGAAACCATACATATTTATAAAAGAGGGAGCAGGCTGCTGTTGTTCTGTTTGTAATTTACAGCAACAAAGAATTCATTTAGATTACCATACTTGAAGTCCCAAGGTGACTCTGCTGTGGTTACAGGCCCCCTGCTATGCAGGATACCTAACATAACAAAGAACAAAGCAAAACAATGGTACACTGAGACCAGGGCTCCTGGGTAATCAATTCAGGTATTTACAGCTGAAACAATAGCAATGTGCAAATCAGCATCATTACTACAATTTGCTGATAGAAACCCTAGGGAACTCGGGAAGTGTATGACTGCAAAGCAGATGATTAATCTGAGTTACTTATGCTTTGTTAAAGCATTATTGTTTCCCATCACAATTAACAGTAAATGATTGTTTAAGAAAAAGGCAGAGGAAGTACAACCAAATGTGCAAGCCACACATCTATTCTACTCCAGGAACATTCTGAGGACAGTACAGGTACTGGGTGGAACTGAAGAACACTGGAGAGCATACAGGAAGTTTCTGCATATCCGAATAGTCCATCTCCTTACTGAGAAGCTGAAACATTTGTCCTTGAAATGGGAAAAAATATATGCTTACACTCTTACTGTTGTGTTTATGGGATGCCCATGTGCACATGCCCAACAACTTTGGCACCAGAGAGTAACACAGAAATGACCTTTATGCAGCCACTGCTGGTAGCAGCAAAGTTTCTTAGTCAGTGACAAAAACTTAACAAGAAACCTATGACTGAAGCAAGTAAGGCACCCAAGTTCTAAAATATAGGTGGTAGTGGTAGCATTTTTGTGGGATAAAACTATTGTTTGAGATCAGACTTTGAGCGGGGCTGAGAAATGAGCTGCTGTTTTCTAAGTAAACGTTAAGTGTAAAAAAAAAAAATAAATCTCCTGTTTGTAGAAAGGGCAAGGATTAGGCACTGCCATGGAACGTGTAATAAAAATAAATAAAGAGAAGAAAGGGAAGTACAAGGTAACTTTATTTCCATGTCCATTCAGAGCTCTACTTTCTACTGAACTAAAAGTGCACACATTCAGCTCAATCACACCCCAAATTAAAACGCTTAGGAAGTCCTTCATATTTTTGAAAACTAAAACTAAACAGGCTTTAAAAGAACTATTTAGTTTGTTCCTAAATATATTGGATAACCTCAGAAAAAGGTTTGTTCAACAGCAAAGCTGTTATATTGGCTTATGCTTTACAGAGCTTCTCTGATATGTTCTCATGTGACATTATCCATCCAAAGCAACTACCCTACTCCCAAAGAGACACTGATAAGTCCATTGTGATTCAACCTGAAATACTGTGTTCATGTTTGAGCTCCTCACTACAAGAAGGACATCGATGCCCTAGAGTGTGTCCAAAGAACAACAACAAAGCTGGTGAAGGGTCTACAGAACAAGGCTTATGAGGAGCAGCTGAAGAAACTGAAAACTCGGATTGTTTAGTATGGAGAAAAGGAGGTTCAGGGGAGACAGAACAAAGCTTCAAAAAGTAGAAGCCAGCACACAATCTCCTAGCAGGTATTTATCAGAGAGAGGTAAAATATTTATGTGAATCTCACAAGTGAAATATGAAGAAATTTTTTTTTTCAATATTTTTTTCCTGCAGTTCATCAAATTTAGCCCCAAATTCAGATTTTAGCCTCTGTAGAGGTTCTAAATGATGAAGATTCACGTGGAAATAATTTTCATGCACTCAGGATAAACAGAGCTACAGGCAGTAAATAAAACATAACCGGGGTTAATTCTAGAGTCAATGCATTCAGCTAATCTTAGTTCCAATCACTGCAAACAATTTAAGTCCTACACAAAATACAGAGAAACAAGATAGTAAAATATATAGGGAAACCAAGTCTATGATGACAATAAATAAAAGATGTCAATCCAGCCCAGAGAAAGAGAGTAAACTAGCAATGGAAAAGATGAGAAACTAATAGATTATAGTTTAAGAAGGAAGCATGCCTATTGTTTGGAAAATGGGACTGAGAATCACCAACTATAAAATATATTCTTCTGCAGCCAACTGATATTGGGAGATGTTTAAATTACACACTATTTTGGTCCCTCCATCTCCCCCAACAAAATATTCATCTATCTCGGATAGATATGGTCTGTAAAACACTCTGAGGTCCAGCAGCTACCCCTTTTCCAACACTTTACGAATTTAGAAGAAATAAAATACCTTATTGAGTAATGTGTTTGATATTTACTCCCTGTATTATGTGATAGTTCAACATTAAATAATGAGCAGAAAAAAGAGTTTTTTTAATACTGGAGTTTTAAAGCATACAAAATAGAAATTATTAAAAGTGGTCAAAGAGTATATATCTAAGAAATAATTAGGTAAAAAGGAGCACATTCACATTTAGGATAAACAATGAAAAAATCCCTAGAGATGAAACTTACAAAGACATAGAATGTAATTATCTCCAATGGGGCATTCTGCAAGTCCTTTTCTCAAAAGTTATTTAAACAAGACAAAAATTCACAGGCTTTCCTACAGAACAATCCTACCGTAGGTTAACAGTCTAACCTGGTTAACCTAAGCAGTCTTGTTTTGTTTTCTGATTTTCTGAGCCAAATACATGTGACAATATGGAAAGGTCAAGCTTCCAATATAAAAATGGCCCCATACTAAGTGGTAAATTCTGTAACTGGCACCAACCTGGCTGTAATTACGATCAAGATGACCATAATTCAGGACATCAAGCTACTTCAGTTCTAGTTTTGGTGGTACCTTGTCAAGCATCACCCACACTACTTAGCAGTACCGGAGAGCTATGAGAATATCAGGTTTATATTTGATTCCCTTCATTTTCAATTTTAAGCACTTAATTTAAAAAGCATTCATATTCCAAGGTAAGTATCTCTTTATTTTGGTATTTGGTTAAAATACGCTTTGTGAATAATTTATTTTATCCTCTTGAATGGCACAAATATTTCAATAGCCATGAAGTTTCTTCAATTGTCAAAATATACATGTAGGTCACAAAGTAAGCAAAGCTTCAACCACAAAACTGTTTTTTCAGAAGTTTCCATGAAATTATCTCTTTACCTAGAAGGCATCAATAAAAGACATTTAGAAAAATAGAATAAGAAAAAATCATTCTTGAGATGGGAGCTGAAAAGTTTTTAATAACTCACCCAGCACAGAAAATTCATGTCATTGCCATTTAAAATCATGACAGTAATAAAGCTATACTCATAAAATCAGCACATAAAATATTTCACTCCACAACCCTTTCTAATTGCATTATTTAAATCAAACAAACAAAACTGAAGGTTGCCAATCAAATAAAAATAAGCTACCGCTCTGGGGTGCTGAAAAATGAAAAAAAATGCAAATTTGAAAAGAAATGAAGTCAGGATTTTCAAGGTAGAATGAGCTGGAGACTTACTTGGCACAGAGGGAGCAAACAGACTTATGTAACAAAGCACCAAGAATTTGAAAACAGTGAAGCATCTAAGGAAAACAGCATCACCGGAATAAAAGCTGTTATGAAGATCTGAAGTTTACCATGGAAAGAACGTAACATCACAGTAACAAAGATAGCTCTATGGTTCCCTGGACAAAGACAACTATTAATCTCTTGTGGGTTTGTTTCTTTGTTTCGGTAAAACCCACAAAACTTTAAATCATTCGCTTTAGGAAAAAATAAACACTGGGGGAAGTATGATAACTATAAATCAAATTTTAACAGAATTAAATAAAAATAGGTGGAAAAGTATAAGTCAGTAGGAGAAATGCAATAGTTCAGTTGCTATTTAAATCTGATTGAAGTGGCCTCTCTAAAGTTTTCTGTGCAGGGGTCTTAGAAGCCATAGTGGGCGGCACAGCTTGCAGTCACCTCAAACGCAGAAAAGTGCTTTGGAAGCTGCTGTGTCAGAACCAGTTTTATAGATATGACTTATTTTTTGCAAGTTGCATAGATTACAAAACCAAAAGCCAAGGTCAGAATACATAGCTGCTTCTCGAGAGGAGAAAAATACAAAGGTTTAATTCTAAATCGACAGAAATCTGAAACAGGCTTACTGAAGGGCAGCGTTAGGAACCGCAGCACATACTAAACCCTTTGTTTCTGCACCAGTCATGTGCGACACAGCAACTCAAGTAAATCTGCTGGTGGTGACTGAGGGGATAACCTCCCCAGCATTCAACCCGTAGGTGAGAGCAACACCAGTCAACTTCAGCAGGTAAAATCATTTTGTCTGCCACCTTGTATAACTAACTGGTCAAATTCAAGAAAAGCAAAAAGGTTGGGTATAAATTGTACCGCTGCTATGCAGAAAGCACTTGCACATTTCCTGCAATAGGGACGGGCGGGGCGGGAGGGAATTAATGCTGTCCAAACAGCAGCTATGAAATTATCAATAACAATTTCAGTCAGCAAGCACAGTTTCAAAGGTGACGTTGATATAGCAGCCTAATAAAATACTTAGACACTACTGACTTGAAGGCAATGCTGTAGTTGTAAGCTTCAAAGGTGATATGAAATCTAAATGATTCTGAAGTAGGTATGAGATTTTCCATTTCCCACGCTAAAATATTGATATACAAGCATGTTCTACCTAGTTGCCTGTGCTGAGTTTCCAGCACATTAAATCCATACCCACAGCACACGTACAGTAGCACATCTCACAGATCTGCAGAGGCAAAGTGGACACACATTCATGCAGAAATAAATCACTGCTTTAAACATCTCATCAGGATTAACCGTACCTCTCTGAAGCATGAGGTCACATAACACAATTGCCCCCTTGCATTATAAAGTAACTAAAAAATTAATTATTTATTGAAAAAAAATTTTTTTTGAGTCGCTCAACAAATCAAATAAATTTATTCATTAGATACTGTTTTTGTAACATTCTGTTACCAGAGATAATGGATTTTGACTACTGATGTGTGTTCAAAATCGATTTAATAACTGAGTAACAAATTTATTTTTCTTCAGGTTGTTCAACAATGGATCCATGAACTGTCAACTGTGTATAAAATAAAATATAAAAATGTGATCTTCCCACTGGCTTTAAAATCCTTTGTCTTTACATGCACAAGGATATTGGTCTACAGTTATTTTTATCCCCCTGCCTGAACTGTGATTTTGTCCAAGCATCTTTTTTTTTTTTTTAAATAAACGTTTTTTGGATACTATTAAAATATATGAAAATACCAAATGAATCGATTGCTTTTTACAGAAGGAACAAACTACAATCCCTCAGCACAAGACCTAGGCCCTAGAATCAAAATCCTACATATGGACAGCAGTTAACAACCTCACCTGAAAACTGGTGTTTAATCTCCAGTCTCACTTGGGGTGAAAGACCTTGGATCTCTTAAGGCCAGGGAGAAAAACAGTTGCATTTGCACCCTGGTCCATGAATGCTTTATTTGATTTCAAAACTTGTTACCAGAGATGCATTTTCTCTATGAAATAACTGTAGTAGTGACAACTCTGACTTGAAAAAGCTACAATTTTATTTTGGAACTTGAGCACCTACCGTATCGCTGGCTGCACTGCTTGCTTGCTGCTTACAACAACAATTTGCAAGCAGTAAACCAGCTATGTTAACCGATTCAATGCAGTCATGCCAATTTTATGCTAGCCACACTAGCAGCTGAGCAAAACAGCAAGGTTGTTTCAAAAAAAAAACAACACGTATTAATACTGCAACCATCCATACAACTTCACTAGTTCCACTTGTACCTACAAGGCTTCTAACAGCATCAAGCTGCTCTGCTCACGGAAAACTATCATTTACCAAGAACCTGCAGTTAAGAAAAGGTAAGCTTCTTCACTTTCCTTTATCACAAGCCCAACTTGCCCCAAGACAAGCAAGCAAACCTTTCAGTATTATTTTTCAGCACGTGATGGGATTAGCTGGCATAAGCAAACCCAAACTGAAAATGAAAAGTATCACATTTCTCAAAAAACGGTATTTAGAGTGTCAAACTACAGTGTCTGGCAACCTGTACAAAATGCTCAAACTATTTCATCTATACCTGTTCCATCTAGCAGCATTCAACACCATGTATAAACTGCTGAGTGAGTCAGTCTTAACGAGAAGTGTCCAAAAAGTCTCTCAAGAGCCTCCCTCCAAATGCAGTGATTCCAGACATACTGGTGTTCTCTAACGCTGTCAAAAAAATTCAATTAGTAATGGGCAACTAAAGGAAAAAAAGAAAAAAAGCTAATGTGAATTGTTCTTCTAGTGAAGTATTTAGCCACTAGTCACACATTTAAAGGTAATCATATGTTTAAAAGACATGATGTACTAGCACAAGTACTCAGAGCTTTGCATTTCATTGATATCTGCTTCGTGTATGGTAAACAAACAAACAAACAAACAAACAACAACAACAAAAAACAACAGCTAAAATAACTGTGAAATGCAAAGTTATAAATGCAACTATAAAAAATAAATGAAAACAGATCATATTACCTGCAGGACACTTCTCACCCTTGCAAAACGGGAAACACTCAGACAGATGTCAGTAAATGCTAAGTGGAAAATTTTCTTCTGAGATTGCCGTTTTTATGGAATACTCTGCCCTAACATTAGTATTTAAAATTGAGGACAATACAACAGTTGCCAACCAAAATCAGGCTGGATTTAAAAAAAAAATATCTTCTGATAGTACAACTTGATTGCTTAATGCACATGTAAAACATCTAATGAAAGATTTTTCTCTTGAAATGGAAAATGAAATGAAAAATGCTTGCTGGTATTAAAAATGTCCTCCTGCACATTCTTGACAGATGTAATGTTAAGCCCTAACTTATTTTTCCTTCCCTTTACCTTGGTCTTTCCATCTAATAAAAAAAAAAAAAAAAGTTTAAAATTTCTTGCAGAATCTGATAAACATAACAGAGAAAAGGAGAGGGAGAGAGGAAGAAAGGACTTCAGAGTTCAGGGTTTCTGGATATTTGGCTGGCTTCCTTAGGAGCTTAATAAAATCCTACGAATTCCGTGGAAAAGGAAGAAATACCGCTCATATTTGGAAAAGGACAAACTAAAAGAGGGGAAGGCACATGAACATAGATTAACAGTATCCTATTTCTTGATCAGCAACTAACATCTGAAGGGTTGGTCACTTTTCTGTGGTACATTTTGTAGATAAATACCATCTCAATTGCAAATGTGTACAGTGTATTTTCTGGAAAACAATCAGCTCTGACACAGCACAAAGAAAAAGTATGAGTACCTCCCCCAAAACAAAGAGTCAATAGAAGGCATCAGGATAAGTGGCAAAATGAAGGATAAAGCATACACAATATGTGCACGCATGCAGATTAGCACAGATTACCAGAAAAAAATGGCAAGTGGTAGAAGAATGAACCCTCACTAGCGGTACTCTGGCTCTCGTGACCCCACAAGTTTCCAGAAACAACTGTTTTATTCCCACACAAATATCTGAATATTCACTATTAGCTCTGCCTGCTTCTGTGATGAAAAACATTATAAATCTCACCTCAAACAAACAGACTAATGGAAAGATATTCCATGACTACTTTTTGGATGTAAAGATATCATTCAGGAAAAGTAGAAGGATTAGATGGGATGAGTCTAAACCCTGACGGAGCAAAGCATATATACCTGCATTTAAATGCTGTTGATTTTAGTGGGATTATTCAGATGAAGTAAGATAAACACAGGTTCAACTGCTTACTGAACGAAGGCCATGATTCACAATGGTGTATGCCTGAATGGTCTGCAGATCAAATAGCCATGGAGACTGCTTGTGTGGTTATGCTGTCAGCATAACAACACTTCTACCTAGAAATATTTAATTCCCTGCTATTATAAGCAACACTTACAATATCCAGCACTCATAAAGCATTGCATTAAGTGAAAGACATCAAAGAAACAAAAATGATTTCTCAGCAAATTCAAATTCTGTTCTTTTTTCTAGGATAGGGAAATGCACTAGAACCAGAGCAGACATTGCTTAAGTGGCCACATTGCACAAGTGCCACAAGACACAATCATCTCTTGCAGGTGCACGACACTCTTAGTGCACTAAGCTCATTTCTGTATTTTCTCCCCATTCTTTCTAGCTCCAGGAACACTTAAATAGCTTAACTCTAACACAAAAAAAAAAAAAATACAAAAATGTCTGAGTTTTTGGTACTTGTAATTTTTAACTGCAAGGAGTACAGATCAGGGGTGCGGAGAGAAGCCCAAAAAGTCAATACTTCCTGTACCTTACTTGGCACACTATGGTGTTTTCAAGGCCAGCTACTTACTTGCCTTCTGTTTTCACTTTGTCATTTATAAAAAAAATCTTTTTCAACACCCTTTACTATTCTACTGATTTCTTGAAAAATCTTACTTACCTGCTTGTGTAATAGCAATTTCAGTTTAAAGTCACAAAAATTGGCAGCAAGATTGAGAGGGATGTCTAAAATGCTTTGAATCGTTACTTTAAATTGCTCAGATTTCTAGATGCTGGTGTTTCATTAGCCAAAACATAATTCTAATACAAATGCAGAGAATTAGAAAGTCAAAGGTACAATAATTTATGAGCCACTAAATAATGGAAGTTAATTTTGGAACACGATTTTCACAGCTTGCCAATGTCATTAAATAACAATAAATGTACCACCTTTCACATGCAGCAAATGGTGTATTTTCAAATAGTACTCTTTAATTTGTGAAAGAAATAAGGCCCTAAATCCTAAACAAGGAACACCATTAAAACAGCTACTCTTCTGACAATTTAGCTAACTGAACATAGCTATCTAGTTGTTATTGATATATTGAATAACTTTGAACGTGTACCCAAAGTGTTTTGAAAGAAGTATTGATAATTGAACATGACTGAATGAAAACACTCCTTTGTTATGACAGTTTCACTCTTTTTCTTTTATGGCTGGACAGCCAAAGTCCTAGAAAGGGAATCTTTAGGTGAGACTCTTTTCAGAGTTTCTTGAGTGCATGAACCATTAGTGAGAATCTGTAGTATGAAGGACAGGATGATATATCAGAAAACAATAGCACAACGGCACAAGAAAGCAGAACAAGTAACGTCCATAGACTACCCCTTACTAATGCTTAAAGTTCCTAATTACTTAAAGTGAATTTGAAAATGGGTATTTCCATGTATACAGGCAGAGGATGAAATTTATAGAAAAGCACATAAATGCAAGAGGTGACAAACTCCCACCAACTTCCATTGAAAATTAAGAGCACGTACTACCTCAGGAGTGCTAAGCAGGTGCTCCAGTCTGCACCTGTGAGCTCACCAGAATCTCTACATATATAACAAATCCATATTTGACTACCTTGTATGATATAATTTTAGGTACCTTAAGAGAATAAAACATGTACCCAAAACAAACCTACGTAGCTAGTCGTGTTGAAACTTTTTGGCTAATTCTACTGTGCTTCTGAAATAAGGAAACGATTTTGAATAACACTTCTCAATACCAAAAATAAAGAAAAATAATACTCTTAAAGTATATTTATCAAACTGCAGATAGCTTCCATAATAATAAAGCTATACAACATTGGTTTATCAATAATAAGTTCATATTTTCCTTATTGTACATTTAAAAGTGTATACTTAAATTCTCTCATCCAACTTTCCCCTTCATAATTAGGCAAGGAATAAAAACAGTGGATACTCATTCAGTTACAAGTCCTGTCTCTTAGATCATTACAATTTTGTTGGTCAGAGTTTCTAACATGACTTAATTTCTGAATGATTCAAACTTCATAAATCAATGGTCAACAGATACCCCATAGACATTGCAGCTGTACAATGAATAGCACAGAGATCACAGATGTACTAGAGCATATGCTAGTCTACCTGATGACTTGCTGCACCCTGGTACAGACTTTAGCACTGACTAAACATTTATTAAGTCTTCTGAATATTTCTCTCTCAGTCTTCTCATAACTTTTTATGAACTGAAGTTTAAAACAAAAGTGTGAATCTTTTCCTTAAGGCAATGAAAACCTTAAAGAATGCAAAGGAAAGAACAAACCATTATCTATTTTTTTCTCTCTGAAGAAAATTATTACAGACTTGCATGAAAGATGCAAAATGTGTCTTACAGGGTTCTAACGTCATTCACTGACGTTGAAGTCTGCAAGGGTTAAGAGCAAGAGCAATAGTTTAAAAGTGGTCCTGTTCAGACACATTTTGAATAAGTAAATGGATCGTTGACTCAGCAATGATCTTGTATTGCTGAAGTTGGGGGAGTTTTGCCAATGACCCCGATGGGAATAATATCACCTTCTCGATGTTAAGGTTAATATTTTTCCTATCTTCTGTGATCCATTTAATAATGTGATGAACTACCAATATCTGAAATATTTACTAATTTCCAAGGGGATTACATGTTTTGCAAGACTCCTAGGAAACACTAAAAATCTCATCTAAACTTTGATCTCTCATCCTAAGGTTAAATATGAAAAAAAAGTATTTTATTTATATATCCCGTATAATCCATTCTAGTTTTAAAGGATTACCCAAAACAAACAAACAAAAAATGTGATACTAACTTTTAAGAAATACGAATAAAGCTGAATTGATTCCAAGGATTTAAAAACTCCACCATTAAAAGGAAAATATTCCTTTTGAGAGCACTGCATGCCATTTAGTGATGTCCCTCAATAGCATAGCCTCAGGTGTCAGCTTTTTGTCAATTTGGCAGAAGTCCAATAAAGTGTCTTGGGAGTTTACTCTTGCTTTAGAGACATATATATATGCATGCACATATATAACTATTTGTGTACATGTACTTATATTCTACATATAAAATATATTGCGTATACAGCATACATACATTGCATTCATATTGTATATTTATACTATATACAATATTACATGTATATATGCATTTTATATGCACGTGTATACGTACATACTATATACACAATATGAATAGCACCTACACTATATATTGTGCATACATGTACATTGTATAGTATATACATATATACACAACACATTTGCATGTGTGAATATATGCAAATATATTGTATGTTATATAAAATATGCATTATATTTTTTATATATATATTGCATACTATAAGTATACATATTCATATATCAAACTTCTTTTCAATTTCCAAGTTATTGAATAACTGTTGGTGTTCAAGACTGAAAGATGTTAGCACTTTGCTATTGCTAATAATTAAGTTTCTAATACAACAACCACTGCCAAGGAGGTTAGGGATATGATCTAATACCTATCCTGTTTTCTCTCTGCTTTAATTATTATTCCTTAAGCTTAGCATCTACTTGGCTGTGGTGTTTGTTGTTGTTGTTGTTTTTTAAGAAAAAAAATCTTTAAGTTGTCCATATTTTTTGTTATATCTTTAAAGTTTAGTACCTTTTAAACTTTTATCATTTTGAGTTGTATCATTTATGGTGTATGGTACATTTTCCAAATGATGATCATAGTGAACATGATGTATAGATTTCTAGCTTTTTTCCCCTAGAGCCTGTGATGGTCTCTACCTGTACTAAATAAAAAATTGCATTAGAAGATTGTGAGTATCATGTTCTTTGACCTATAGCTGCTAACATTGCCATGCTGTTAAGAGTATGTTTTCCAGCTTTTGCCAGTATTCCATGCTCTTGCCAGGACAGACATGATGCTCTCAGATAGACACTCTTCCCTTTCATTTGCTTCTTTTTGGCACACCACTGTACATTATATAATATTTGTACCATACACAAGCCTTGAACCAGGTTTAAGAAATTCTAGGAATGAAAGAGACACAAAAAAGCAATGGCTGACAGATGCAGAGTATATGAAATCAGCAGACATCATGAACAACCACTTGCCAGATATAAAGTAGCTGTGTACTTGCAGATAATTAGCTGTGTATCTGCAGATTGCTCTGTATCTGCAGATACACAGCAAAGCTGGGCATTCATTCAGTAACCAGTGAACAGTCAGAACAGCCAGTGCTGCCTGCAAGCTTCTGTAGGAAGAAAATTACAAGTTGAGCTTAAGCCTCTGCTTGAGAAACCATAAATTAGTGAGAACACTCTCAAAGTTTGCAGCCCTGAGCTCCTCTCAATCTGTCAGGCAGTGGTTCATTTCCAAACGGTTTTACACTAGAGGATTAATTCAACAAATAAAGGGAAAAACAGAATTTTTTGATCCAGCCTCAAATGACATATCGGTTGTTACCAATAGTTTGAAGTAATTGATGAAAGATAAGGCATATTTAGAAAACAGTAAGAAAAAACAGCGAGGAACAAACATCTGGGGCAGCAACGGCAGAGTGACTGGGCTCACAGACAGAGGAAAAGCTTGAAGTAAGCAAAGTACAAGATGATCAAAGAATCAATAAAAATTTCTAATGCGGAGATTGAAGATTACAGATTATGACAGGAAAAAATAAAAACACAAACAAAACCAAAAAAAGATCTCAGGATTACCTAGAGAAAAGGTGCTTTACTAGCCATGCAACAGGATCAGTTAGAAGACATTCCATAAATAAGACATACAGCTGGTACTTTACTGGTTTCAAGAGTTACTGGACCTCAGTTAAAATCCAGACAAATCAGAAGATAGAATCTGAAGGGTTTTTACTTAGAATTTAAATTGTGGTACACTCAAGACAGGCAACAGCTGCCAGAAACATTGAATTAGCGACTTACAATGAGTTCCTTGACCTATTTGCCAGACACAAAGGGCTTCTTTTTCTATGGACAGTAACATTAAAAACAACAAAAAAATTAACGACGAAACAGAACAGTAAAGGATGGTCATCTCCCTTACTGAGCACTGATTGCTTAGGCTTGTAAATAGATTTCAGATTCATAGAGTAGAATCACAGTAAGTGCTAACAAAAGGAGCAAATTAACTCCAAGATCTGCATCACAAATTAGCACCTGATTCCTAAGTAATTTATCAGGTTATATTCAACCAAGGATAAAATCCCCCCCGCCAGCTTTCACTGTGGGATAAACCACTTAATTTAAAAAACAACATACTGCAAGATAAGTCAGCACTATCAAGCCATCAATGCACCCTTGGGTACTCTGAGGGTGACTGAGCACTGTCCTAGGTTGCCCAGAGAGGCTGTGAGTCTCCTTGCTTAGAGATCTTCAAAAGCCACCTGGAGATGGTCCTGGGCAACCTACTCTGGGTGGCCCCACGTAAGCATGGGGGTTGGACAAAATGACCTCCAGAGGCCCCTGCCAACGTCAACCAGTCAGTGGTTCTGTGAAATGGAGGCATATCCAGGAAAATTTATTCCATGTCTAAGATGACGCCAGCGGTTCAGACTGTAAAATTGTTAGATGAATACCAGTCATTTAATTTCAGATATCCACTTTTTTTTTTTTTTTAATTCAGGATAGAAACAGCATTTTTCTAGTTTTATAACAAAACACTCTACCCTAATGCCCTAATGACAATTAATTTACTTGCCTGCTTAAAATTAAAATAACAAGATAATAATTTTATTATTATTTTTATATGGCAGGAAGAACTGAAAATATAACAAAAGTTTCAGTGTTATGAAGGAGTGTTATGAAGGCCGTGTTATTAAATTCAGAGATCCAGGTTCTGTGGCCTTTTTTTTTTCCCCCCCACACAGACACTCTTGTAAACAGAAGACACTGGTTTTAACACAACCATAACAGAATATCTAAATTCAGAAACAAGAAATGAATTATTCGGCCTCTGACCAAGGAACATCTTAAGGCCCTTCAGAGGACAGCAGCAGCAGGTCATAATTTTTTTATTTTTTTCTTACGTAGGCTAATCTGAACATCTTGCACTGGGTGGAAGCCTACTGATGTGCTGCCTGACTTATGTGTAGGCAGCATGTGGACTCAGAGACAGCTCCTGTCCCTGTATTAGCAAGCAGGCATACTGAAGTCTTTTTTTCTTCTCTTTGGCACCTGTGAAAAAACAGTATTCTTTTGCAGTATTCTTATTTTCATCAAAAACTCTACAAATGATGCCTAGAAAACTGAATACTTCCTGAGATTTTGGTTGGGATGGGGGGGAAAGTATTAGATTCAGCATCTAAAACTTAGTGTCTAAAAGTTATTGCATTAAAATGCAAGAAATAGCAATGAGTTGTGTATGTAGAGTGCTTTCCCTTTTAGTATTCTGTATTTAGAGCACTCTACCTGCTTTTCACAAGCACTACTTAGTCTCCAAGTTTAGCTTGTAATAACTCTCCTTAACTGTTCATCTTCTTACTATGCAAAAGTTTATTACATTGTAAAACCGATAAAACAAACCCAAGTATCTGAGTCGCTGGAGAAGATGCTAAGCATACCAGACATATAGAGCACTTTGTCTTTGAAACATGGAAGAGGAGTTGTAATAGGATAATTCATAAAATCTGTAGCACAGAAATTAAATAAAGAGAAAAGTGCCACAGATTGCTGTAAGACAGATTCACCTAATAGCATTAAAGAGAAAGGAATGACCATTAGAGTCTATGAGATACTTTAAGTACCCCTCAAGGGCTTGTACATGCTTCACTGCTTTATGTGAAGCCTTGTGTCCTTTGGAGTACAATCTTGTTAATCAGCTCTCAAGGTCACAGCTGAATGCAAGAGAGGCAGGCTGTGCATCTGTAGAAGTTATTTATTTCTGGAAAAGAAATTATAGCTCTATTTATGTGAAAATGATACACTGTTACATAGTACTTGAGTCCAAACCTGCAAACACTTATTCTCACTGACATCATTAAAAACACTCACAAAATTGTTTGCAGAATCTAAGTGTAAAGGCTCAAGCGTGAGCTACCCAAGATGCCTTCACTGCCATCGCTGTGTCTCCCCCTGACGATGAGGGGGAGTGCACCTACCATGGGAATTGCCTTTCCCATTCAAATCTGGGTGACCACGGAACAGTCAGGATGGGATGAGGAACAGTACTAGATTTAGATTTGTTCTCTTCCACCCTTGCATTGCCCACTGCAGCTATCTCTTGCGATAAAGAATTTTTTGGGAGGAGGTAGGAGAAGGAAGAGGGACTGGCCAAAAAGGCACAGCAGAGAGCAAACTGGAGCTCCGAGCAGTTATTCAGTGTCTCCTTTGGTCACAGGACAGCATAGCTACGCACAGTCTTAAGAAATTATTAGGAATCAATATGTGGGTAAACTACTAAAATGAAAATTCCAAAAGTAAAGTTCTGATATGACAATATAGGCTTTAGAAAAACTGTGGAATAATTATAACCCAACAAAAAGGGGGGACAAAACACCCCACCCAAGGCGGAAAGGAAAAAAAAAAAAAAAGGCAGCTTTCCCATTTTTTTTTCCTAAAGAGATACATCTGCCAAAGAAATACAATGAAGCAAAGAGATGAAATACAAATGGATCACATAGTTGAGGAATCAATGGGAAAGACTTATACTTGTTTTACATTACTTGAGGACCAGTTCTCTCCCAAGAGTAGTTCATACGTGGAAATTTTACTGCTAGAAAGGAGCTTTAAGTGGCTGTTAATACCATCCCTACTTGTACTTTCTAACAGTGATTATGGAACGTCTACTGGAGGACAATTTAGGGGAGAAAAAGTTCAAAAGTTTCAGCAGAGTCAAAAGTGATGAATGGTTCTGAAGCAAGAGGAAAAACACCAGAGTGGCTGAGACATAAGATATCCAGTTCTTCCTAAGTAGCAGCTTAGGAATCTTGATAGTCACACTTGCAGAACCTGGTAGGGATCTGTTTATCCAGCCGGATTGTCATGACCATTCTTTACTAGCCCTAGAGACCATGAATACTTAGAGTCACAACACACACAGAATCACAGAATGGTTGAGATTGGAAGAGACCTCCAGAGATCATCTAGTCCAACCCTCCTGCTCACGCAAGGTCACCCAGACCATGTTACATAGGATGGCATCCAGGTGGGTTTTGAATATCTCCAAAGAAGGAGACCCCACAACCTCTCAGGGCAGCCTGTTCCAGTACTCTGTCATACTTAGAACTTTAAAGCTCCTCTGTTCCTAGCACCACTATACTTATGTTCTTGAAAGACAGTCAAGAAATAAAAGTCCCTATGAAAACCTAGTTTGATTTAATACCTACTACAGTGTTTTTGTTTATTTTTAAAACAGGTCTTCCTAAAGATGAGTACTTTAGCAGATAAATACATGCACAACTGTGCCCACGCACCACTGTAACAACTATTTTGGTTGAAGTTATGGATATATATTTGAAATACAAGACAAAAATATTTCTTGAAACCTCAATGAACAATGACTTCAAAATATGCTTTTCTCCCTGTACTTCGGTATTTTAAACACAAGATTAAATTAGAATGCATTAGACTTCATGAATTACTTCATGAAGCTGTTTTTTTGTTTGTTCGTTTGTTTTTTCTTTCTTTCTGAAGTCTGCTTTATGTAAGCAGACTGACCCATATTGCAGCTTCATTCTCACCACATGCCTTCTTATCAGGACATATCCTGATTCCTTATGAGGCACTGCAGTGGTTTGCGAGGTTTTGGTAGCAGGGGGCCCTATGGGTGGCTTCTGTGAGAAGGATCTAGAAGCTGCCCCATGTTTGGTAAGGGCCCCACTGCTGACCAGAGCCGAGCCAATAAGCAATGTTGTTTTGCGCCTCTATGAGGGCATATTTAAGACAGGAAAAAAAAAACGCTGTGCCACACAGCAGCTGGGAGAGTGAGAGGAGTGAGGAACAGCCTTGCAGGCGCCAAGGTCAGCGAAGAAGGAGGGGGAGAGGTGCTCCAGGCGCCGGAGCAGAAGTCCCCTGCGGCCTGTGGTGAGGACCATGGTGAAGCAGGCTGTCCCCTGCAGCCCATGGAGTACCATGGTGGAGCAGGGTTCCACACTGCAGCCCGTGGAGGAGACCACGGTGGAGCAGGTGGACCTGCACCGACGGAGGCTGCGGCCTGTGGAAGACCCCTGCTGGAGCAGATTCCAGGCGGGACCTGTAGCCCGTGGAGAGGAGCCCACGCAGGAGCAGGTGACCTGGCAGGAGCTGCTGCCCGTGGGGGACCCAGGTTGGAGCAGTTTGCTCCTGAGGGATGGACCCCGTGGTACGGACCCATATCTGGAGCAGTTCTTGAAGAGCTGCTGCCTGTGGGCAGCCCCCGCCGGATCAGTTCAGCAAGGACTGCGTCCCGTGGGAGGGACCCCACAGCACAGGGGACGAGAGTGACCGAGAAGGAGCGGCGGCGAAGCAGCGCTACAGACTGACCATAACCCCCATTCCCCCGCCCTGCTCGCGGGGAGGAGGTGGAAGAGGGTGGTTGGGGGGGAAGGTGGTTTTGGTTTCTTTCCTTTGCTTCTCACTTCTCTAGCTCGTTAGGAATAGTAAGATTTATTACCTATCTCCCTATGCTGAGTCTGTTTTGCCCGTCACGATAATTACTGCGTGATCTCCCTGTCCTTATCTCAACCCTTGAGCCCTTTTCATCATTTTTTCTCCCCATTCCTCTTTGAGGAGGGTGAGTGAGAGAACGGTTGTGGTGGAGCTCGGCCGCCCACCCGAGTAAAACCACCACAGGCATATATGCCAAAAGTGAATAAATAATTCTTTTGTCAGAAAATCCAACATACATCAACCAGTTTGGAAGCACTTTTTGGAGTATAGACATAGACTTGCTCAAGAGTATAGCTCAAGATTGACATCAGCATTGTCAGTACCTTTGCAAGGGCAGGTTGGCCAAATTCAGAGAGGTAACATCTCTGGGTACAGTCAGCTTTGCAGTACAGTAGACCTCAAGAGGCAGGTCCTCGGTTTCTTGACAGTTGTTTGTATAATACTGGCTTCAGTGATCACAGAGAATGTACCTTATGGGAAGAGGTCTGACTGTTCTTTTTGTTGCTGCTAACAAAACAACATGAGAAAGGAATATAATTTGCATTTGGAAAAATGCAAATGGAATTCTCATGCCAAGAGAGCACAGTTCCTCTAGTTCCTACTTTTTGTTCATATTTACCAGATTTGTCTCTGCCAAGTGAAGTAAGAATAGGGTAATTAGTGGTGAAGAAAAGTGTTTAAATTTAAAAATGCAATGCACTTCAAATAGCTAAAGATTGCTTATAAAGAAGAAAGCAAGAAATAAGATGAAGAAAGCATGTGTTTGTATAATGTATATTTATATGGGTATAAAAACAAAGTATACAATTGTATACTTGTATATACAAAGTATATTATATATTTTGTACATATACCTACATATAGAAATAAATTAATGATCTATTTCGGTTAATAAATATGTAGGAGCACATAAACTTAGTGACAGAAAAAAGTCTGTCATTTTTGTTTAATGTTTATATGTACAGAAAAACTGAGAAGACTGAAATCTTTGTACAAAGCAGCATTTGTACTAGCTCAAATGTTCAGAAGAGTAGACATTTTTTCTCTCATCTTACTATGTAACAACACTTTTTCTATTAGTTTAATCATTATTATCTAAAACTGAACTCTTCCATTAGCATTTCCAATCGCCGTTTCAGTTGATTTTTGGAGATCAGCTGTAAGATAGGTCTTCTCTGTAAGAGAATGTTGTATCTGTCTAATTGGAGAGATGATAATCCAAACATTTGAAAAGCTTTTCATGGACAACTGTATCTGTTTTAGTCTTGCTTACTGTATTTCAGCCTATACTGAGAAGGAATTACTTTAAAATAAACTATCATCTCAAATGAAAACAGAAGGACTTAATACAAGAGTTTGTAATACAGGATTTTGTACCAATTTAAGAACGTGTTTTAACTGGTGCCATTTTCCTTGCAGTATTCTTATATCGACTTGCTACTGCAACTATCACCATCCTTTATGAACTTGTACTGGGAAAGTGATTGGTCTCATAATGGTCTTCATTTTTCAGTCTTCAAATGTCTGCAGGAAGCTCCTTTAAAGTGTCATAGACATTGCCTGAACACAACAAGAAAACCTCTGTGATTCATTTCTTGTAATTTTCAAATCACATCGCAAATCAGCACCTCTTTGCACCAAGTTCATAACAGTTATTTATAAACAAATCTAACTTGTCTCCGTCTACATTTTAAGTTCCACCAGAGGACTGAATTAATTTTCATTGTCCCTGCCTCATCTTGCCCTGGATTTTTCCTTTACAGGGAAAATTTAGTTGTGTTGGCATCTTAGTTGACAATGAACTTAGTCTGTCACATCCCAAATTGCGCTAAAATATTTATTACCATTTAGTATTATATAGTAATAGTAGTATTAGTTATTTAGTATTGTAAAATTTATAAATTTTAAAGTCAGCATTTTTACTAAATGAAGTTTTCTGCAAATACATTCCTTTCAAGGGGGGAGGGAATTTCTATGCAGAAGATCTATGAAAGTGAAAACCTCACTGTTTTTTTTTTTATCTACAGAAGAAAACAGAGAAATCTCTTCTGATATTGTCTTCAGAAATTGTCTTATCTTCAGTCAACCTTTGACAACATACAAAAAAGGAGGGAGTAGAAGAATAAAAGAGCTATGAATGCATGAGCTGCTACAAAAGCAATATGAGTTTCTAGCTAACAAATTGTATAAGTTCAATCAATTTCTTTCGAATAATTACAAGACTAATTCACTAAGAGAGCTCTGCACACTCTGTTGTTTATAATTGTCAATAGAAAATTTCTCAATCCCTCCTTGCTCTCCCAAACAAAATTTTGACCCATGTGACCCTGAAGCTGATAAACATCAAATATATGATTGCAGAATCTGGAATTAGTACATTACTCCAGACATCTATGGAAAGCAGTATGTATTTACTTGCCATCAAATTTCATACACTTGTTTTCCTAAAATGTTGATTTGAATTAGGGTATTATGGAATCTGGTAACAATCTCCACTGAGCTATAACACCAAGGAATTGAATGGGTATTAAAGACATTACCTAGGACAATAGTTACTGTTCCATATTAAATCATTAAGTGAGTCTATGAAATGTCAAGCAACATCTAACAAAGTTCCCTGCATATTATGACAGGTTCTCTATCTTATAAATAGTCCTTCATGTGTTTGATTTCAGAAATTATATCTTGGTACTTTTGCCTGACACTGCTGTTTCTATTTTTTGCTTAGTTTCTGCAAATTAAAGCCACTCTATGTACATATTTTTTTCCCTGCTGTTGTTTTGCTCTATTCTCTAATATTATCACTCATTTCTCTATTTCCTAAATGAATGAAATTCACATCTTCCACAAGCACTTCCTTTCTAGTTTTTGCTACATTACAATAACAGGAATTTGATAATACTGATACAGCTGATGTCAGTGATCTTGCTATAATTTTGTGACTAAAAAATAACCAATTAAAAATGAACTGTATCAGAAAGTGTTTATATTTTTTCCCCCTCTACGGAGTGTTATAAAGCTAAATATACAGGTTGTTTATTTTTGCATATATCTATACTAGTTCCCATTCATTCTTGTAGATTTTCTTCCAAGATACAGCAGCCTCAAAGTTTTTTTTCAATTATCAGTCCAATCACTAACAAATTACTCTTTATGACTGTCATAAATAGATTAATAGCTCTGTTTCTTCCATGTTAAACAATTGTCTTACAAAGCCCTTTTCCAAACATTAGGCTTTAACGCAGTAAGTATTCATAATTTTTCAATGCCCTTTGTAGAATTGCTTAGACACGTACTTATTTTTGTTTGACTTCTATTTCAATAACAGTCTACAAAACACACCTCTTTTTCAGTTCTATGTCTATGTCTTCTTTCCTTCAGATGAATGGAAGTACATCTTAATGGACTGCACTTCTTTCCTAACCAACAACTGAATGGACTAAAAATTAATTTCTCAGAACTAAACTCAATGAAATAGATACTCATTAATAGTAACTGAAATATTTTTGTTCTACATCTGTTCTTTCCATATAGAACACTGAAGACACAAAAAAAGAAAAAGGAGGGTTAGATAAAACTGAATTGGGAAAATGAGAGAGTACATCTGCTCAATCTCATATCAAGTTAGAAATGAAGAAATTACAGAAATCAATTCACAATGGAAAAAAATTTAGTTCAACTATTTCAAATACTCCTAGCAGTGGCTGTTTCAAAACCAGAATTCACATATACTTGTACATATGAATTTATGTAATAAGAGTAAAAAATTTTAGCAGGTAGTCAAGATATTCCTTCCACAACCCCTATCTTTGATAAGTTCTTTTAGTTAAGGAGAAAATGAATGCAATTTTCTGCCTTTGCTGCTCCTGCTGATGTTGAGTCAATCAGGACAGAGTAGTTCTGCTTTCAAGTAGCTGATGACTGGCTGAGAAGGCTGGGAAAGCTGGAAAGATACGTCAATAAATACACTCCTTATTTGATACCATGGACTGTTCCTCAGGGATCTAACAGTTTTCAAATTTGCCCCAGCCCAGTATGGACATACTTGTGAATAAGATGGGAAGCAGAGCAAAATTCTTCATAAAACCAGCTTAAAAATAAATGAGTGTACACAAGTTTAAAAGAAATGCTAATTTTTATATTAAAGTTATTTATGCATATATGTAGATATATTTATGTGTATATATATACACATAATACTTTATTTAAACTATACTTGAAAACAATTTTCACACAATAAAGACTAACATTATTTCTCTATTTAACTTTGTTTCCAAATTAAGTCTCCATCTTCTATCAATGACTCATTAACTACAAATTTAAGGTTAGTTACTAAATGTCAATTAATTAGAAACAGTAAAGCAGTGACTTTTTTAAAAAGGAGCAGATTTCTCATTGTCACACTTCATTTTGTACAACTTTCTTCAGCTATCATATTAACATTCAATTCCTTACTGTTTCTTATATTAATATAAAATAAAGTCAGAGACAATAAAAGGCAACGTCTCAACAGCTCTCATCTTACTGAAGTGCAAGATTAGTTAAATGGCAAGCTACTCATCAGACAAAAGTTGAAGTTGCTCCAGCACACCTTCCCAGAATACTTCAGTTCAGTCCTGAAGGTAACAACTCTCCGCAATTTGTTCACCTTGTTCATTCAGACCTCAGGTTTCTGCTGAGATTATTAGGCTTGCTAATTAGTATCACCTGTGATGGTGAGCTTTTGAAATATTAACATCTGTCCAAAGACAACTGGATTGTGACCTCCAGTGACATTTCTCATAGGCCACTAAATGGCTATCAGGTGGTGATAATATTTGGCTGTCACCAACCTTGACCTAGAAAAGAAGAGAAGAACCAACTGGTTGGGGGGGGGGGGGGGGGGGGGCGGGGGAGTAGGAGTATCTTTTCTCTGTTGAGGGACTATTTTTAAAAAGAAGGAAAAGAAAGTTCCAAACACCTGGACCTGGACCTGTGAACATTTATGACATAAAAAACATGCTGTGGGCTTGCAAATTTCAAAAATGTCTCTCTGAATAACATTTCACAAACATCTGCTACTATACTTTTCTTAGACATTTCAAATATTTTTTTAACATTTCTATTTAAACCTTAAACATTCACACAAAAATATATATTAACTAGTTTACATGACCAATCAATGAAAAATATAAATAGCTCTAAATTTAGGCTTCCTCAAAATATTTTGGAAGTTAGGTCCACCAAATTTTGCACGTGGTGAAACTGGATACTTGACACATGTCAATTAAACAAATAATCTACAAATAAAAAAATAATCCACAAATCTGTAGAAGCTGGAACTATGTCTCACTGAAATGCAGTTGCAGTGCAGATCAAAAAAAAGAAGCAAAACAGTAAGAAATGCAGTGATGTCCTATCAGTGCCGCAGGGGACTGCTACAGAATAGTGGTTACAATTCAATGGAAAGGTTAAGGCAGCTGAATTGCATGTACAGAGTATATTATTCCAGAAGCCCACGGTACAAGTGTTAGAGTCTAAAACCCCCAGTGTGCGCCACCAAAGAAATGAAGGTCACTTACTGGCATTACTAGAATTTGTTCATCTTTCAAAATACCAACAAAACAGCCACCAAAATATTTCTTCCTCGTGGTTTTGCTTGTAACAAAACTCAAATATTACAGCTGTAAAAATCAGTACTCTACAGACTACCTTGCTGAGAAAAATAAAAAAGCCTTAAACCAATTAGTAACAGTTCTTATTTTGATATTTAATTAATTTCTTACTTTAAGTGATTCTTTAAAAATCCTATTAATTTCAGGAGTATTAGAAGAGAAAGCAGTAGACAATCTCCTTGATGGTCATAGTGCTTAGACAAAGTAGATTTAATTCTTAACATAATCTTTTCTCACTTGTCTTTGAACTACTTAAGGTACATAAAAGACAACAGAATGTAAAAGGCACAGATTTGGAGGAGAAACTGCATTATCAAAACAGGTCACAGAGGGAAAACATACTTTTAAAAAAGATGAGCTAAATATAGACTTGATAACTTGCGCTAAATATAGACTTGATAACTTGCTTGAATTATAATAGCCCAAGGGGCAATTCTAGGATCCAATACCCCAGAATCAAAGAGAAATAGCAATTGTATATCTGGAATAAGGTGTTATTTACTCTTCTGAAAAACATCACCTCAGCCATATCTTTTAATAGATACAGCCTGCATTTTTTTATTTTTTAATCTTGGAAGGGAATAGAAGGTCCCTTGTAACTGTTCGGATAACATCAAAATTGACCGCAGTCAAAACTCTAGGACAACCACTTCACTTTGGAAACATTTACAGTTCAGATACGGATCTTTATCAGAATCTAAATTTTTCAGATTGTCTCTTCAGCTGTAAGATTTGATTCAATCCTGAAACTAAATATTCTAGGATGATTTATATATTAAAGCTCTTGAATATCATGGTAGACCTGCTACTTCACATATTTTTTGTTATAGAGTTATATAGTGTTATATAGTAGAATATTTCTCCTCTAATATTCCCTCCCCTTTCTTTTAATTTTTTTTTTAATCCAGTCTGCATCAAGACTGAAAGAAAGGTAAGAAAAATAATTTCGTGTGTTACTAAAAAAAGAAAATCTTTTAAACTGTACTGGAAGAAACATTTGATCTCAAAGCAACATACAACATTATTATGCAATATGGGAAAGAATGCAGTTATCAATAAGTAATTTGTCACACCTTCTCCCTCACAGAATCACAGACTGGCTGAGGTTGGAAGCAACCTCTGGAGGCCATTTGGCCCAACCCCCCTACTCAAGCAGGGCCACCTACAGCAGGTTCCTCAGGACCATGCCCAGGTAGCTTTTGAAGTTTTGAAGATCTCCAAGGAGATAGACTGCACAACCTCTCTGGGCAACCTGTACCACTGCTCCATCACCTGTAAAGTACAGAATTGCTTCCTGATATTTAGACAGAACCTCTTGTGTACCAGTTCGTGCCCATCGCCTCTTGTCTTGGTACTGGCCACCAACAAAAAGAACCTGGCTGGATTTTCACTGCATCCCCCCCTTCAGGCATTTATACACATTGATAAGATCCCCCAAGTCTCTACTTCTCTACTCTAAAAAGTCCCAGATCTTTCAGCTTTTCCTCACTGGCAATGTGCTCCAGTCCCTTAATCAACTGCAGAAAAGTAAGGGGGGGGTGGTGGTGAGGACAAGAACTGTTAGATGTACTTTTTCTTCTGATTAACACACACAAGAAAAAATGGCTGATCAAGAGCTAGTTAGAGGTTTGGGGGGATCAAAGTAATCCCAACAGAATCAGATTAACACACAGTTGTCCCTAATGACATGCAGAGTTATTTGTTCTTTATTGATTCAATTTGAAGAGAGATGTCTACTGAATTTCTAACAGGACTTCCAATAGTACTTTCCCTTTGAGTTTTTCCCTCCAAGTACTGACCTTCTACAATAGTCTCCTGCTCATGGAGTTTAATGTGATCAGAGTCTAAACTGATTTGGCTTAAAAGAATTTTGACAAAAGATTTTAAGTTACAGTTACACTTCAAGAACATCTTGCATATGTAGTTCTAATTCTCACCACTAGCAATATCAGCCTCCTCCTTCAATTTTAGGGGTACGAGTTCTGAATTTCAGAAAAACAAATTACAATATTCCATATTCTAAATACCAATATTCTAAACAAAACAAAGTGGTTTTTTTTCTTTTTTTTTCTCCCTAAGATTATGAAATACAGATTTATCAGATAAAAACTTTTGATCAACACAAAAGCAAATACTTCTGGACAATTCTTTCTATCTATTAAGTGAAAGCAAGCCCTATATATCTCTTGTACTTATCTGTATCTGTTGAAAGCTAAAAATAATGGTGCCTTTAGGAATTGTACCCTACCTAGTTTGTGAAAGATGACGTGAGGCATTTCTGTTCCACACGTTTTATTTTTACACTGCTAGACATCATTGTTATTCCTGAGCCTGATTTATAGGTACCCAGGGGTACTCCTAACCTCTTTTGATGTTATTTCTACTAGAAACAGTTGACAAAAGCAGATCTCCCCTTGAGGATTGTACCATTTTAGTATTTGTTTCAACTTTCAGCCATTTGCTCAACATATTAAGAGCTTCTTCAAAGATATAAAATAGCAACCCATCACCTTGAATGCTACAAAAAGAAATAAATGCATAAAGGCTGCCAATTCATGCCAACTCCATTGTAGATAAGCAGAAAGCATTGGAAGGCATTACACTATATGGAATACTGGCAATGGATTTAGCATAGCCCTACAAAGGTATTTGGCTCTAAAATTCACTCTGTTGGTCAGAGCTGCATGAAAATATGAATATCAAATATAAATCCAGGGTGAAAGAATGTGCCTAATGTAACATAACACTGAACATATACTTCAGAGCATAACACTGAAAATATACTTAAATACTACTTCCACAGTGTATTTTTCTATGTACCATAGAATACACTACTTCTTTAAATAAGGTTTTTCATGAGCTCTGTAAGCCCAGCTAAAATCATGTTTGTTGTGCCAAGCATCTTGAGGTTTATTAATTGCTCCACCTGTGGTGGACTAGCTGTTCTTGATAAATGTATGTGAACAAACAGAAGAATCTCAGAATCATCTAGGTTGGAAAAGATCTTCAGGATCACCAAGTCCAACCATCAGTCTGACCTACCAAGTCCCATCACTAAACCATGACCCTTTAGCGCCACATCTACATGTCTCTTCAGTATTTCCAGAGATGGGGACTCCACCAATTCCCTGTGCAGCCCATTCCAATGTTTGACCACCCTCTCTATGAATATATAAATAACACCTGGTTGTCATTTTTCGTTTCATTTTTGTTTCAGAAAAAATAAAGAAATCTATTATGAAGAATATACTTTTTTTGCCTGTATCAGAGCTAATACAAAGTAACTGTTATTGCACCAAATACAGTTATTCCTCATTTCCAGCTGAATGCTATAGACTACAATCAGCAGAGTTGGTATTTTTCAACTGCATAGGAATATTAGAAAGTGATCACCACCAAAAATACAGTCACCTATGTTTAAATAAAGTTACAAGGTTATGTGTATAAATATATTTGAGTTCTATATAAATGTTCTAAGAACACTATGTTGGAGAAAAGAGTTAAAAACTCAAAACAATGAGCAGAGATTTCATAGGTAGCCCAGTTATTTACAATGACCTTTGCACAACACTCATAATTGATTTTATTGTTCTAAATCTAGCTTTGTGTAAAACATGCTTACCTTTGATCATCCTTGCAACTGGGGTGAAAAAAATCAAAATAGAAATGAAAATGATTTGTTTCAAAGTTTTAATTGGAAAATTATTTCATTCACCCAAACATATATGTGAAGTTATATTTTGACAACTCGCGAGATTGGCCATATAAGAATATAGAAGATGACTGACTATAACTAGAAAGGAAGTTTAACCATACATTGGACTTTTTTTTTTTTTTTTTAAAAGAAGGATGTGTGCACATGAATGAGAACAATGAACAATGATAAAGAAACCTTGGTTGGCACTGAAAGTATTGAAGGATTAAAGCAATGAATCCTAGTCCTAATGATCAGTGGTAAGATGAGAGTATTAGGCTGAAGAAGGAACGGAGATATTTATTATTTCCTGGTTTTACTTTAGAAGGAGAGTTAAGGTCTTCTTGATACCACCTACAAATGTTCAGTATAAAAAAATGTAAAAATAGACTTGTGGTTTTAAAAATCAAAACCTCTGAAAGATAATTAGCATTTAACATATGGATGCATTCACAAAACTTTAAACTTAACACAGAAATGTGCCTAGAGAAGTGTGTTTTTTTTTTGTTATTGTTTGTTTTTTGTTCTGTTTTTAAAGTTGAGAGGAGAGCCCAGTAAGTTGTCAGGAA